>NW_027139570.1:6473750-6822500 GCF_035084215.1 Heptranchias perlo | reverse complement strand
ATCTAATGACTTGGCCTCCGTTGCCTTCTGGGGTAGAGAATTCCATAGGTTCACCACCCTCTGAGTGAAGAAATTTCTCCTCATCTCAGTTCTAACTGGCATACCCCGTATCCTGAGACTGTGACCCCTGGTTCTGGACTCCCCAGCCATCGGGAACATCCTCCCTGCATCTAGTCTGTCTAGTCCTGTTAGAATTTTATATGTTTCGATGAGATCAGCTCTCATTCTTCTAAACTCTAGTGTATATAGGGCTAGTCGACCCAATCTCTCCTCATACGTCAGTCCTGCCATCCCAGGAATCAGTCCGGTAAACCTTAGTTGCACTCCCTCCATGGCAAGGACATCCTTCCTCAGATAAGGAGACCAGAACTGCACACAATACTCCAGATGTGGTCTCACCAAGGCCCTGTACGACTGCAGTAAGATTTCTCTGTTCCTGTACTCAAATCCTCGTGCAATGAACGCCAACATACCGTTCGCCTTCCTAATTGCTGGCTGCCCCTGAATGCTCGCTTTCAGCGACTGGTGTACAAGGACACCCAGGTCTCGTTGCACCTCCCTTCTTCCCCATCTATCACCATTCAGATAATAATCTGTCTTTCTGTTTTGAACATAATTGGTTCGCTGACGGTTTACAGGCAAGCCACCTGTCACTATTGTCCACTCTGGGCTATATGTGACTCCAGTCCCACAGGCAGTGGTTGAATCATATGATAACATCCTACAAAAAAGAAGGAGGACATTCAGCCCATCGTGCCTGTGCCGGCTCTTGGGACGAGCTATCCCCTACTCTTTCCCCATAGCCCTGCAAATGTCTCCTTTAGAAATATATATCCAATTTCCAGGTTACTGTTGAATTTGCATCCATCGCCCTTTCAGACGGTGCATTCCAGTTCATAGCAAGTCACTGTGTAAAAAAAAACCTTCTCATCTGCTCTCTGGTTCTTTTATCAATTATCTCAAATCTATGTGCTCTGATTACCGACCCTCCTACCAGTGAAAACAATTTCTCCATATTCACTCGATCAAAACCCTTCATGACTTTGAACACCTCTATTAAATCTCCCCTTGACCTTCTCTGCTCTAACGAGAACAATCCCAACTTCTCCAGTCTCTCCACCTAACTGAAGTGTCTCATCACTGGTACCATTCTAGTAAATCTCCTCTGCACCATCTCCAAGGCCTTGACATCGAAAAGATCTCCGGGCATTCAGGAATGGAGAATAAATATTACCTTCCCGCTGTCTGCACAGGTAAAGCAAAAAAATATTAATAATAGCACCTGAGAAAAGTGAATAAGGTGCATTTGAAATTTGAAATGATAAAAGTCACTACTGCCCCGTCTTTAAGTATTCCTGGCCACTGCTCGATAGCAGCATTCTACCAAATATCAACCAAATGTAAAAATTGGAAATTATAATCTGAGAAAGAAAGAGGGAAAGAAAGAACGAATGAACGAAAGGAAGGAAGGAAGGAACGAAGGAGGATGGAAGGAAAGAAAGAAAGAAAGAAAGAAAGAAAGAAAGAAGGAAAGAAGTATGGAAAGAAAGAAAGGAAGGAAGGAAGGAAGGAAGGAGGAAGAAAGGAAAGAAAGACGGAAAGAAAGAAAGGAAGGAAGGAAGGAGGAAGGAAGGAAAGAAAAATGGAAGGAAGTAAAGAAAGAAAGGAAGAAAGGAGGAAGGAAGGAAGGAAAGAAGGAAATAAAGAAAGAAAGGAAGGAAGGGAGAGTGGAAGAAAGAAAGATAGCAAGACAGAGAGGAAGAAAGGGAAAGAGAGAAAGAAAGAAAAGAAGGAAGGAAGGAAATAAGGAAGGAAGAAGGAACGAAAGAAGGAAAGAAAGTAAGATAGAAACACTGGAAAAATGAACGTAAGTAGAAAGAAAGAAAAAGTAATTAAGATAGAGGGAAAGAAAGAGAAAGAAAGAATGAAAGAGAGAAAGAATGAAAAAATGAATGAAGGAAGAAGGAACAAAAGAACGAAAGTGGTAAAGAAAGAAAGAAACACTGAAAAGATGAACAGAAGGAGAAGGAAAGAAAGAAAAAAGAAACAAACAAAGAAGGAGGCATAGAAACGAAGAAAGAAAGAGGGAAACAAAGATAGAATTTCCATTTCTATCGCACTTTCCACGATCTCAGGACGTCCCAAAGCGCTTTCCAGCCAATGAAGTACTTTTGAAGTGCAGTCACTGTAGTAATGGAGGAAACAAGGCAGTCAAAATTGCACCATAAAATAAATTGTCCAAGAAATAAACCCCATTCACCTTTTCCTCCGTTGTTTAGCTTTTGTTCTATTGAGCAAGCACGAATTAGAATAACCAATAAGCAACAATATTGATAACAAAAACGTTGTAACCATCTCATTGAAAGAGATCACATTTTTTCCAGAACATCAAACACATCCCTGTTGTTCGTTAGATTAACCCAAGTCCAATTTGACAGGAGCAGGAATGGAATCGATGTCCAAGGCGCATAACGGGGTAGAAATTCGTTTTTGGCGATGGCGCTAAATGGGCAGTATCGCATCGGACGCCCGTTTTAGGCCTGCTTGACTTTCAGCTTGATTGAAGTTAATGGAAGTGAATATAGGGCGGCGATACCGCCCGTTTTGCGCTATCGCCCTTGACTATTTTCTACCCCAATTCATTTTCAGCAACCCTCCCAAAATTTGCTGTCATGATTTTCTCTGCATCATCACAATAAAAGAATACATTTCATTTATATAGCGCCTTTCACGACTTCTGGCCATCCAACACGCTTTACAGCCAATGGAGGACTGTTTAATTGTAGTCACTGTTGCTATGCAGGCAAATGCTGGAGTCAATTTGCACACAGCAAGCTCCCACAAACAGCAATGTGATAAATGACCAGGTAATCTGTTTTATGGTGGATGGTTGTTGAGACATCAATATTGTTCAGGACACCGCGGAGAACAGTGTTGCTCTTCTTCGAAATAGTGCAATGTGATCTTGAACGTCCCTCTGAGAGGGCAGATGGGGCCTCAGTTTAACATCTCATCCGAAAAGACAGCATCGCCGACAGCGCAGGGCTGCACTCGAGTATCAGCCTTGATTATGTGTATACGTCTAACTGGCGTGGGACTTTAACCCTCGGCCTTCTGACTCAGGGGCGAGTGCGATTGCCACTGAGCCCAGGCTGACACCGTAATTCAGTATCACTATCTCTAGCCTTACATGTTTGTCCATTGTGAAATGTTTAAATTAATGGGAGGGTACATAATTAAAAGAATGGGCCTTGCTTCAACACGACAAAGGGAAGATGCTTTACGGAGAGCCAAATAAGTCAGCTGATACTTGGGTTTCAATAGAAAAATGGAGCAAATATTTGCTTTATTTTACTCACCACAAACTTGGAGATTGGTTCTTAGTTTTTCTAGTTCTGATGGAACAAGTGCTTAGATTTGTTGAAATTTCATTTGAAAGAGCGCTGAGTACTAATGTTTAAATGTAAGGAGCCTAACAACACCAGGTTACAGTCCAACAGCTTTATTTAAAATCACAAGCTTTCGGAGGCTTCCTCCTTCGTCAGGTGACGAAGGAGGAAGCCTCCGAAAGCTTGTGATTTCAAATAAAGCTGTTGGACTCCAACCTGGTGTTGTAAGGCTCCTTACATTTGTCCACCCCAGTCCATCACCGGCATCTCCACATCATGGCTACTAATGTTTAGTTCAATGAGGCCAACAGGATGTTGTCAGTCAGCAGGACGGAAAAGATAAATCCATTCTTAGTTCGTTTGACGAGCTCAAATCCCAGGAAATAATATCAAGTCTCGTATCATTCCGGTGAAACGTCGATGAGGGAGAAATCCGGGCATTGTAGGAATTCCCAACATATTCATTCTGGGGAGAAGCTGACGAGTCTTTACTCAGAAAGCGAAGGCATATACATCACGCCCGATATTAACTCACTGGAGTGACGTTCGGACGGGGCGTAAAACGGGCGGCCAATGCGATACCGCCCGTTTTGCGCCACCCACCGAGAAAAAATTCTAGTCCTTGGAATTTTGATCGGAATGAGAAACACGTCCACATTAATACTGTTGATATTGCAAGAACACGGCCAACCAATGGATGAAGGCTGAAGCAATGAAGAGGGAGGATGGGCAATAGGCTTTGATGTACATTCTTTGCACCAAGGCAGCTGACCTTCTGTAATGGAACTGCACAGCGAGGTACGAGAGGCAGGTCGTAAGGGAATCATTAATTCAGAATTTCTGGACTATTTGAAAAGAGTGCACTGCTTTCAAGATATTCCCATCTGGATCCAGTCAGTTGTCAGGCAAAGTTCATTCCCATTTTGATCCCAACAAAGTGGTGAACGGATGTTGATATGGTTTTGAAATGGAACTGTCACGCTCTCCCCGGACGTAGACAAGACGAGGCAAACGGACATTCAAAGGTTGTAACTCAGTTTGTGCTGTTCGGTTAAGTTCGACTGATTGTGAGTCGCAGCTAGATTTGGAGGACATTAGTTACATGCAAAAACTTCACGTTTGGAAGTCACGCAAATTTAAAGGGAAAGGGAACGAGTCTGGATGAAATGTGAATTCTAATGATTAAGGAACAAAATGCACTATGGAATAAATGTTTGTTCAATTGAACGAATCACGTTCGCATCCTTACCTTTGTCTTTCTTGCTTGACTCTATATCTATTAAAAAAGAAAAATAATAATTGCTTTTATACGGTGCCTTTCATGACCGTAGGATACCCCAAATCGCTTTACAGCCAGTGAAGCAATTATTGAAGCGTAGTCACTGTTGTAATATAGGTAATGCGGCAGCCAATTTGCGAACAGCAAGATCCCACAAACACCATTTTGATAATGACCAAATAATCTGTTTTAGGTGGTTGGTTGAGGGATAATATTCGCCAGGACACTGGAGAGAACGCATTTGCTCATCTTCCAATCAGTGCTATGGGATCTATGACATCCACCTGAGAGGGCAGACGGTGCCTCGTTTTAATGTCTCATCCGAAAGACGGCAACAACAACAGTACAGCGCTCTCTCAGTACTGCGCTGGGAGTGCCAGCCTAGGTGCTGTGCTCAAACCGGCAGGAATTATGAAGTCGACTGTTCAGTCACATTAACGGCGGTGAGTCTAAAAAAAATGCTTCCACCCTAATGTCGGAAAGTTTTTGTTCGGCTGTCAATTTGATCCGTTTTTTGAGAGTGTGTAGCTGTTGGATTAACCCGAATCAATATGTACAGTTCAAGATAATGTGGAGTGAAACTGGACATGTGCGGGGCCAGAGAACATGCGAGGAGAGGTTGAGTAGATTGGGACTCTACTCATTGGAGTTCAGAAGAATGAGAGGCGATCTTATTGAAACATATAAGATTGTGAAGGGGCTTGATCGGGTGGAGGCGGTAAGGATGTTCCCAAGGATGGGTGAAACTAGAACTAGGGGGCATAATCTTAGAATAAGGGGCTGCTCTTTCAAAACTGAGATGAGGAGAAACTTCTTCACTCAGAGGGTAGTAGGTCTGTGGAATTTGCTGCCCCAGGAAGCTGTGGAAGCTACATCATTAAATAAATTTAAAACAGAAATAGACAGTTTCCTAGAAGTAAAGGGAATTAGGGGTTACGGGGAGCGGGCAGGAAATTGGACATGAATTTAGATTTGAGGTTAGGATCAGATCAGCCATGATCTTATTGAATGGCAGAGCAGACTCGAGGGGCCGATTGGCCTACTCCTGCTCCTATTTCTTAAGTTCATATGTTCTTATGATATCGCATCATTCTCCCGCTATACAACCCGTTCATTCAATTCCATGACATGAATTGAACTGAATATCTGGCGAGGAGTGTAATGGGCGGCCGATACGTTCCCGCCCGTTTTGGGCTCCCGGCAGAGAATTATTTCTACTCCACAGACTTTCCACAATGCGGTAAAACAGGCAGTCGTGAATCAGATAAATAGACGGTGAAATTGGATATCGGCAGGGATGCAAAACAGGTTGGATCGCATTGCTCACCCGTTATAGGAAAACACCCGAAATTCGGTTCCATTGACTTCAATAGTATTGAATATTGGGCGTGTTCTGTAACGGGCGCCTAAAGCGATTCCACCTGCTTTGGTTCTAAGTCTAATTTCACACTCAGTATCCACATATTTCAGTATCTAGGGCTGCAGGGCTAAGGCTTCTACATTTATAATTTTCTATTATACAGCAAGAAAGGCCTTCCGGTGTCATTTAACGTTGGGCAATGGTGCAAAATGGGCCACGTCGGATCGGCCGCTTTTCCTTTCTATCGAAGTTAATGGGAAACAAAATCGGGAGAGGCGAATGATGGACGTCCAATCCGATAACGCCCATTTCACACTCTTGCCAAAAGTTAAAGTTACCTCCCCGGACTTTCGACAGAGGGGGTGGCAGCAGTAATGAATAGACAACATTAAGCTGGTCGTCAGGTTTTGAAGCAAACGGAAGCCAATTTAATTTCTCCCCACCTTTATCCTCGAGACTGTGTTCCAGTTCTTTTATCTCTGAAAATGAAAAACAATAAGGTAAGAAGCCTTGACATTGTCCCTGCCTCGGTCTGAATGCACTGGTGAATAGAAAACAGCAGTGAGCTGTGTCGTGCCAGCATAAGAATTGAATCTGGGGATTTGTAGAGGGAGAGAAGGCGAGCAATCGTCAGGAGGTTATTTGGAGCCAATACGGAACAGTCCTGGGAAATGGTGCATCAGTCTTGAGGCTTGACGAAAGTGTATGCGCCAATATTCACTACTCTTAAGTTACCTCACCAACAATGATAGGATTGACAAGGAATCAACGATCGAAAACGCGAGGTAAGTCTCAAGCTAAGAAGGAGGAGAGATTGAGTAGACTCGGCCTGTATTCTCTAGGGTTCAGGACAATGAGAGGTGATCTCATTGAAACATATACAATTCTCACAAGGCTCGACAGGGTAAATGCAGGGAGGATATTTCCCCTGGCTGGAGAGTCTAGAACCAGGAGTCACAGTCTCGGAATAAGGGGTCGGCCATTTAGGACTGAGAGGAGGAGAGGTTTCTTCACTCAGAGGGTGGTGAATCTTTGGAATTCTCTAACTCAGAGAGCTGTGGAGGCTCAGTCATTGGGTACATTCAAAACAGAGATCGATAGATTTCTAGATATTAAAGGCATCAAGGGATAGTTGCTATACGAAACCCTGGTTAGACCGCACCTGGAGTACTGTGAGCAGTTCTGGGCACCGCACCTTCGGAAGGACATATTGGCCTTGGAGGAAGTGCAGCGTAGGTTTACTGGAATGATACCCGGACTTCATGGGTTAAGTTACGAGGAGAGATTACACAAATGGGGGTTGTTTTCTCTGGAGTTTCGAAGGTTAAGGGGTGATCTGATCGAAGTTTATAAGATATTAAGGGGAACAGATCGGGTGGATAGAGAGAAACTATTTCCGCTGGTTGGGGATTTTCGCAGTAGGGAGCACAGTCTATAAATTAGAGCCAGACCTTTCAGGAGCGAGATTAGAAAAAAATTCGACACACAAAGGGTTGTAGAAGTTTGGAACTCTCTTCCGCAAATGGCGGTTGATACTAGCTCAATTGCTAAATTTAAATCTGAGATAGATAGCTTTTTAGCAACCAAAGGTATTAAGGGATATGGGCCAAAGGCAGGTATATGGAGTTAGATCACAGATCAGTCATGATCTTATCAAATGGCGGAGCAGGCACAAGGGGCTGAATGGCCTTACTCCTGTTCCGATGTTCCTATATGAGGATAGTGCAGGAAAATGACGTTGAGGTAGAAGATCAGCCATGATCTTGTTGAATGGTGTATTGGGCTCGAGGGGCCGGATGGCCTACTCCTCCTCCTATTTCGTATGTTCTTATGTTCTAACAGAGATCCGTTTCACGCATTAAAAGTGTAATATCCAGATAAGCTATGGTCTCGAGATGTCATGGAAACCAGAGGTCATGATCTCGATTCCCTTCATAAGCAAGTGGTGAAACTGAATTCAATAAAACTAGGGATTTGTGGGCTGTCAGGTATTCGGAATGAAATTAACTGTTTCGCCAGAATTTTTCGGGTGAGTTTCCTGTCAATCTTACTCAATAGTTGGCTGTAAACGACTCTGGTGCAGAGACTAGAGAAGCTGGGATTGTCCTCCTGAGAGCAGGCAAGGTGAAGGGGAGATTTAATAGTGGGATTCAAAATCATGAGGGCTTTTGATAGAGTGGATGGAGAGAAACTATTTCCGCTGGCAGACGGGTCAGCAACCGGTCAGAGGACACAGATTTAAGTAAATGCCAAAAGAGCCAGAGGTGAGATGAAGGGAACTTTGGAAGCAGCGTGTTATTATGGTCTGGAATGCACTGCCTGAAAGGGTAGTGGAATCAGATTCAATAGTAACTTTCAAAAGGGAATTGGATAAATACTTGAAGGGGGACAATTGCAGAGCTATGGGTAAAGAGCAGGCGGGTGGGGCTAATTGAATAGCACTGTCATTCTACAGTTCCACGATTATGCAATTCATAAATTCTATGATTCTACGATTCCATTATTCTATATTCAGAGGTAGCCAATAAATGTTGCCTTGCCCGTGTAATCCACATGGCAAGAAAACTACTTTTAAAGCCAAAAATAGCGCAGGTGTAATTCCAAAGATAACGGTGTCTTGAGAGGTGGCGCAAAACGGGCGGCATCGCATCTGCCGCCTGTCATGCTCCACGCCCGATATGCAGTTCTATCGACTGAAATAGAGCTGAACACAAAGTGATGCCACAGTAGGCGGCTGATTCGCCCATTTGGCGCTACGGCTGCCGAACAACCTCTAACTCAACGTGCAACAAAATCGCATTCTGCTCTAATTTGAAGTACTAGTGACCGTTATTGGCGAAGGAGAGTCCCACCAAATATGAGCCGCATGCAGAAAAGCAGAAAAGTAACTTTATATCTCGAACATTTAAAAGCTAAAAAAGGCACGAATTGGGCTGAAATTGGACACGGACGGAGATGCACAACGGGAGGTATCGGATCGACAGCCCATTAAACGCCGGGCCTGACGTTCGCTTCCATTCGCTTCAATGGGACTGTACATCCGATGTGCCGTATAATGGTCGCGAAGAGCAATTCCGCCTGATTTGCGTCCCTGCCTTTGTCCAATTTCACCCCCAAGCATCTGAGGGAGGGGCACATTCCTATAACGCGAAAGAAAAATCAGAGAAGCATACGGCACAGAAGGAGGCCATTCGGCCAATGGCGCCCGTGCCGCCTCGTCGAAAGAGCTATCCATTTAAGTCTGCTCTTCCCCGTAGTCCCGCAATTTTTTTCCCCTTCAAATTACTATTAAATCTGCTGTCACCACGCTTTAAGTCACTGCACTCGAGATCAATGAAACTCGCTGCGTAAAAATAAATCTGGTTTCACCTCTGGTTCTTTTGTCAATATCCTGAATCTTCCCTTAACCTTCTCTGCTCTAGGATGAACATTTCCAGCTTCTCCACTCTCTCCACGTCACTAAAGGCCATCATCCCTTGGACCATTATACTAAATTTCCTCGGCACCCTATCCAAAGCCTTGAAATACTTCCTACAATGTAGTGTCCAGGATTGGACGCAATATACCAGCTGAGGCCTCGCCTGTGATTAATAAAGCTCTCTATTCAGCATTGTGCCATGCAAAGCAGCATCGCAAAATTACAACGAAAACATTGTTCAGGGAATTCGGCAATAATCAAAGCCTTACTCTTTCCTTTGCTGTTCATCTCTTCCTCTAATGGAACAATTAATGAGAGGAATTAATACAATAAGCATTAATGTTCATAACAGAAACACTGTCACTCCCCTGTTCAAATGCATGTCACGCTTTACACAAACATCAATCTGATTCGTGTTTCAGTGAGAGTTTGAGCATTGGATTAATGCGAGGCTATGTTCACTGAGCAAGACATGCAATCAGCGTTCATGCTGATCATTGTGCGACAGTTATGTTCTGACCAATCCACTAAAATATGCAGCCATGGAGCTTGAGGTACCATTAAATATCCAAATGTAAGGAGTCGCACAACACCAGGTTATAGTCCAACAGCTTTATTTGAAATCACAATCTTTCGGAGCTTTGCTCCTTCGTCAGGTGAAGTGAAGAGTTGCATAAAGGCACAGCATATAGTCAGAGAGCAATGCCTGGTGATTACAGATAATCTTTCTAACTGCCCTTTATCACACCTCGGCAGAGAGATAATCACAGCAATCAAAGGAGTGAATGGTGTTCAAACCTGTCGAGGTGTGATAAAGGGCAGTTAGAAAGATTATCTGTAATCACCAGGGATTGTTCTCTGACTATATATGCTGTGCCTTTATGGAAACCTTCACTCACCTGACGAAGGAGCAAAGCTCCGAAAGATTGTGATTTCAAATAAAGCTGTTGGACTATAACCTGGTGTTGTGCGACTCCTTACATTTGTCCACCCCAGTCCATCACCGGAATCTCCACATCATGGCTACTATGAAATATCCAGGTATTTCAATGTCGATATTTGGACATACTGTGGTGAAATGAAACTTAGTCAGGGTTGCAAAACAGGCGACATCGCATCGGGCGCTCGTTTCACGCCCGGCCCAATATTCAGTTGCATTGAATTCAACTGGCGGCAACTTGTTGTGCGCCCAATGTCCAATTTTACCATCCTGATGTTTCATCAACAGTTCAATGCGAAGATGCTTCACTTAAAGGGAGGACCAATATCTCAATGAAACGAATATTTGAGCGAAAATGAATGTGAGCCCAATGTTTTTCCACTCACCACAAACCAGGAGATTCTTTTCCAATTTTTCAAGTTCTAGTGGGAAAATGCGAACGTTTTAAAATGTTGACCCAGATTTTGCTGCAGCGGCGCCTGTTGGTTAAACTTCTCCATACATGTTTAGGTTTGAAAATTATGTGTCCACCAAATTGCTCGAAGTGCGAGCTGACAACGGCGCAATGAGGGAAATCGGGCCTCGGTGAACGACAGGACCAGGACAGTATCTCCTTAACCAATGAGATGAAAGGATTGAGAAATAAATATAGGAAGGGCTGAGAAGGTGAATTCGAGTGGGTGAATTCAATGTCAAATCAGATAGAGAATGAAAGATAAATAATGGGAAAGAAAGATTGCATCAAGAGACAGAGAACAAAGAGACAGGCCAGAAAAGAAAGATCTTTTTAAATTTAAAAATTGAAGTACTTAAATATGTTAAAACATTTCACAACCTGGAGGAACGAGATTCCACGTTGATAATTGTTCATCTCCCAGCACTTATTAACAATGATCACGTGGTGAAACGTGTACTTCCGCTGTTTATCACTAGACTTAACTTACTGTGACCAGTTTAACGGGCATATAATGTGCAAATGCAGCAACTTCATTAAAATCACGGGGAGGTGATGTGCGAGATGCCGTTCCCCTGAAGGAAAAGGTGGAGCTGGCCAAATCGGCCAGTAACTTGTGGCGCTTCACAATTCACGGGGTATGTGTTCCTCGCCGCAAGCTGCAGGTCGTCGAGATGGGATTTTGTTCTAGCAAAATCTGGGCTGTTGTCTACAGGGAAGTTGTTGGACCAACAGGACAGTATGAGACACCAGGGGCAAATAGGTCACCGAGTTGGATAAATTACCGAGCCCTGAAATTAATATCGAATCTCCGTGCAGCAATGAAATTGTCGAACTTGGAGTGAGGGATATCACCATTTGGACGAACCTGGAGAGTGGAGGATACCAGGCAGTTTGAATTGTGCAAGGACATACAACCTCATTCTTTGATAGGAACAGTTGGTAAGTTACCGATTGTTTACTCAAAACATGTGACTCAAAGGTGTGTGTTATTTAAATATGCCACATTTTGAATTCATAAATATATCCACAATAATATAATTCATAATGTTACGGCCAATCAGTGGATAAGGACTAAATCTAAGACAAGCAAAGATGCTCAGTGATATTAACTAAATCTACGGGATTTAGCTAATTCCAAGGATGAGGAACTTTAGTTGCGTGGATAGACTGGAGGAGCTGGGGTTGTTCTCCTTGGAACATAGGAGGCTGCGAGGAGATTTGATCGAGGTATTCAAAGTCATGAAGGATCTGGACAGAGTAGTTGGAGAGAAACATATCCCACTGGCTGAAGCGTCAAGAACCAAAGGACATAGATTTAAGGTGAGTGGCAAAAGAACCAAAGGTGACATGAGGAAAAACTTTTTTACACAGCGAGTGGTTATGATCTGGAATGCACTGCCCGAGGACGAGGTGGAGGCAGATTCAATCATGGCCTTCAAAAGGGAACTGGATATGTGCTTGAAAGAGAAAACAAATTGCAGGATTACGGGGATAAGGCGGGAGACTGGGACTAGCTTGATTGCTCTTTGATAGTGCCGGTGTGGATTCGATGGGCCGAATGGCCTCCTTCCATGCTGTAACCTTTCTATGATTCTGTGAATATCAGGGTACGGGAGCCTGAGCTTTATAAATAGAGGCATAGAGTACAAAAGCAAGGACGCTATGTTGAACCTTAATAAAACAATTGTTCAGGCACAGCTGGGGTATTGTGTCCAAATCTGGGCACCGCACTTTAGGAAAGATGTGAAGGCCTTAGAGAGGGTGCAGAAGAGATTTACTAGAATGGTTCCAGGGATGAGGGACTTCAGTTACGTGGATAAATGGGGAATTTGGGGTTGTTCTCCTTAGAGCAGAGAAGGTTGGAGGAGATTTGCTAGAAGTGTTCAAAATCGTGAAGGGTTTAGATAAAGTAAATAAAGGGAAACTGTTCCCATTGGCGGAAGGGTCGAGAACCAGAGGACACAGGTTTAAGGTGATTGGCAAAAGAACCAAAGGCAACATGAGGAAAAGCTATTTTTACACAGCGAGTTGTTGTGACCTGGAATGCACTGACTGAAAGGCTAGTGGAAGCAGATTCAATAATAACTATAGAAAGGGAATTGAATATATGGGAACATAGGAACAAGAGTAGGCCATTCAGCCGCTCGTGCCCGCTCCGCCATTAGAACGGGAATGTTTGCAGGGCTGTTGGCAAAGAGCAGTGGAATGGGACTAACTTGGTCGCTCTTTCAAAGAGCTGGCACAGGCGCGATGGCTCGAACGGCCTCTTTAGTTGCTGTTTATTTCCATGACATCTATGAATCCATGGTTCGAAGGTTTTGATCTAAATATTTGCACCAGGGGAGCTGAGCTTTTGTCAATATAAATGTAAAGCGAATCCCTGGAAGCCAAATGGGAGAATAATTAATTGAAACGAGGAGAAATAACATGAAAGGTTTATTTCTGTCTTGAATCCACAAACTCGCATCAATATAGATACGGAGAAACTGTTCCCATTGGCAGAAGGGTCAAGAACCAGTGATCATAGATTTAAGGTGATTGGCAAAAGAACCAAAGGTGACACGAGAAAAAACTTTTTTACACAGCGAGTGGTTAGGATCTGGAATGCACTGCCTGAGGGCGTGGTGGAGGCAGATTCAATCATGGCCTTCAAAGGGAACTGGATAAGTACTTGAAAGGAAGAAAAAAGATGCAGTGCTACATACAGTTAAACTTTTAACCCGCTTTCTCTCTCCACACTCACTGCCTGACCCGCTGAGCCTTTAAACTTTTAACCCGCTTTCTCTCTCCGCACAAACTGCCTGACCCGCTGTGTCTTAAACTTTTAACCCGGTTTCTCTCTCCACACTCACTGCCTGACCCGCTGAGTCTTTAAACTTTTAACCCGGTTTCTCTCTCCGCACTCACTGCCTGACCCGCTGAGTCTTTAAACTTTTAACCCAGTTTTTCTCTCCACACTCACTGCCTGACCCGCTGTGTCTTAAACTTTTAACCCGGTTTCTCTCTCCGCACTCACTGCCTGACCCGCTGAGTCTTTAAACTTTTAACCCAGTTTTTCTCTCCGGAAGCACTGCCTGACCCGTTGAGTCTTTAAACTTTTAACCCGCTTTCTCCCTCCGCACACACTACCTGACCCACTGAGTCTTTAAACTTTTAAACAGGTTTCTCTCTTCACACTACTGCCTGACCCACTGAGACTTTCCAGCAGTTTCGGTTTTTGTTTCCGCAGTATTTTAAGTGCACTCTTTGGAGCAACGAAATGTGAAACCACCTACCTTGCATTTTTTCTTTCAGTTGGTCTTCTGTTCAGGGGTGCATGTATTGCAAAGAACGCAGAATTAGTCAATGCAGGTATCTAAGTTTCTCTATCACTGGTTTGGTCCCAGTTGGGGTATGTTGGCCAATTCTGGGCACTACACTTTAGGAAAGGTTTCAAGGACTTCGAAGAGATTTAGCAGAATGGTACCAGGGATGAGGCGCTTCAGTTACGCGGAGAGACTGCAGAAGCTGCGATTGTTCTCATTGGTGCAGAGAAGGTTAAGGGGAGATATATCAGACGTGTTCAAAATCATGAAGGGTTTTGATAGAGTCGATACGATGAAAATGTCACCAGTGTCTGGAAGGTCGGAAACCAGACGACTCAGATTTGAAGTCATTAGCAAAATAGGCCAGTGGGGAGATGAGGTATTTTTTTTTCACGCCACGAGTTGATACGATCTGGAATGCGTTGCCTTAAAGGGTGTTGGAAGCATTCTTAAGAATAACTTTCTAAAGGTAATTGGATATATTCCTGAAGGGGAATATTTGCATGGCAATGGAGAAAGGCAAGAGGCTGGGACTAATTGGATAGCTCTTTTTAAGAGGCAGCACAAGCACGATGGGCCGAATTGCCTCCTTTTTTGCCCTTTTATTCTCTGACTCTATTATCCTACAGGACGAGACAAGGCCATAAATCTGACAGTGAGTCCAACTGCTACCATATCAGGGTTTGGAATGTGTGTGAATGAGCATGGATTTGTTATCAAGCATTTATAAACGTTGTGCATTTTCACGCATATATTATGATGCTAATTTCAGGTCTGTGAGCAAATACTGGCTTAATAACTCAGTATCTATCGCACATCAGTGAAGTTTTACGATGTAGGTTTCCAAGCAGAGCGGGGTCCAGTTTCCGGTAGTTGTATCAGTGCAGTCCGGATGGAATCGGCCGAAGCATTGTAACTTCAATCGCAATTTTGGGCGCAATCTCGCGAATGGGCCCCGAGCGGAATCTCTACCATATTTTTGGTTTATTCTAAGTCGTGGCAAATACAATTGCGTGTTTGTGTACAAGAACTGCGCAAGAAATGTAAGTGAAAACGAAATTCTTCTCTCACCTATTTCTTTCAAAGAGTCATCATATTTGCTTAGTTCTGGAACAGAGAAAAGGGAATTATTTTTGCATTTTCAACAGAAATGTGTTGATTTTTTTTCCTGTCCTCCGATTGCACAGACTTCCAATGTCAGTTTGCCCCCTTGTGGCGAGTTTCTGTACCGTCACACTGTTGGTTGATCCAGTTAAACGGCCTGGGACCTCTGGTCGCAGCTGACTTTCCACTGGGGAACTGAAACACTGGTACCACGCTGGAGAATAAAACAAGTAAGGAGATTCAAATCTCAATCATAGCTCCTGTTCACGATCAACTTAGCCTTAGACAGGGTGCAGAGGAGATTGTTCTAAAATAGTATCAGTGATACACGACTTCAGTCAGGTGGAGCGATTGGGGAAGCTGAGGATGTTGACTTGGAGCATAAAAGGTTAAGGTGAGATCTAATAGAGGTGCTAAAAATCACGAGTCGCTTGGATTGAGTAAATAAGGGGACACCGTTTCCAGTGGCAGAAGCGTCGGTAACCAGGGGAGACAGATTGAATTAACTGGCAAAATAACCAAAGGGAACATGAGGGATGATAATCACCGAACGAGTTGTTATGATCTGGAATGCACTGCCTGAAAGGGCGGTGGAAACAGATTCAATAGCAACTTTCAAAAGGGAATTGGATAAATACTTCAGGGGAGAACGTTTGCAGGGCTATGGGGAAAGGACAGGGGAGTGGGGCTAATTGGGTGGCTGTTTTAAAGAGCCGGCACAGGTACGATGGGCCGAATGGCCCCCTTCTGTGCTGTATAATTTTATCCTTCTATAATTCTCTTGTTATCCTAAAGATCTCTGGAAAGTCAAGTGTTGAAAACGCTGATAACAAATCAATATACGTTTAAGTTTTTTTTCAAGCTTTATACTGAGTCGGGATTATTTTAACTTTGGGCGTTGGTGCAAAACGGGCGAATTACCCGCCCATTTTAAGTCACGCCCGATTTTCCTTTCCAACACGTGGGGTGTAGAATGGGAGGACATTTCGATATCGCACATTTTACGCATCCACCCTTCGACAGTTGTAACATAGCCATAGAGTCATAGACTCATAGGATCATAGAATGGTTACAGCACAGAAGGAGACCATTCAGCCCATCGAGCCCGTGCCGGCTCTTTGTAAGAGAAATCCAGTTCGTTCCATTTCTCTTTCCCTGAAACCACGAAATTATTTTCCCTTCAAGTAGTTATCCAATTCTTTTTTGAAAGCCACCATTGAATCTGCCTCCACCACTCTTTCAGGCAGCCCATTCCAGATCCTAACCACTCGCTGTGTAAAAAGTTTTTCCTCATGTCGCCTTTTGTTCTTTTGCCAATCACCTTAAATCTGTGTCCTCTGGTTCTCGATCCTTCCACCAATGGGAACAGTTTCTCCTCATTTTCTTCATCTGAACCCATCCTTATTTTGAACACTTCTATCAAGTCTCCCATTATCACTGGTCTATAGTTCTTGCACCTCGCTGTAATTTTCTTCCAAATTTGCTCCTCTGTATCGTCCCCACTATTTGGTGGCCAAAAGAATACACCCCAGTAGTGTCATGGCACCTCTATTGTTTCTTAACTCTAACCAAATAGATTCTGCCCTTGAGCCCTCCAGGACATCCATTCTCTCCAGCACTGCAATATTCTCCTTAATCAATACTGCCACCCCCTCATTTTTTCTTCCCTATTTTTCCTGAACACCTTGTATCCAGGAATATTTAGTACCCAATCCTGACCTTTTTGTAGCCAGGTCTACGTTATCGCCACTACATCATATTCCCATGTCCCTGCAGCTCAGTAACCTTATTTATCACGCTTCATGCGTGTACACACATGCACTCTAAACCTATCTTAGTCCTTCTCGTATTCTCTCTTAGCCTGATCCCACCTAATAGTGCACTATTTTTACTCTAGTGCTAGCTGCCGCTCCCAATCCTTTGTGCTCCTTGTTTCTCCTTTCTAATGCTACATCCTGGTGCCCACCCCCCCCCCCCCTGCCAAATTAGTTTCACCCTCACTGCACTAGTGAACCTCCCCGCGAGGACATTGGTCCCAGCTCTGTTGAGGTGTAACCCGTCCGTCTCGAACAGGTCCCTCCTGCCCCAAAACTGGTCCCAATGCCTCAAGAATCTGAAGCCTCCCCCCCCGCCCCTGCACTATATCTCTCGTCACGCATTAACCTGCTTTATTTTTGTATTTCTGTGCTCACTAGCGCATGGCACTGAGAGTAATCCAGAGATAACCACCTTTGAGGTCCTGCTTTTTAACTTCCTCCAGAGCTCGTGAAACTCTGGCCGCAGGATGTCACCCCTTTCTTTCCTATGTCGTTGGTACTCACATAGACCTCGACTTCTGCCTGTTCCCCTTGCCAACCCCCCTCCACCCCGCAGAATGGTCTGCACCCTCTCCTTCACTTCCTTTACCCTGGCACCAGGGAGGCAACACACCATGCGGGACTCACGTCGACGGTCACAGAAACGCCTGTTTGTCCCCCTGACAACCGAATCCACTGTGACTACCGCATTTCAACATTTCTCTGTGCCCCCTTGTGCAGTCCTTTGCCCCATGGTGACATGTTCAGGACTGCACTCCATCGAGGCGTCCTCACCCTCACTGGTATTCACAGTTTGAGGGTGCCACACACCCAGAAGATTCCTGCGCTGCCTGCATCTTCCCACCAACATATGAAGATGGCGTATTCTATTGACACCACTGCGTCAGACACTGAGTTTGAGGCAGGGCCAGACTTCCCCAGGATTTACAGCAAACGATCCATTTTACAGCAAACAAAGTGTATTTACTCAGCAAACGGAGTCTATTGGAACATTGTGGTCAACGGACGGCAGCAAACAGAATTCATGTCCAAAAGTACAGCAACGTCTCCCGATAAAAGCATGATTATTTCTTCAGCAAAATTGAATTACTGGAAGATAATACAAATCATGTGTGTAACATCAATCCCAGTCAATGACAGCAGTGCGGTTTACAGGCGGAAATGACGGGGGAATTACCCAATCAACTCCATCCTGGCTGAGAATAGTGACATCATCGCTATACCAATGACCCATTTCTCTCGAAAACTGTGAGCCAGAATTCAATATTGCATATTCTGTCCGGAAGGAAAATGTGAAATGAGAGCCAATTGCAACTGTACTCGAGTGGGGAGAGAATGATAAACCTGTAATTATAAATAAGTATGTGTAGTATAATTGTGGCCAAGATCTAACAGTCAAAAAGAATGCAATCTTTGCACATGTTACATAGAAACATAGAAAATAGGAGCAAGAGTAGGCCATTCAACCCTTCGGGCCTGCTCCGCCATTCACAATGATCATGGCTGATCGTCTAACTCAGTTCCTGCTTTTTCCCCCTATCCATTCATAGAATCATAGAATCATATAAGTTACAACATGGAAACAGGCCCTTCGGCCCAACATGTCCATGTCGCCCAGTTTATACCACTAAGCTAGTCCCAATTGCCTGCACTTGGCCCATATCCCTCTATACCCATCTTACCCATGTAACTGTCCAAATGCTTTTTAAAAGACAAAACTGTACTCGCCTCTACTACTGCCTCTGGCAGCTCGTTCCAGACACTCACCACCCTTTGAGTGAAAAAAAATTCCCCTCTGGACCCTTTTGTATCTCTCCCCTCTCACCTTAAATCTATGCCCCCTCGTTATAGACTCCCCTACCTTTGGGAAAAGATTTTGACTATCGAACTTATCTATGCCCCTCATTATTTTATAGACTTCGATAAGATCACCCCTTAACCTCCTACTCTCCAGGGAAAAAAGTCCCAGTCTGTCTAACCTCTCCCTGTAAGTCAAACCATCAAGTCCCAGTAGCATCCTAGTAAATCTTTTCTGCACTCTTTCTAGTTTAATAATATCCTTTCTATAATAGGGTGACCAGAACTGTACACAGTACTCCATTGATCCCTTTAGCATTAAGAAATACATCTATCTCCTTCTTGAATACATCTAATGACTTGGTCTCCACTGCCTTCTGTGGTAGAGAATTCCATAAGTGCACCACTCTCTGACTGAAGGAATTTCTCCTGATCTCGGTTCGAAATTGCATACCCCGTATCCTGAGACTGTGACCCCTGGTTCTGGACTCCCCAGCTATCGGGAACATGCTCCCTGCATCTAGTCTGTCTAGTCCTGTTAGAATTATATATGTTTCGATGAGATCACCTCTCATTCTTCTAAACTCTAGTGAAACTCAGGCTATCAAATGATCTCCTGGCAGCCTCGCACCTTGAACCGTCCTAAACTTGACTTTGCCCCAAAATCTGCTGCCCGTATCCTAACTCACACCAAGCCCCGTTCACCCATCACCCCTGCGCTCGTTGACCTATATTGGCTCCAGGACCGGGAACGCCTCGATTTTAAAATTCTCATCCTTGTTTACAAATCGCTCCATGGCCCTCGCCCCCTCCCTATCTCTGTAACCTCCTCCATCACCTACAACAGAAGAACATAAGAACATAAGAAATAGGAGCAGGAGAAGGCCAATCGGCCCCTCGAGCCTGCTCCGCCATTCAATAAGATCATGGCTGATCTGATCCTAACCTCAAATCTAAATACATGTCCAATTTCCTGCCCGCTCCCCGTAACCCCTAATTCGCTTTACTTCTACAAAACTGTCTATTTCTGTTTTAAATTTATTTAATGATGTAGCTTCCACAGCTCAGTTTTGAAAGAGCAGCCCCTTATTCTAAGATTATGCCCCCTAGTTCTAGTTTCACCCATCCTTGGGAACATCCTTACTGCATCCACCCGATCAAGCCCCTGCACAATCTTATATGTTTCAATAAGATCGCCTCTCATTCCTCTGAACTCCAATGAGTAGAGTCCCAATCTACTCAACCTCTCCTCATATATCCACCCCCTCATCCCCGGGATTAACCGAGTGACCCTTCTTTGTACTGCCTCGAAAGCAAGTATGTCTTTTCTTAAGTATGGACACCAAAACTGTATGCAGTATTCCAGGTGCGGTCTCACCAATACACCTTCCGTGATCTCTGCGCTCCTCCAATTATGACCTCTTGAGCATCCCCGATTTTCATCGCTCCACCATTGGCGGCCGTGCCTTCAGCTGCCTAGATTCTAAGTTCTGGAAATCCCTCCGTAAACGGCTCCACCTCTCTGCCTCCATCTCCCCACTTTTGAGGCACTGCTTAAATTCTGTCTTTGACAAAGCCTCTGGCCACCTATCCTAATGTCTCGTTATCCGGTTCGATGTCAAATTTGGTTTGCTAACTAGCGCCTTGGAAAGTTTAACTATGTCAATGCAAGTTGTTGTTTTTTTTGCACAGATTTACAATTTATGTTCGAAGAAGGGGAATTGACCAATTGCAATTGAAAAGAGAATAAAGTAGATATATTTTTAGATTGCATTCGATGAGGTTGGAATGATTGTGGCCGCTGGCATAAAAGGAAATGTGGAAAATTGTTTGAAGGTTAAGAAAGTAAGAGTAACTTTAACGTGGGTCCTACCACTGGGGAATATTGGCAAAGATGTGTATCACAATGATTAGCGATGGCATCCATTTCACAACAAAGTGAGAGGAACAATGTAAAAGAGTTCAGCAAGACGTAGATAGGTTATTGGATTTTGTGTACAAATGAAGTAAACGATTTAATGTGGGTATGTTTGAGAAAACGTGGCAGAAATCCGTCTCGGACTTTGGCGCCTAACGGGTGGGATCGTATCTGTCATCTGATATTCGGTTCCATTCACTTCAGAGAAATTAGACTGCGGATTATCTGTCTCCCAATCGAAACGTCAAACAGTTCATGAGCACCAATCGTGCATTCCTCCATCCCGTACTTGAAGCGAATAACTCAACCACTTCGAATAATGAAGAGACGGAAAAGTATTCGAATTATGTGTTAGGCGTCCCTCCTTCATATCGCTGACAACGATTCCTTGGGTCCATGTCACACTATTACGTTAAATTATTGTAACAAAACGTGTAAAAAGAGCAACCCAGCAGACTTCAGTCTTCCATAATCTGAAACAGTGAAATTGCAAATTATTTACCTTTTCCTTTTGCTTTCAGCGTGTCCTCTGTGAAGGAGAACATTCGATACTTTGAGGAAACACAGGAAAGCTTTCCAAAAATGTCAAATTCATCTCAGTAATTTGCCTTTGGTGGAGCTGCATTGTTACCTAGACAAATAGCTTAGTCCTGTGCATCGAATTGGAGTGGACTTTTCTTTTATAACAGTCTGGGCAGTAAATAGTAACACACGTGTTGGGCAGCGTTTTCAACTCATATCAGCACAGTAATTCTTCCTCGATGGAAAATATCCAATTGCATAATGTGCATTCAGAGTGTGGAAACATAGAAACTTAGAAAATAGGAGCAGGAGTAGGCCATTAGGTCCTTCGTGCCTCCTCCGCCAATTAATATGATCATGGCTGATCCTCTATCTCAATAGCATATTCCCGCTCTCTCCCAATAACCCCTTGATGCCTTTTGTGTCTAGAAATCTATCTAGCTCCTTCTTAAGTATATTCAGTGACTTGGCCTCCACAGCCTTCTGGGGTAGAGAATTCCACAGGTTCACCACCATCTGAGTGAAGAAATTTCTCCTCATCTCAGTCCTAAATGTTCTACCCCGTATCCTGAGACTGTGACCCCTCGTTCTGGACCCCCCAGCCAGGGGAGACATCTTCCCTGCATCCAGTTTGTCTAGCCCTGACATAATTTTATATGTTTCAATGAGATCCCCTCTCATTCTTCTAAACTCGAGTGAACACAGGCCGAGTCGACCCAATCTCTCCTCATACGACAGTCCTGCCATCCCAGGGATCAGTCTGGTGAACCTTCGCTGCACTACCGCAATGGCGAGTATATCCTTTCTTAGGTAAGGAGATCAAAACAGTCACTTCGCTTCGCCACCGGCGCACCGTGGCTGCAGTGTGCACTATCTCCAGGATGCATTGCAGCAACTCGCCAAGGCTTCTTCGATAGCATATCCCAAACCCGCGACCTCTACCACCTAGAAGGACAAGAGCAGCAGGCACATGGGAACAAAACCACCTGCAAGTTCCCCTCCAAGTCACACACCATCCCGACTTGGAAATATATCGCCGTTCCTTCATCGTCGCTGGGTCAAAATCCTGGAACTCCCTTCCTAACAGCTCCGTGGGAGAACCTTCACCACACGGACTGCAACGGTTCAAGAAGGCGGCTCACCACCACCTTCTCAAGGGCAATTAGGGATGGACAATAAATGCTGACCTCGCCAGCGAGGCCCACATCCCATGAACGAATAAAAAAAATGTTACGAGGTCGGGTTGCATACAATGGACTTTTAATCTATCAAGTATGGAAGATAAATTGGGAATCTGATTGAGGTGTTTAAGTTGATTAAATGAGTTGATAGGGTTGATAGAGAGAAACTATTTCCTCTGCTGGGAGAATCCAGAACAAAAGGGGCATAACCATAAAATTAGAGCCAGGCCGTTCAGAGTTGATGTCAGGAAGCACTTCTTCACGCAAAAGTTTGATGGGAATCTGGAACTCGGTCCCCTCCAAAAGCTGTTGAGGCTGGGGGTCAATTGATGATTTGAAAACTGAGATTGAAAGATTTTTGTAAGGCAAGGATATCAAATGTTATTGAACGAAGGAGCGTAGATGGAGTTAATGTACATATCAGTCATGATCGAATTGAATTTCGGATAAGGCTTGAGGGCCTGAATCGCCTGCACCTGATTTTTTAATGTCCCTTCGACTATTTCTATCGTATGTTTACAAGCATATTTAACCTCAAGTTCATTCCAATTTTATTTTATTCGTTCATGCGATGTGGGCATCATCGGAAAGACCAGCATTTATTGCACATCCCTAATCGCCCTTGAGAAGGTGATGGTGAGCCGCCTTCTTGAACCGCTGCAGTCCGTGTGGTGAAGGTTCTCCCACAGTGCTGTTAGGAAGGGAGTTCTCGGATTTTGACCCAGCGACGATGAAGGAACGGCGATGAATTTCCACGTTGAAGAAAGTTAATTGCGCGACTGTGCAGATCAACTGTGCAAGGGCTTTTACATAGAGAGAGGCGTCTTTTTTCTCACCTAGATCATCAAGAGATTCCTGGCATCTGTGTCCTTCTGCAATGCAGAAAATGAAACGATTCACAACTTAGGTCAAAACCCATTTATACAGACGAGTAATACACAGATGTTCAACATTTTGCTATCAACTGTTTCCCGTTGATTAAAAAAGGCTTCTTCATGGAATAAAAGAATGATACAGTGCAGAAGGAGGCCATTCAGTCCATTGTATCTGTGCCGGCATGTTGTTCAGTGATTCTATATCATGGCCGCTTGATCTGGTGGAAAAATACTCCTTTATTCAAAAATGAGCAGCGATTTAAGGGTCAGAAATTCGTCTGGGGTGGGAAAGCAAAACGGGCGGTATGGCCTCACCCCCTGTTTGAAACCCTGCCCGATATTTGCGTCCAGTGTTGAATATTGGGCGGGGAATATAACCTGCGTCCATTTTGTGATACCGCCCAAAATTGAATTGCTGACATTTAGTATCGAGCAAAGAATTACATTTGTGCACATGACAGTAGAAAACACGCAAAATGTTTGCGGATTATAGGTGAGGGATTATTGCTGCTGAAACTAGTTCATGAGCCGAACATGCGCTATGTCCATCGGCCACTATGTTCAGGCACATCTCAGCCCTTTGAAGACAGCAAACACGGAAGCATATGTGGATATTGTGCCGAGCATTTCTTCATCAATATCATTAATGTTGAATTTATTCTTTCTTTGATTAAAAGCAACAACACCAATTGCGTTTATATCGCGCCTTTGACCTCGTAGAACGTCGCGAGGAGCTTCGCAGAAGCGTTCTCAAATAAAATTTGACACCGAGCGGCATAAGGAGTTCGTAGGACAGGTGACCAGAAGCTTGGTCAAAGTGGTAAGTTTTAAGTAACATCTTGAAGGAGGAGAGAGAGGCGGAGAGGTTTCGGGAGGGAATTCCAGAGCTTAGGCCCTAGGCAGCTGAAGGCAGGGCCACCAATGGTGAAGTGAATATCGGGAATGTGCAAGAGGCAAGAACTGCAGGAGCGCAGAGATATCGATGGGTTGTAGGGCTGGAGAAGGTTACAGTGATAGGGAGGGGCGAGGTCATGGAGGGCTTTGAAAACACGCATGAGAATGTTTACATTGAGGCATGCAGTCCTGGAGCCAATGTAGGTCAGCGAGCACATGGACAATGGATGAGCGGGACTTAATGCCAGTTCGGACACCAGCAGCAGTGTATTGGATGAGTACACGTTAAGCGTTTAGTTCTTTAAAGTAATGAATTGTCAAACCAGCTACCTTGGGCTTTTACTTTCATTTTGTCTTCTGTTAAGGGGTAAACATATTGGAAAGAATGTGAATTTGCAGCTTATGGGTTATGTGTATGCACAGTACACAAACATAAAGGGTAAAAGATAAATTTGGTGAACAATTACCTACAACCTGGAAATTGCTGACATCTTAGCCACTGGCACCATCTGTGCTTTATTTGCAGGTGTCCTCAATTTCAACATGGTCATTGCATGTACTCTAAAAATGTCAGTGGAATGGGGAGTTCTTTGCCCAGCATCCATAGCGGCAGGACCCAATCAAACCCAGAGATAGAGTGGGTTCGCTGCCGCTACGCATACTGGGTAAATAGATCGCCATTCATCGATTCACAGACTCATAGAAAGATTACAGCACGGAGGAGGCTATTCTGCCCATCCAGTCCACGCCGGCTCTATGCAAGAACAATCCAGCTAGTCCCACTCCCCCCCCCTCCCCTTTCCCCGTAGCCATGCATTTTTTTTCTCATTTCAAGTACTTATCCAGTTCCCTTTTGAAGGCCATGATTGAATCTGCCTCCACCAGCTCCTCAGGCAGTGCTTTCCAGATCTTAACCGCTCGCTGTGTAAAAACGTTTTTCCTCATGTCATCTTTGGTTCTTTTGCCAATCACTTGAAATCTATGCCATCTGGTTCTTGACACTTCTGCCAGTGGGAACAGTTTCTCTCTATCTACTCTGTCTAGACCCTTCATGATTTTGAATGCCTCTATCAAATCTCCTCGCAACCGTCTCATTTCCAAGGAGGACAATCCCAGCTTCTCCAGTCTATCCACGTAATTTAATCCCTCATCCCTGGAATCAATCTAGTAAATCTCCTCTGCACCCTCTCTCAGGTCTTCACATCCTTCCGAAATTGCGATACCCAGAACAGGACACAATATTCCAATTGTGGCCGAACCAATGTTTTATTAAGGTTCATCATGACTTCCATATGTTTGTACTTTATGCGTCGATTTATAAAGCCCAGGACCCCCTATGTTTTTAACCGCTTTCTCAACCTGCTCTGCCACCTTCAATGATTTGTGCACATATACCGCCAGATCTCTCTGTTCCTGTACCACTTTTAGAATGATGCCCTCTAGTTTATATTGCCTCTCCTCGTTTTTCCAACCGAAATGCATCACTTCGCATTTTTCTGCATTAAACTTCATCTACCACGTGTCCCCCATGCTAACACAGTGTCTATATCCTTTTGAAGTCTATCACTTTCCTCCTCACTGTCTACTAGCCTTCCAAGTTTTGTGTCATCCGCTAGTTTTGAAATTGTGCCCTGCACTCCCAAGTCCAAGTCATTAATATATATCAAGAAGAGCAGTGGTCCCAGCACCGACTCCTGGGGAACACCACTGTACACCTCCCTCCAGTCTGAAAAACAACCGTTCACCACTACTCTGTTTCCCGTCCCTTCGCCAATTCTATATCCATGTTGCTACTGCCCCCTTTATTCCAATGGCCGTAATCTTAATAGCAAGCCTACCATGTGACATTTTATCAAACGCTTTTTGAAAATCCACATACCCTTACATCAACAAACTCGATTTAGTTCGTTAAACACGATTTGCCTTTAACAAATCCGTGCTGGCTTTCCCTAATCAATCCACACCCGTCCAAGTGACTGTTAATTCTGTCCCGGATTATCGTTTCCAAAAGTTTCCCCAACACCGAAGTTAAACTGACCAGCCTGTAGTTGCTCGGTTTATCCTTACACCCTTTTTTGAACAAGGGTGTAACATTTGAAATTCTCCAGTTCTCTGGCACCACTCCCGTATCTAAGGATGTTTGGAAGATCATGGCCAGTACCTCCACAATTTCCACCCTTACTTCCATCAGCAACCTAGGATGCATCCCATCCGGACCGGGTGACTTATCTACTTTAAGAACAGCTAGCCTTTCTAGTATCTCTTCTTTATCAATTTTTAGCCCATCCAGTATCTCAACTATATCTTCCTTTACTGAGACTCTGACAGCATCTTCTACCTTGATAAAGACAGAAGCAAAGTCCTCATTTAGTACCTCAGCCATGCCCTCTGCCTCCATGAGTATATCTCCTTTTTGGTCCCTATTCGGCCCCAGCCCTCCTCTTATTACCCGTTTATTGTTTACATTGCTGTAGAAGACTTTTGGATTCCCTTTTATGTTGGCCGCCAGTCTATTCTCATACTCTCTCTTTGCCCCTCTTATTTCCTTTTTCACTTCACCTCTGAACTTTCTATATTCAGCCTGGTTCTCACTTGTGTTATCAACCTGACATCTGTCATACACCCCCTTTTCCCGCTTCGTCTTATTCTCTATCTCTTTTGTCATCCAGAGATCTCTGGCTTTGGATGCCCGACCTTGCCCCCTTGTTGGAATGTATCTTGTCTGTACCCGAATCATCTCCTCCTTAAAGGCCGCCCACTCTTGAATTACAGTTTTGCCTGCCGATCTATGATTCCAATTTAACCGGGCCAGATCTGTTCTCATCCCACTGAAATTTGCCCTCCTCCAATTGAGTGTTTTTCTTTAGAGTGGACAGTGTCCTTTTCCATAGCTAATCTAAAACTTCTAATCGCTGCTTCCTAAACACTCCCCCACTGACATTTACTCCACTTGGCGCGCCTCATTCCCTTCAACCAAGTCCAGCAATGTCTCCTTCCACGTTAGGCCAGAAACATACTGGTCGAGAAAGTTATCCTGAACACATTTCAAAACTTCCTCCTCTTGTTTGCCCCTTATTTTATTGTTATCCCAGTCTATATTAGGATAGTTGAAATCCCCAGTTATCAGTACTATATGGCTTTTGCACCTCTCTGTAATTTCCCTGCAAATTTGCTCCTCTATATCAATCCGACTAGTTGGTGGACGATAGAATACACCCAGTAGTGTAATGGCACCTCTATTGTTTCTTAACTCGAACCAAATCGATTCTGTCCTTGACCCCTCAAGGACATCCTCTCTCTCCAGCACTGCAATTATTCTCCTTAACCAGTACTGCCAACACCCCCGCACACCCCTCCCCGCGGATCTTTCATAGGAACATAAGACATAGGAGCAGGAGTAGGCCAATCGACCCCTCGAGCCTGCTCCGCCATTCAATAAGATCATGGCTGATCTGATCCTAACCTCAAATCTAAATACATGTCCAATTTCCTGCCCACTCCCCGTAACCCCTAATTCCCTTTATTTATAGGAAACTGTCTATTTCTGTTTTAAATTTATTTAATGATGTAGCTTCCACAGCTTCCTGGGGCAACAAATTCCACAGACCTACTATCCTCTGAGTGAAGAAGTTTCTCCTCATCTCAGTTTTAAAAAAGCAGCCCCTTATTCAAAGATTATGCCCCCTAGTTCTAGTTTCACCCATCCTTGGGAACATCCTTACCGCATCCACCCGATCAAGCCCCTTCACAACCTTATATGTTTCAATAAGATCGCCTCTCATTCTTCTGAACTCCAATGAGTAGAGTCCCAATCTACTCAACCTCTCCTCATATGTCCGCCCCCTCATCCCCGGGATTAACCGAGTGAACCTTCTTTGTACTGCCTCGAGAGCAAGTATGTCTTTTCATAAGTATGGACACCAAAACTGTATGCAGTATTCCAGGTGCGGTCTCACCAATACCTTATATAACTGCAGCAATACCTCCCTGTTTTGATATTCTATCCCCCTAGCAATAAAAGCCAACATTCCGTTGGCCGTCTTGATCAGCTGCTGCACCTGCTGCACCTGCATACTTACTTTTTGATTTTCTTGCACTAGGACCCCCAGATCCCTTTGTACTGCAGTACTTTCCAGCTTCTTGCCATTAAGATAATAACTTGCTCCCTGATTTTTCCTGCCAAAGTGCATAACCTCACATTTTCCAATATTGAATTCAATGACTGAGCATCCACAGCCCTCTGGGGTAGAGAATTCCATCGATTCACAACCCTCTGAGTGAAGAAATTCCTCCTCCTCTCAGTCTTGAATAGACGACCCCTGATCCTGATACTATGCCCCCCAGTTGTTGAACCCCTGCCTGCGGAAACAGCCTCTCTTCATCTACCCTGTCAAGCCCCCTCAGAATCTTATTCGTTTCAATGAGATCCCCTCTCATTCTTCTAAACTCCAGAGAACAGAGGCCCATTCTACTCAATCTCTCCTCATAGGACAACCCTATCGTTCGTAATTAGCGCGTGTTCCTAGTTCCAAAATGATTCTTATATATTTTAACGGATAAGTTATTTGGGCTTCTCAATAAGTGTCCTTTTTTTTTGCAGATGACCCTCTTTAGATGTGTCAGTTTATAGAGGGCTCACTCTATTCGCTCAATAACTCAGCAGCTACATATTCGGCACTGCACACACGTGTTGATTTGTGACGCAGATTTGCACTTTGAACTTTTGCTTCAATCTCCGTCGGGTCAAAAATAATTGCGCTCTTGTGTACAACAGCCGTGCAATACATTTTAGCCGACACAAAGTATTTTTCTCACCTAATATTTTCAAAGATCCCTCGCATTTGCTTAGTTCTGAAATGCAGAAAAAGGAAATATCTCAGCTCTTACATCTGTAGAATTAAATCTGAAAATTCAGGAGATACTCAGCAGCTCAGGCAGCATCTGTGCAGAAAGGAACAGAGTTAACGTTTCAAGCCGATGGCCTTTCATCAGAACAGAAGTCCAAAATAGATTCAGTGAGCACAGGGGTGATGGATGAACGGAATTCGAAGTTAGGATATTGGAGGAAGCGTTCGATTCAACCAATTGTGATGAAAGGTCACGTTGACTCAGTTTCTCTCTCCACAGATGCTGTCTGACCTGCTGACTGTTTACCAGCACTATCTGTTTTCATTTCAGACTTCCAGCATCCGCAGTGCATCGGTTACATTCCCGCTTTGGGCACGATCTGGCCCGTTTGCTGCCTGCTGGCTTGGATTAACATTAACACCTTATATTTGAAGCGGTGTTCCTACTCATGGGTACGCAAAATATGAAAAGGATTATTTCATTGTCTACTCTTCATTAGAAGTTTGTTTCATTGTTCCACTTCATTATAGAGTGATTCAGCACAGATACATGCCATTTGGCCCATCGTGCATGTGCAGGCTCTTTGAAAGAACATAAGAACATAAGAAAATAGGAGCAGGAGGAGGCCATACGGCCCCTCGAGCCTCCTCCGCCAGTCGATATGATCATGGCTGATCTTCGACCTTAACTCCACTTTCCCGCCCGATCCCCAGATCCCTTGATTCCCCGACAGTCTAAAAATCTATCGATCTCAGCCTTGAATATACTCAACGACTGAGCATCCACAGCCCCCTGGGATAGAGAATTCCAAAGATTCACAACCCTCTGAGTGAAAAAAATCCTCCTGCTCTCAGTCTTAATTGTCCAACTCCATATCCTGAGACTATGCCCCCTAGTTCTAGACTCTTCAGCCAGGGGAAATAATCTCTCAGCATCTACCCTGTCAAGCCCCCTCAGAACCTTATAAATTTCAATGAGATCACCTCTCATTCATCCAAACCCCAAAGAGTATAGGCCCATTCTACTCAATCTCTCCTCATAGGAAAAGCCTCTCACCCCAGGAATCAATCCAGTAAAGTAAAACGATCCAATAGTTCCACTCCCCGGCCCTTTCCAGGCAGCACTGCAATTCTTTTTCCTCCACAAGTATTTATCCATCTTCCTTGTGCATGTTTTTATGGAATCTGCTTCCACTAACCTTTCAGGCATTGCATTGCAGATCATAACACCTGCTGCATCAAGAAACTGCTCCTCTGGTCCATTTGTCAAATACATTAAGCCTTCTGCAACTGGACACAATTTCTCCTTATTTCCTCTGTCGAAACCCTTCATTATTTTGAACACCTCGATTATTATCATCCAACTATTTTTTGTTTCACTTCAAGTTAAGAAGAACAAATTTTGTGTTATCCCATGACCAACATCAAGCTACTTCTCAACCTTCAGTACTGAAGGTCACAGTCTCGCTGGAGGGGCTGAATTTTATCTTGGGTCAAAAACCCCGATTTTATTTCCCTTTGAATTCACCCTCATATTTTTCTAACTCAATCAGTGAAAGTCGGAAGTCATGCATTTAATCTTTCATGGATACTTTTCCACATCAGGGAGGTTTACCAATGCTAAAATTACGTTAAAATTGCAATCTTATTCGTGGGCTTATTGAATATTTCCCCTGGATAGAAACGAATATCAAACTGGGCATATAACAGGCGGCCAATGCTATGCCCCCCGTTTAGCCTACCGTTTAAGTAAAAATTCCATCCCTTTGAATCTCGCCCATGATTTCGTTCCACCTCCGAGGGTGACTCTCATAAATGTACAATTAGATTGTGAATTATAGCACAGAAATGGAGACCGCGCAGGAGTGTAGGCGTAGATTTTGTGCTTATGTCTCCTGAGTCGGCCTGGAACCTTTGACTTCTGAGGCAGAAGTGGGAGTTCTACCACTGAAGCAACGATGGCAAAGCTGGTAATAACGTATTAAACATCCCTCCTCCAATCTTGATATTCGGTTCTATTGCAGTCAACGGAACTGAATATCGTGAGGTGAGTATAACAGGTGAGACATTCTATTGCGCCTGATTTACGCTCCCGCCCAATTACGTTTAAAAGTGCACTTGCGAATTTCTGGCCCAATGTTTGAAGCAGTGAATTGTAAAACCATCTACCTTTCTCCTTCACAAGCAGCTTTTCTTCTGTTATGGAGAAAATTGTTCACAATGAGAATGTGTGACGAACTATTGCAATGGTTTCCTAATTAATTAGAGCCGCTTGCATTCGGGTGGGATGCTTTGCACAGAATACGACAGAAACAATCACGTGCTTTACTTTGCATCATTACAAACGTAGAATACTGCAGCACATAAAGAGGCCATTCGGTCCAACACCTCCTATGCCGACTCTGTAAGAAGTATCCAATTTCTCATGGCCCTGTAAATGTTGCCACTTGGCGTCAATCAGCATGGATTGTGTCAAAATCGCTCATCTATGCGCGCTGTAACTATTGAAAGGTATGCACGTTGCAGCGTTACGGGGAGATGTTGGAATAGAAACTACTTTTGAGCGGTAGTGGAATACGGACGTTATTGGATCGGCAGCCCGTTCGACGTCCAGCCGGAAATTCAATTCCATTGACTGGAATTCAACTGAATATGGAACGGAGCGTGTAACAGGTGGTCGATGTTCTACCCCATGGTAATGATACTTTGCTCAGCAGGTTTACAAGCGCATAGAACTTTTGTTGTCTTCTAAGTCAGAACAAAGATAATTGGGTGGTGATAAAAAACGTGCTTTTGTGTAGCGCCTTTCACGGCCACAGAGCGTCGTCAAGCGCTTTACAGTCAATGAAATACTTTTTGAAGTGTATTCACTGTTGTCATGTTGGGAAAACGCAGACAATTCGTGCACAGCAAGATCCCACGAACAGCAATGAGATAATGGCCAGTTCTTTTGTTTTATTGATGTTTGAGGGATGAATATGGGCCCAGGACACCGTGGAGAACTCTTCCACGAAATACTGCCACGGGATATTTTACATTCGCCTGAGATGGCAGGTGGGGCCTCCGCCTTATGTTTTATCTGAAGGACGGCACCTCCGACAGTGCAGCACTCCCTCAGTACTGCACTGAGACTAGAATTTATGCTCAAGTCTCTGTAATTGAGCTTGAACGCACGATCTTTGTGACTCAGAGACGAGAGTACTACAGTTGAATACTGGAGAAAGATTTTTCAGGACCTTTTCCCCACCTAAAGCATCCACTGTTTCTTCGCATTTGTTTATTCCTGGAATGCAGAAAAGGTAACGTTTGAGCAGTTTCGTTTCAATTCATTTCGTTTTACACTCTACGCCTCAACAAATGAACTGGATTCATTCCCAGCAATCATGCCCTTCACATACGACACTCTTCCATTAGTTTCCTCCATCTCAGTGATTGAGCTAAACCGCGGTCTCGAATTTGATCACGTGTTCCATTAGATCTCCCGTCGGGATGGAAATTATAAATTGCTAAACCATTTCCTTCCAGCCAAATACAACTTTAGCCAAGGGTCAGGGCAGGGGGAGGACGCAGTTTGCCTGCATGGCTCAGAACCGCTCGTTATAGAAGCCGCCGGATTTTAATTTGCGTTCATTTCCTAGAACCTTACAGCGCAGAAGCAGGCCGTTCGGCCCATCGTGCCTCTGCCGGCTCTTTGAAAAAGTTATCCAATTCGTCCCACTCCCCTGCTCTTTCTCCATAGCCCTGTAGTTTTTTTCCCCATTTCAATTCGAAGCTTTATATAAAGCTACTTTGTAAGTCTGTTGATAAGCAAACGCCCTGGGCGCTTTATATTTAAATTAAAAACAGACAAGCCAGGAAACATTCAGCAGGTCAGGCAGTATTTGTGCAGAGAGAAACAATGTTTACGTTTCAGGTCGATGACCTTTCGTCAGTACTGGAAGAAATTAAAGATTTAACAGTTTTTAAGGAAGTACAGAGACAGGTAATTGGTGGGGAGTGGAAGAATGGGAGGGGAGGAATTAATAAAAGTGCTTGTGATTGGGTGCAGGGCAGGGATGGTTAAATGACAAAAGGGATGATGCTGCAAGGCGAAGGGTATTTTACTTTCAGCAATGTCTATTCTATATTTAAGATTTCCAGATATTTAGTTCGACTGAAGGCAATTGAAGCAAATATCAGGCTGGGCGTAAAACGGGCGGCCAATGCAAATATCAGGCGGGGTGTAAAACGGGCGGCCGATGCGATACCGCCCGTTTGCGCTACCTCCCATGACGAATTTCTGCCCCAAATACATTAAACGTTTGGTTGTTTAAAGCAATTCACTGTTAAACCAATTACCTTGGTTTTTCATTTTCAGCTTCTCTTCTGTTAAGGAGAAGTCAGATTCCAAAAAAAAAAATCTCGAGTTAATCAAATCGGCTTCTGTTTTAGGTAAAAATGAACAAGCACTGAATGGGAGAAATGTTCAACTGCAGCTCTGGTCAGATCGTACTCAATTTAATGACCATGCCTGATCTTCACTCCACTGAACTTAATGAAGTATCAGAATTCGTACCAAGTACATTCACCCATCACCACTGTGCGCTCTGATGGACATTGGCTTCTGCTCTGGCAATACCTACATAAGAACATAAGAAATTGGAGCAGGAGTAGGCCAATCGGCCCCTCGAGCCTGCTCCGCCATTCAATAAGATCATGGCTGATCTGATCCTAACCTCAAATCTAAATTCATGTCCAATTTCCTGCCCGCTCCCCGTAACCCCTAATTCCCTTTACTTCTTACATGGGTAAGATGGGTATAGAGGGATATGGGCCGAGTGCAGGCAATTGGGACGAGCTTAGTGGTATAAACTGGGCGACATGCACATGTTGGGCCGATGGGCCTGTTTCCATGTTGTAAACTTCTATGATTCTATGATTCTATGATTCCAAACTGCCTATTTCTGTTTTAAATTGATTTAATGATGTAGCCTCGATTTCAAATCTCTCGCCCACATGTTCAAAGTCCTCCATGTTCTCGCCAATCCCTCCCTCGATAGGTTCCTCCATCCCTGCAGCCCTCCGAGAAATCTGCAGTCCTCCAATTCTGTCCTCTTGGACACTCAACTTCCCCTTTGAAATTGAGGCCTTGTCTTCAACAGTCTAGGCCCTGAGTTCTCGCCATAAATCTCTCCGCCTCTCCACCCCTGTCGCTTCCTTTAATACGCTGCTTAATATCTCGTTCACCAAGTATTTTCCACACTTGTCCTAAAGTTTCCTGCTTTGATTCGGTGCCAATTTCGACCTGATCTCGCCCCTGTGAAGCGCCATGGGGAATTTTGCTCTGTCAAAAGCGCTAAATAAACGTAGGTTTCTGTTGTTGTTGGAATAAACATCAGGCAGGTTCATTCAAAGCACTTGATTAGGAAAATCTGAAAGCCGTCTTTGCTCATCCAAGCACCATTTATAACTGCATGCTAATGACGTTTAGCTTTGCAGATTTCCAAACCCGTTTAACTATTGGCTCATTCTAACCCGAGACAAGAAATTTTGGCGATGTTGTGGACTTTTCTCACCGAACACTTTCAAAGAATCTGTGCATGTGCTTAGTTCTGGAAGACAGAAAAGGTAACGTTTTATGTAGTGCTCATTTTCGTTCGCCGAGTGACATAAGAACATAAGAAATAGGAGCAGGAGCAGGCCAATCAGCCCCTCGAGCCTGCTCCGCCATTCAATAAGATCATGGCTGTTCTGATCCTAACATCAAATCTAAATTCATGTCCAATTTCCTGCCCGCTCCCAGTAACCCCTAATTCCCTTTACTTCTAGGAAACTGTCTATTTCTGTTTAAAATTTATTTAATGATGTAGCTTCCACAGCTTCCTGGGGCAGCAAATTCCACAGACCTACTACCCTCTGAGTGAAGAAGTTTCTCCTCATCTCAGTTTTGAAAGAGCAGCCCCTTATTCTAAGATTATGCCCCCTAGTTCTAGTTTCACCCATCCTTGGGAACATCCATACCGCATCTACCCGATCAAGCCCCTTCACAATCTTATATGTTTCAATAAGATCGCCTCTCATTCTTCTGAACTCCAATGAGTAGAGTCCCAACCTACTCAACCTCTCCTCATATGTCCGCCCCCTCATCCCCGGGATTAACCGAGTGAACCTTCTTTGTACTGCCTCGAGAGCAAGTATGTGTTTTCTTAAGTATGGAGACCAAAACTGTATGCAGTATTCCAGGTGCGGTCTCACCAATACCTTATATAACTGCAGCAATACCTCACTGTTTTTATATTCTATCCCACTGGCAATAAAAGCCAACATTCCGTTGGTTCTTCTTGATCACTTGCTGCACCTGCATATTCACTTTTGATTTTCTTGCACTCGGACCCCTACATCTCTGCAGCCAATGGCCACATCTGCTCCTTCATCAGATATTGGTGGTAATTTTGGCTTTGGACCATGATGCAAAATGGCCGATTTCGAGCGAGTTGTGTAATTGGCGGCCAATCCGATATTGGCCCTTTTACACTGTCATCAAAAGTTAAAATTACACACAATGGGGAATAAATTCATCTTACGTGATTACATTCATCTTCCCCATATTTTAACTATAATGTAACAGCAGAGACCATGGGATGTTTTAATAAAATTATCAACAATCCTCCGCTAACACCAGCACCGGAAAATTGTAGCTTTTTCTAACAGCTTCATAACAATCTTGGAAAAATGTACTTTAAAAAAAATCATGCGGAATGTCATTGTTAATACTTGCAAACAATAAATTATGAGACCAATTACCTTTCTTGCTTGCTGCCAATTTTTCTTCTATTAATGAGGAAATTCCGTTTTAAAGTTGGTAGAAAATCATTCCTTAACGAATTAAAGAAAGCAACTTGTCCTGTTGTTCAATGTATTACACAGGGTAACAGGTAGTGAGGGTGAAATTGATCATTGGTGTTAACGCAAAGCGGGCGATTGTGTATCCCTGCCCGTTTTATACCCGGGTGGGGTGCAGGTCAGAGGCTGGGTATTCTGCAGCGAGTGACTCACCTCCTGACTCCCCAAAGCCTTTCCACCATCTACAAGGCACAAGTCAGCAGTGTGATGGAATACTCTCCACTTGCCTGGATGAGTGCAGCTCCATCAACACTCAAGAAGCTCGACACCATCCAGGACAAAGCAGCCCGCTTGATTGGCACCCCATCCACCACCCTAAACATTCACTCCCTTCACTACCGGCGCACAGTGGATGCAGTGTGTACCATCCACAGGATGCACTGCAGCAACTCGCCAAGGCTTCTTCGACAGCACCTCCTAAACCCGCGACCTCTACCACCTAGAAGGACAAGAGCAGCAGGTACATGGGAATAACACCACCTGCACGTCACACACCATCCCGACTTGGAAAGATATCGCCGTTCCTTCATCGTCGCTGGGTCAAATTCCTGGAACTCCCTTCCTAACAGCACTGTGGGAGAACCTTCACCACACGGACTGCAGCGGTTCAAGAAGGCGGCTCACCACCACCTTCTCAAGGGCAATTCCGGATGGGCAATAGGTGCCGGCCTCACCAGCGATGCCCACACCCCATTAACGAAAAAAAACAGGCGTCCGAGCCGTTACCGCTCGTTTTGCGCTACTGCCGACAACCTATCTCACCCCGAACCAATGCGTGTTGTTGCAATCATGTCACCAAAGCCACTCTTGTGCATTGACTTTTCAACAAGGTAAAATTCTATTCGTATATATAATTAGGCGCTCAGTGCAACACTGGAAAACTATTCATTTAATTATGTCCCATTGATACAGAATTGACGTTTGCATCGCACCGATGCTATACCCCGCAGGTTGACAAGGACGCTCGGCCACCGGGCGGTAGCGCAAAACATGTGACCGTTTGATAACGCCTGTTTTTGCTCTAACGCCCAACACAACGTTCCACTGCAACTTTGTCGATTCTAAATTTGCAAAATAAATAATTATACTACAGTGGACAAGTAACAAGCAAGCGTTGAAACTGACTGCACTTTTTCCCACCTAATTCTTCCATATTTTCTTCGCATGTCGTTTGTTCTGGAAGAGGGAAAAGTCAATGTTCAGCTTTAGATTCCAATAGAAGTTCCTTTAATTTTTCTTAACTGGTCCGATTATACAGTTGGTGCCCGTATCCTAACTTGCAACAAGTCCCTTTCAACCATCACCCACTGTGCTCGATGACTTACATTGGCTGCCGGTACAGCAATGACTCAATTTTAAAATTTTCATCCTTGTTTGCAAATTACTCCATGGCCTCCCCTATCTCTCTAACCACCTGCAGTCCTATAGCACTGTAAAATGTCTGCACTCCTCCAATTCTGGCCTCTTGTGCATCCCTGATTTCCATCGCTCCACCATTGGTGGCAGTGCCTTCAGCTGTTCAGGCGCTGAGTTCAGAAATTCCCTCCCTAAACCTTTCCGCCTCTCTCTCCTCCTTTAAGACACACCTTAAAACCGATCTCTTTAGCCAATCTTTTGGTCACCTGTCCTAATATCTCCTCATGTGGCTCGCTGTCAAATTTAGTTTGATAATCGCTCCTGTGAAGCGCCTTGGGACGTCTTACTACATTAAAGGCGCTATATCAAGGCAAGTTGTTTTTATTCCATGTGATTTCCTTCCAGCTTCGTGGCAAATGTGCCGTTTTCTTCTCACTTACGAGCTGGAAATTCGAGCCGGGAATAGCTCGTAAATGCAACTGATGTGTGGATGCGTCCCTCAGCCACGTATTTTGACTGATCAACTGACCAAGTTTGCCGATGACACAAAGATTGGTGGCATTGTTAGCAGTGTAGATGAAAACATCAAATTACAAAGGGAAATTGATAGATTAGGTGAATGGGCAAAAATGTGGCAAATGGAATTCAAATTAGGCAAATGTGAGGTCATCCGCTTTGGATTAAAAAAGGATAGAACAGGGTGATTTCAAAATGGTAAAACGTTATAAACAGTGGATGTCCAAAGGGACTTAGGGGTTCAGGTAGAGAGATCATTGAAGTGTCATGAACAGGCGCAGAAAATAATCAAGAAGGCAAATGGAATACTGGCCTTTATATCTGGAGGACGAGAGTACAAGGGGGCAGAAGTTATGCTGCAGCTATACAAAACCCTGATTAGACCGCACCTGGAGTACTGTGAGCAGTTCTGGGCACCGCACCTTCGGAAGGACATATTGGCCTTGGAGGGAGTGCAGCGTTGGTTTACTGGAATGATATCCGGACTTCAAGGGTTAAGTTACGAGGATAGATTACACAAATTGGGGTTGTATTCTCTGGAGTTTCGAAGGTTAAGGGGCGATCTGATCGAAGTTTTTAAGACATTAAGGGAAACAGATAGGATGGACAGAGAGAAACTATTTCTGCTGGTTGGGGATTCTTGGAGCAGGGGGCACAGTCTAAAAATTAGAGCCAGATCTTTCAGGAGTGAGATTAGAAAACATTTCTACACACAAAGGGTGGTAGAAGTTTGGAACTATCTTCCGCAAACGGCAATTGATACTAGCTCAATTGCTAAATTTAAATCTGAGATAGATAGCTTTTTGGCAATCAAATGTATTAAGGGATATGGGCCAAAGGCAGGTATATGGAGTTCGATCACAGATCAGCCATGATCTTATCAAGTGGCGGAGCAGGCACGAGGGGCTGAATGGCCTACTCCTGATCCTATATTCCTATGTTCCTAGAAAAATCCGAAAATGTACTGTCAATAGTTTCTAGTCTTAAATTCCGCGATTTTCTTGGCAAGAGAAATTGCGAAATGAAACATAAAAGCAACAAACTTTGAATGTTAATCCTTTAAAGTCAGTGATTTTCTAAACCTTACCTTTCTGTTTCGCTTCTAGCTTTACTTCTGTTCAGAAACAGATTAGACACTTTGAGAATACACAGCGAAGTGTTTCAAAAAATAATACCGAATTGCACAAAGCACCTTGCTATTTGATGGAATATTGTGTACGAAAATAGCGGATTACATTTTGATTAACATAGTCACAATCATGTTAGCGCATCCGGTCTGTGCTGCGAATTAGCGAGGGTTGTTTTGAAAACGGATCGTCTGTACACCCTGTAAGTCATATCACGTGTATTGGGGGTATAGTGCACAGTTTTCAATAGATATTCGCTTCATAATTCTCCATCCATACAGAATTTACAATTGTATAATAATGAGGTTTTCAGCTGCAAATTTAAAAGTGCTTTGAATTCCAGAGGTTGTATTTCGACATGGGCCCTTGCGCAAAACAGGTTCAATCGCATTTGCCGTCCGTTCTATCAATTTTGAAGTCTGATGATGAATAGGTGATCGATTGTGCTGTCTCCCGTTTTGCATCCCCGGCCATTTGTAAATTCACCACCGTGGTTTATTGCAGCTCAGAACAAAACACAGCTGATTTATTTGCAAAAGAACGAGAGGCTCGATGAGATTGTTTTTAAGATCTGGAAAGGGAGGTGGAAGCAGATTCAATAATATGTTTCAAAAGGGAACTGGATAATTACTTGGGGGGCTATGGGGAAAGAGAAGGGGTGTGGGAAGAATTGGACAGCACTTTCAAAGAGCCGGTACAGGCACGATGGGCGAAATGGCCTCCTTATGTGTTGTTTAATTCTATGACTCTACTTTGGCAACCAATAGTGGAAGAGGTTTAAACTGACGGTGAGCAACTCTTACCAAATTCTTTTAAAGATTCTTCGCATTTTTCCAGTTCTGAAACGCAAAAGAAATGTATTTTCCGGCTCTGGATTGAACAGCTTTTAGAAATATTCTTAATCACTTTTTTTTCCCTATGGGAACGAGGGCGTGTTCCGTCACGTTGATCAATGACCCGGAAGTAGGACGACGTGACCTCTCCCCCAGCTTATAACCGCATTTGAGATACAGTCTGCAGACCTTGGCTCTTGGACTTGCTCGCAACTATTCTGGCTGGACAATTTTTTAAATCACTGGGGGTAATTCTAACGTTGGGCGATGGTGTAAAATGGGCGGCGTCGAATTGGCCGCCCGCTATGTGCCACGTCCAATTTTCCCTTCCAGTACCTTCAATGGAAAGGAAAAGAGAACCTGGCCTTTAATGGGCGGCCAATGCGTCAACGCCCATTTTAGTAAGCTGAGAGGTGACCCAGCAGAGCTGTTTAAAATTATGACGGGGTTTGATAGGGTAGGCACAGACGCAGACTAATAAATCCAGTAAGAAATTCAGGGGAAACATATTCACCCAGAGATTGGTGAGAACGTGCAACTTGCTACCACAACATAGGAACAGGAATAGGCCATTCAGCCCCCCGTGCTTGCTCCGCCATTTGATAAGATCATGGCTGATCTGTGATCTAACTCCATATACCTGCATTTGGCCCATATCCCTTAATACCTTTGGTTGCCAAAAAGCTATCTATCTCAGATTTAAGTTTAGCAATTGAGCTAATATCAATTGCCGTTTGCAGAAGAGAGTTCCAAACTTCTACAACCCTTTGTATGCAGAAATGTTTTCTAATCTCACACCTGAAAGGTCTGGCTCTAATTTTTAGACTGTGCCCCCAATTCCTAAAATCCCCAACCAGCGGAAATAGTTTCTCTCTATCCACCCTATCTGTTCCCCTTAATATCTCATAAAGTTCGATGAGATCACCCCTTCACCTTCGAAACTCTCGAGAATAAATCCCAATTTGTGTAATCTCTCCTCGTAACTTAACCCTTGAAGTGCGGGTATCATTCTAGTAAACCTACGCTGCACTCCCTCCAAGGCCAATATGTCCTTCCGAAGGTGCGGTGCCCAGAACTGCTCACAGTACTCCAGGTGCGGTCTGACCAGGGTTTTGTATAGCTGCAGTTGTTCAGGCGAATAGCTTCGATGCATTTATCGGGAAGCTAGATCTGTATATGTGTGAGAAAAGGATAGAAGGTTCTTTTGATATGGTTAGATGAGGTAGGGAGGGAGGGAGGAGACATATGTGGAGCATAAAGACCCGCATAGTCCATTTGGAACAAAGGGCCTGTTTCTGTTCCGTAAATTCTATGTAATCTCCTTCGATGATTTAGAAATGGACATCGACGCGAATTCTCCAGCATTGCTGATGAGTGAAAGTCTGCAGGACACAACACACGGAGGAGCATTGACAAAGCGTTTAGATAAACAATAGACAAGTTAATGGAATTGGCAGCCAGGTGAAATATGTGATTGGACGTGGATCATTGTGAGCAAATGCACTTGAGAAGGTAACACTCAAAAATTATATATATATTCTGTTCAAAGATGATGATGGATATGGATCAACAGGGGCAGAAATTGGTAACCATTTCAACGAGCTTGGGGCAGAAATTATATTGGATGCACAGTATCCAATGGCCGACCTTTATAATACGAAAGCGTTGCCACCTTTCAGGAGTGAGATTAGAAAACATTTCTGCATACAAAGGGTTGTAGAAGTTTGGAACTCTCTTCTGCAAACGGCAATTGATATTAGCTCAATTGCTAAATTTATATCTGAGATAGATAGCTTTTTGGCAACCAAAGGTATTAAGGGATATGGGCCAAATGCAGGTATATGGAGTTAGATCACAGATCAGCCATGATCTTATCAAATGGCGGAGCAGGCCCGAGGGGCTGAATGGCCTATTCCTGTTCCTATGTTGTGGTAGCAAGTTGCACGTTCTCACCAATCTCTGGGTGAATATGTTTCCCCTGAATTTCTTATTGGATTTATTAGTCTGCGTCGTGTTATTGCTCAAACACGAAATTCTACCCACGAATTTCGTTAGATTAAAACAGTAAAATGACAAAGGGCCATTCGGCTTTTATCGATCGATGTGGACTGGGGTGGACAAATGTAAGGAGACGCACAACACCCGGTTATAGTCCAACAGCTTTATTTGAAATCACAAGCTTTCGGAGCTATGCTCCTTCGTCAGGTGAAGTGAAGAGATGCATAAATGGCACAGCATATATAGTCAGAGAACAATGCCTGGTGATTACAGATAATCTTTCTAACTGCCCTTTCTCACACCTCGGCAGAGAGATAATCACAGCAATCAAAGAAGTGAATGGTGTTCAAACAGGTTAGTCAGGGAACGATTACATCCAAGAATACTGAGGTGGGGTCAAATTTAGCAGATGCTGGGGTTTGTAATAAAAACAGATAACTTTTTTTGCTGGAAATCGTATGGAGAACAAGCCAACTACTATTACATCCAGACTCAAGTCGTAGTTGGCTTGGTCTCCATACACAGATGCGGCCGGACCTGCTGCGATTTCCAGCAAAAAAAAGTTATGTGTTTTTAATACAAACCCCAGCATCTGCTACATTTGACCCCTTGTGACCCCACCTCAGTATTCTTGGATGTAATGTTTCCCTGACTAACCTGTTTGAACACCATTCACTCCTTTGATTGCTGTGATTATCTCTTTGCCGAGATGTGAGAAAGGGCAGTTCGAAAGATTATCTGCAATCACCAGGCATTGTTCTCTGACTATATATGCTGTGCCGATATGCATCTCTTCACTTCACCTGACGAAGGAGCAAAGCTCCGAAAGCTTGTGATTTCAAATAAAGCTGTTGGACTATAACCGGGTGTTGTGCGTCTCCTTACATTTATCGATCGAGGCATTAGAGTGTGAGGGTCAGAAATTCACCTAGAGCGCTGGCTCAAAACGGGCGGTAACAGATCGGCCGCCCGCTAGACGCCATGCCTGATGTTCAATTCCACTGACAGAAATGTCACTGAATATCGGGCGTGCACTATAACATGCAGCCAATAAGATACCACCCGTTTTGCGCCACCATCAATGTCTTCTGTGTAGTTTTGGCCACTATTATAAAACAGATGTTAAAGCCTTGAGTGAAAGTGTGTCAGGACTATGATTATGCCATGCGTTGGAAATAAGTTATGAGTAGAGCCTTAGAGGTACAAATTTATCTGGAGTGCAGTCCATTGGCAGTCTGTTATATGGTGTTCTTGGTATTGGCTTTAAACTACATTAAAGGCGCAATCTAAATGCAAGTTACCGTAGTTGATGTTGTTGCTGTAACTATTTATTTCCAATCAAGTCAGTGGAATGAATTCGGACGATGTGTATAACGGGCATTTGCACTAAAGCGGATTTTCACCCCATCGAGGGAGGGTAAACCTCCCAGCAGAAATTATACGTTCATCGTTTTTAATCAGTGCGTTTCGCAAAGATTTACCTTCCTCTTTTGTTTTCAACTTTTCCTCTGTGAAGGAGGAAATTATTCATTTTTGTAACGCAGAGGAACATATTCCATATTGTATGGAAGTAATCTCAATAAATTGCTATTGGTGGGATATTTGACACAGGATATGACGTGACCAGTCACGTCCCTTTATTACCATGGTTACAAACTTACTTTTACATCTAACACTCCACAGCGAATTGGCGTAATTCTGTGAAACAGCTGCCTATATTAACACGTATATTCGGGAGAATATTCCAGAAAATATTCTCTGAATAATTCTCTATCGCTCAAGAATTATCAATTGCACGCTAATGGCGTGTAGCTACTTAATGACGTGTTACTATTCAAGGTCCCAGGAATATTTAAAAGTTTTGGGGGTGAATTTTTGGCGGAGCGTATAACAGGGGATCAAAGCGATACCGCAGTTTAACATTAACACCCATGTCCAATTTCACCAACTCAGCGGCACATAATAATTGGAATAATGTGGGCAATTAAGAAGGAATTTCAAACAGAAAGCAAATACTTGACCCACCTAATTCTTCTAACGATTTCTCCTCTGTTCCTGCTTCCAGAAGACAGAAACTTCAAAAACTTCAAATTCAACAGTAATTCATGTTCTTTCTTTCCAAGGGATTATGCAGGTTTCTAAACATTTGATAATAGATGGTAGCTCCTTGGGGGAAAAAGTGTATTCAGGCTCGTTGACCACGGACGCATGGCCCGATTACGTCAGAGCAATCAATGGCAGCTGGTCTCCTTCCTCGGAATTCAATCACTATTCAACTAAATATAAGTGTAAATGTTGGGCCCTTTTATAAAATGGTGTATTTTGCGACGGTTGTAAAAAGAATCCTTCCCTGCAAGCCTCGTCGCTATATGTGGGGCTATGCTACTGTCTAAGGATTCCCTCTCCAGCAATGGCAGAACGCCGACTAGAATGGTTAACGCAATTGGTAGCATCTCCGTTTAAGATGGAATATATTGGCCCAGAACTTGCTGTCAAAGTAACGGTGAGGCTAAACGTACAAATGACAACATTTCCTGACTGAGCTTCGCCGTTCCACCGTTTGCTTCGTGAAAACTCGCTCCCTGCCTCACCATTGGAATGGATTTAACGGCGTGACGTATTTCTATGGTAGGTAAGAACTTAACTCGTCGCATGGGGTTAGGACTTGCCATTTGCTACTTAAGTCAGCACAACTGAATTTCGGGCGGCAAGCACAACAGGCGGATCAAAGGATTCCTCCCGTTTTAAACTACCGCCAAGACGGATTTTTACCCTGTTAGTTTCACAACTAATGTTGTTTAACCCCGTTACCTTTGCCTTTCGTTTCCAGCTTTTCTTCTGTTAGGGAAAACAGATTACCAAAAATGTCGAATTAATCCAAGCAGCTCACGCTATTGTGGTAAATATTCAGCTGAACCTGGACAATCGGGAGCTGAATTGATACGTTTACAATTATGTTAGGATATCCGGTTATGGAGCACCAATTGGATTTGGTATCAATAATCCATCTTTAGAAGCTCTAAATATTTGGAGCGATATTAGCGCGAAAAGTATAGTTTATTTCAATAAATAACCCCTGAATGATTCGCCATCTATGCAAAATTCACAATTGCATGCTCATGACTTTTATCATGGAGGATTGCAAACGCTTTGAACAATTGGTTAATTCTAAGCCCAGATCAAATAAATAGTTGGTCTATTGGGGACAGGGAATGTTATTGATTTTTAAAGCAACAGCTGTCGCTTGTCTCACCTAATTGCGTTAAGGATTCTTGGCATTTGCGTAGTTCTGGAATACATAAGAGAAACGTCTCAGTACTTAGTTTCCAAACTGAAATGAGATTGTACGTATATCAAACAACATTCCAAGATGTTATTAATAACGGTCATGTTTTCATTAAATAAATTTAAAACAGAAATAGACAGTTTCCTAGAAGTGAAGGGAATTAGGGGTTACGGGGAGCAGGCAGGAAATTGGACATGAATATAGATTTGAGATTAGGATCAGATCAATCATGATCTTATTGAATGGAGGAGCAGGCTCAAGGGGCCGATTGGCCTAGTCCTGCTCCTATTTCTTATGTTCTTAAAATGGTCTGTTCCATATCTGTACCAAGGTGATGCAATCGATTGAGAAATTATAGTTACAAGTGAAAACTTAGAGGTAGAAGTTTGACAGGGGCGTTGTCGCAATGGGCGCCTGTTATAGGCTTCACTTGATATTGGCTTTATACTATGTTAAAAGCACAATCTAAATGCAAATTGCTGTCGTTGTTGTTTGTTGTAGCAAGTATTCATTTCTATTGAAGTCAGTGCAACTGAATATTGGGTGGTGTGTATAACGGGCGGCCAATAGGATATGGCCTGCTTTGCACTAAGACGAATTTCCGCCCCATAAAGTGGGGACAATCCGCCCAGCAGAGATTGTACGTTGATCGGTTTTAATCAGTGCATTTCACGACTATTTACCTTCTTCTTTTGCTTTCAACTTTTCCTCTGTGAAGGAGGAAATTATTCATTTTGGTAACTCACAGGAAAATATTCCATAGTGTATGGAATTAATTTCAACAAATTGCTATTGGTGTGATATTTGATACAGGATAGGACGTGGCCAGTCACGTACCTTTATTGCCATGGTTACAAACGTGTTTTTACATCCAATACTCAGCTACAAATTGGCGTGATTTTTTTAATGCTGCAAATATTGACACGTATGTTAGGGAGATCATTGCAGCATTGTGAACAAATATTCTCTGAATAATTTTCCATCGATTGAGAATTATCAATTGCAAACTGATGCCCTGCAGCGAATTAATGATATGTTTCTAGTCAATTTCCCAAGCAGATATCCAATTTCAGTCCCTTCGTGTACGGGAATGCGATAGAAATACATTTGGGCTATTGTGGACAACTGAGAAGGAATTTCAAACAGAAACCGAGTACTTTACCCACCTAAGTCTTCTAACGATTTGTCCTCTATTCCTGGTTCTGGAATACAGAAGAGGAAACGTTTCAATACTGAAAATTCAACAGTATTTCATTTTCTTTCTTTCCCGGGGATTTTGTTGGTTTCCAAACATTTGGTAATAGATGGTAGCTTCTTGGGTGGAAAATTCTCTTCGGGATCATTGACCGCGGATGAATGGCCCGATTACTTGATAACAATGGCAACTGGTCTCCTACATCGGAATTCAACTACTATTCAACTAAATATAAGTGCAAATGTTGGGACCTTTTAAAAATTGATGTGTGTTACATAGGAACATAGGAACAGGAGTAGGCCATTCAACCCCTCGTGCCTGCTCCTCCATTTGATAAGATCACCGCTGATCTGTGATCTAACTCCACATACCTGCCTTTGGCCCATATCCCTTAATACCTTTGGTTGCCAAAAAGCTATCTATCTCACATTTAAATTTAGCAATTGAGCTAGTATCAATTGCCGTTTGCAGAAGAGAGTTCCAAACTTCTGCAACCCTTTGTGTGTAGAAATGTTTTCTAATCTCGCTCCTGAAAGGTCTGGCTCTAATTTTTAGATTGTGCCCCTTACTCCTAGAATCCCCAACCAGCGGATATAGTTTCTCTCTATCCACCCTATCTATTCCCCTTAATATCTTATAAACTTTGATCAGATCACCCGTTAACCTTCGAAACTCCAGAGAATACAACCCCAATGTGTGTAATCTCTCCTCGTAACTTAACCCTTGCAACGGTTGTAACAGAATCCTTCCCTGCAAGCCTCGTCCACTATAAATGGGGCTCTGCTACTGTCTAAGGATTCCCCTCTCTGGCAATGGTAGAACGCCGACTAGAATGGATAACGCAATTGGCAGCATCTCCCTTTATGATGGAATATAATGGCCAAGAACTTGCTGTCAAATTAACGGTGAGGGTATACGAACAAATGAGAAAATTTCCTGACTGAGCTTTGCCGTTCCACCGTTTGCTTCGTGAAAACTCGCTCCCTGCCTCAACATTGCAGTACAAAGGGATCTGGGGGTCCTCGTGCAAGAAAATCAGAAGCTTAGTATGCAGGTGCAGCAGGTGATCAAGAAGGCCAACGGAATGTTGGCTTTTATTGCTAGGGGGATAGAATATAAAAACAGGGAGGTATTGCTGCAGTTATATAAGGCATTAGTGAGACCGCACCTGGAATACTGCATACAGTTTTGGTGTCCATACTTAAGAAAATACATACTTGCTCTCGAGGCAGTACAAAGAAGGTTCACTCGGTTAATCCCGGGGATGAGAGGCCGGACATATGAGGAGAGGTTGAGTAGATTGGGACTCGACTCATTGGAGTTCAGAAGAATGAGAGGCGATCTTATTGAAACATATAAGATTGTGAAGGGGCTTGATCGGGTGGATGCGGTAAGGATGTTCCCAAGGATGGGTGAAACTAGAACGAGGGGGCATAATCTTAGAATAAGGGGCTGCTCTTTCAAAACTGAGATGAGGAGAAACTTCTTCACTCAGAGGGTGGTAGGTCTGTGGAATTTGCTGCCCCAGGAAGCTGTGGAAGCTACATCATTAAATAAATTTAAAACAGAAATAGACACTTTCCTAGAAGTAAAGGGAATTAGGGGTTACGGGGAGCGGGCAGGAAATTGGACATGAATTTAGATTTGAGGTTAGGACCAGATCAGCCATGATCTTATTGAATGGCGGAGCAAGCTCGAGGGGCCGATTGGCCTACTCCTGCTACTATTTTTTATGTTCTTATGTTCTTATTTAACGGCGCGACGTATTTCTATGGTAGGTAAGAACTGAACTCGTCACATAAAGTTAGGACTTGCCATTATCACCCAGCGTGGCATCCAGACTGATTCCTGGGATGGCAGGACTGAGGTATGAGGAGAGATGGGTCGACTAGGCCTATATTCACTCGAGTTTAGAAGAATGACAGGTGATCTCATCGGAACATATACAATTCCAACAGGACCAGACAGACGAGGTGCAGGGAGGATGTTCCCGATGACTGGGGTGTCCAGAACCAGGGGTCACAGTCTCAGGATACGGGGTATGACATTTAGAACGGAGATGAGGAGAAATGTCTTCACTCAGTGGGTGGTGAACCTGTGGAATTCTCTACCACAGATGCCAGTGGAGGCCAGGTCATTAGAAGGAGATCGATATATTTCTTAATGCTAAAGGGATCAAGGGATATGGGGAAAAAGCGGGAACAGGGTACTTAGTTAGACGATAAGCCATGATCATTTTGAATGGCGGGGCAGGCTCGAAGGGCCGAATGGCCTACTCTTGCTCCTATTTTCGATGTTTCTATGTACCCATATTAGGCACCGTATGGGCGGAGCACTGGATTGAGAAGTTGGAGCAGAAGGACGCATGGAAATCACAGAAGACCCTGCAAATTCATTCAATCGAAATACAGAAGGACAATCGGGATGGTTCCACGCTACATGTCAGTTTTTCCATTCTGTGCATCGTCCAGTTGATGCTTATGGGCCTAACAATAAACACCAACAAATGTAGCGTATGTTGTACCCATTCACTTACCACTTGCTTTTATGCTTCTTGACATTCATTAATATTTTCCTATGTGCCGTGTTTCACTTCGGGGAGGTTTGGCAGTGTTCCACAGTGACTTTTGCTCGTGTCATGTTAGTGTCCGCCCTATGTAGGATTTTATCTGACCTTTGAAGGTGACAGTTGTGCGTCCAACGTTAAATTTTGGATTCGAGACTGGACATTACGGCTGCTGATCATAGCTCTGGGGCAATTTTAACTTTTGGCAGTGGCGTAAAACGGGCGATGGTGTAAAACTGGCGAGAGCGAATTAGTCGTCCTTTATCCGCCATCTTCAATGAAAGGCAAAATCAGACGAGGTGTCTAATCGGCCACCAACGTGATATCACCCACATAACATCGCCCAAAGGTAAAATAACCAACTATACATTAAAACGGAACAATAAATCATTTAAAATGATAAGAGGGACGGCCAGCTGTGATTATGACATGTTCGGAAATCTTCACTCTATCCTTAAAATCATTGTTTTGTTTTGCGTGAAATTGGTTTGCACAATCGCTGACAGAAAAGTGTAGAAACGAACAATGATCACACCGTCAATGATTGGCACTTCAAATCAGTGAACTGTTACCTTTCTCCTTCTCTTCCAGCTTTTTGTTCACTGGCGAGCAAACACATTTCCAAAGAATGTAGAATTAATCCAGCAATCTCGCGGATTTTGGCGAATTTTCTGCACAGGGCAGGACTTCGCTAATCAGGTGCTAAATTGGAACCTTTATCAATATGTTACGAAATCCGGTAATGTACAATGAATGGACGGGGTTTGTGTAAGAACGTTATCCCTTAGAAGTCATCCGTTCTTGCACAGATATTACAGCGTTAAGTATTAAAGCCCATTGGAAATTTCAAACCAAGAACTTTGGACATAAGATAGACAGATTCGTGTATTTTCTAAATGGAACGGTGGAGGAGCAGAGAGATTTGGAGGTCCGAGTACAGAAATCACTAAATGCTAGTGACGAGGTACAAAACATAATTAAGAAGGCTAATGGAATGATGGCCTTTATCACAAGGTGGCTGGAATACACCTCACCTCAGGAACAATATATTGACCTTGGAAGGCGTGCAGCAAAGATTCACCATAATTATATCAGGGCTAAAAGGGTTGAATTGTGAGGACATGTTGCATGTCTTAGGCTTGTAATCCATTGAGTATAGAAGATTAAGGGTGATCGAATTGAGGTGTTAAAAATGATTAAAGTAGTTGATTGGGTAGCTATGAGAAAGGATTTCCTCTGGTGCTGGAGTCCAGAACAAAGGGTCACAACCTTAAATTGAGAGCGAGGCCGTTCAGGAGCGATGTCAGGAAGGACTTCTTCACACAGAGGGTAGTGGGAATCTGGAACTGTCTCGCCAAAAAACTATTGAGGCTAATAGAACATTTCAAAACTGAAACTGATAGATTTTTGTTAGCCAATGTAATTAAGGGATATAGAGATAAGATGGGTAAATGGAGATAAGATCAGCCAGGTTCAAATTGAATGGCGGATCAAGCTCGAGCGGCTGAATGGCCCAGCGCTGTTCCAATGTCGATATATTGTCATATGAATAAGTAATAATAAAGGAATAATATTCCCTTAATCTGTAAACAATGCATAAAAGCATCCTATCGACGCATTGCTACGCAACTTTAGAAGCACGTTTTGCTTCACTCTCAGTCTGGAAGAAATAAAAACAATTCGTCTTTCGTGGATTTAAATGTACAAGAGTTTTAAAGAGCCAGGAATCACGCTGCTCACTTAAATCTTGTAAAGCTTCTTTGCACATGGTTAATTCTGGAATACAAAAAAAGAAACATTTTGGAGTTGATCAGAACTCGTGGTGCAAACCCTACAATTATACTGAGTTCTAAATATTTTGGATAACCCTTTGCTTCCTGTTTGGGGGGTGATGGAGGGGGTTTATTGTGTCACGTTGTCTATTGACGTAAAGAATGGCCAATTGAACTGCGTTTCCCCCCTCTGCCCACCATGTTGAACGTAACTTTGCAAGTGATGCACTTCGGATTTCACCTGTTTGTCTGCAACTCCCTGAAGAGCCGCAAGGGCGGCGAAACCGGTCGGAGTATTTCCAAGAAGGGACGGTGGATGGTACTTCAAGCTGGAGGACAAGGTGCATTCAGAAGTTGCCAAGCAGGAACTCTGGATGGTGCCTAAAGCTAAAAGGCAAGGTACATTCATTTGGACAGCAGGCAGACAACATAGGCAGGGCGTTTCCCCCCTCTGCCCACCATGTTAAACCTAACTTTGCAAGTGACCCATTTAGGCTGCTCAATGGGCGCAGGTTGCTCCTTCATCTTAATTGACTTCAGGATTTTGAACTCTGATGAGCAGGGTAGAGTCACGAAACTTAATTATGGTGATTAAAGCTTGATTATACATGTTACTAATGATTCGAAATTATTCAGTTGGTAGCACGCTCACCTCTGAATCCGAAGGTTGTGAGTGAAAGCCTCACTCCAAAGACTTCAGCAGCTAATGCTTTCCAGTTCGAGCACTGAGGGAGTGCTGCACTGTCGGACGTGTGGTCTTTCGGATGAGACGTTAAGCGGAGAATTTAGGATTGTTACTTAACCGTTTAAAGCCTAGAGTGTTAGAATTGACAGGCCAGGTAAAAAATACAAATAGCTCTAATTCCCTAATAAGTATTTCCAAAAATAAATCACTCAAAAAAGAATTGGGATGATTGAAACTCAGTGATAAGACTCGCCAGTGATTAAATCGGGCACAATTGCTCAGATGGTAGAGCTCTTACCTCTGAGTCAGAAGGTTTTGGGTTAAGGCCCCACTAAAGAGACGTGAGCACAAAATCGACGGTGACACTCCCGGTGCCAACAGTGATGGAGGGCTGCATTGTTGGAGGTGCCGTCTTTCGGATGAAATGTTGAACGGTCTGCCCTCTCAGGTGGACGTATATATTTTATGATGTGGAGATGCCGGTGATGGACTGGGGTGGACAAATGTAAGGAATCATACAACACCAGGTTATAGTCCAACAAATTTATTTTAAAATCACAAGCTTTCGGAGATTATCCCCTTCGTCAGGTGAATGAATCATTCACCTGACGAAGGGGATAATCTCTGAAAGCTTGTGATTTTAAAATAAATTTGTTGGACTACAACCTGGTGTTGTAAGATTCCGTATAGATTCTAAGAAGAGCAGGGGAGTTCTCCCCCATATCCTGGCCGAGTATTTATCACACAGCCAACATTAGTAAAACAGATTATTGTTTGTGGGATCTTGCTGTGTGAAGATTGGCCACCGCGTTTCCTACTTTACAGCAGTAATACTTCAAAAATATTTCATTGGATGTAAAGCACTTTGGGAGGTCCCGAGATCGTGAAAGGCGCTATATTGATGCAAGTAGTATCTTCCTTTGCTTTACTTACGTAAAATGCTTGGAAACGCGATGCAAACAACTTGTCCAACCTTTCCTCATAAGATAACCCCCTCATCCCAGGAATCAATCGAGTGAACCTTCTCTGAACCGCCTCCAAAGCAGTTATGTCCTTTCTTAAATAAGGAGACCAAAACTACAAACGGTATTCTAGATGTGGTCTCACCAATGCCCTGTACAACTGCAGCAAAACATCTCTACTTTTGTATCCCATTCCCCTTGCAATAAATTAAAGTAAATAAATAAATGTAAGGATATATGACAATTGCCTATCAAAACCCAACAGGGAGCTATTCCTTATTATTTACATTTACTGCCTGCCCATTTGCCTTCTTCGCTTTAAGGAGGTTTATCACAGTTACTTTTAGCAATGCAATATTAGCTTCGGCAAATGGAACGGGACGGTAAAAAAAACTAATTACGAGGTTTCTACGCTCTGTGATTCACAGATCATCGAACTTAGGTGGGAAAACGTTAAACATTCGTCCGCTATTATCTTTAACAGTAATGTATAGATTTAATTGACTCTACTTTGTAAAAATCGGCAGAAATGTACAGTGGCAATAAAACCCGAAGCAGGCTTTAAATGTTATTACTTTGGATTTGTGCATTTTGCAACAAACTACCTTTGTCTTTTGCTTTCAAAAGTTCTTCTGTTAAGGAGATAGTTATATATTTTATTAATGCACAGACAAATATTCTATTCCAAAGAGTTTCAATCTATTCACAGCAAGTTGCTATTTGATGGGATATTTTAAACAGCATAGTACATAGCCAATCGCGTAACTCTGTAGTAAATCTTTGGAATTCTCCACCTCAGAGGGCTGTGGATGCTCAGTCATTGAGTACATTCAACGGAGAGATGGATAGATTTCTAGATATTAAAGGCATTAAGGGATCTGGGGATGGTGCAGGGAAATGGAGTTGAGGTGGAAGATCAGCCATGATCTTGTTGAATGGCGGAGCAGGCTCGAAGGGCCAGATGGCCTACTCCTGCTCCGACTTCTTATGTTCTGATTTATAAATATCGTTACATCCATTACTTTGCGGCGAATTAGCGGGTTTTTGTGTGAAAACCTTGCGTTTATACACGCTGTAAATATTAATACATATATTAGCGAGCAAAGTGCAGCATTGTGAAAAATTATTCGCTTCATAATTCTCCATCGATACAGAATTCTCAATTGCATGCTGATGGGGCGTTGCTACATAGGTTTACACGCACATTAAAGTTAGAACACAAATAATGTTTCTATTATGGACTACAAGTGTCGAAGAATTTCAAACGGACGCCAAGTACTTTCCCCACCTAAGTCTTCTGAAACTTTGTCGCCTGTTCCTGGTTCTACAATTATAGAAAAGGGTTTCAGCAAGTAAATTCCAACACCAAATCTTGTTCTTTTTTCCTCAGGTATTATGCAGTTATTCAAACGTGTGGTCACAGATTCTTATGTGGAAGGAGCTCTCTGGACAGGCGGGGAAGACGCTAATAATCATAATAAATTGATTAAACGTTTGTCAATATTAAACACGGTTACACATCTTAATACTCAAACTATAAAAAGTACAACACGCAAAAGATCAGTATGATTTGACCTCGTTAGAACTATACTCTCACGGTTCTTCCGGAATACATTCTTACATGAGTAATTGTCTGCACCAGTAATCTCATGGTCACTATAAGTGGTTGGTAATCTGAATAATAACAGCATCTAAAGGGCATGGAGAGTGTTCAGAGGAGATTTACGGGAATGATACGGATGAGATACTTCAGTTATGTGGAGAGAAGCGGGAGCAGAGAAGGAGAAGAGGAGATTTAATTAAAGTGTTTCAAACTCCACCATCTACAAGGCACAAGTCAGGAGTGTGATGGAATACTCTCCACTTGTTTGGATGAGTGCAGCTCCAACAACATTCAAGAAGCTCGACACCATCCAAGATAAAGCAGCCCGCTTGATTGGCACCCCATCCACCACCCTAAACATTCACTCCCTTCACCACCGGTGCACAGTGGCTGCAGTGTGTACCATCCACAGAATGCACTGCAGCAACTCGCAAACCCGCGACCTGTACCACCTAGAAGGACAAGAGCAGCAGGCACATGGGAACAACACCACCTGCACGTTCCTCTCCAAGTCACACACCATCCCGACTTGGAAATATATCGTCGTTCCTTCATCGTCGCTGGGTCAAAATCCTGGAAGACCCTTCCTAACAGCACTGTGGGAGAACCGTCACCACACGGACTGCAGCGGTTCAAGAAGGCGGCTCAACACCACCTTCTCAAGGGCAATTAGGGATGGGCAATAAATGCCGGCCTCGCCAGCGACGCCCACATCCCATGAACGAATAAAAAAAATATGAGGGGTTTTGTTACAGTAGATAGGGAGAAACTGTTTCCTCTGGCAGCAGGATGGGTAACCGTTGGGCACAGATTCAGATGATTGGCAAAAGAAGCTGGAGGGAGGAATTGCTTCACGCAGCGAATTGTTATGATCTGGAATGCACTGCCTGAAAGGGCGGTGGAAGCAGATTCAATAGTAACTTTCGAACGGGAATTGGATAAATAGTGGAAGGTGCAAAACATTGAATTGGGAAAGGGCAGGGGAGTAGAACTAATTGGATAGCTCTTTCAAGGAGCAGGCATAGACACATTGACGTGAATGGCCTCCTTCTGTGCTGGATCATTCTGTGATTCTACAATACTACGTTTGCAATCTGATCAGGAATGTAGCCACAAAATGCTTAAGGTCTGTCAAACCTCAATCAAAAGATAAAATCCTGATTACATATGGGGCAATATTTTTAAGGAATGAGATAAGAACCACTATTCAATAGAAGCTTAAATCTTTGACGCTTTTTAAACGTGTGGGCGTTGCAAAATCCTTCCTAGCAAGGACTCACCCTCTGCACATGAGACTGCACTACTATCTTCGGATTCCCAACTCTAGTACAAGCAGAATGCTGACTTCAACGGTTACCCTATTCTGATAAATCTCCAGTCATGATGCAAAATACACAAACGCTCAGTCAAGCTTGTGAACTTATATAATCCTTGTTCAAGAGTGGACACCAGAATATCTCAGTCAGTGGCTTGTATGATTCTTTAAATATCGTGCAACTAACTAAGGGGGATATTGTGAAAATTTAGGAGGACACAGACAGATCGGTGAATTGAGCAGACATATGGCAGATTGAATTTAATGCAGAAATGCGCGAAGTGATGCATTTTGGAACGAAGAATGAGGAAAGGCTATCGACAGTTCATTTTAAAGTAAACAATTTCAAAGTGGGTGCAGGAACAAAGGGACCTGGAGTTCATATAGACAGATCTTTGAATGTGGCAGGATAACTGTAAGGCGTTTCATAAAACATACGTGATCCTTGGCTTTACAAATAGAGGTACAGAGTACAAATGCAAGGAAGGCATGATAATCCTTTATCTATCTGTGGCTAAACCTCTGCTGGACTATTGTGTGTATTTCTTTGCAGCACACTTTAGGAAGGACGTGGAGGCCATGGAGATGGTTCAGACTATAATTATCATGAAGTTAACTGGGATCAGGGACTTCAGTTATGCGGAGAGACGAGAAAATACGGGATGGTTCTCTACGAAGCAGGGAGGTTTAGCCGGAGATTTAATAAAGGTGTCCAAAATCATGAGGGTTTTTGCTAGATTAGAAGATGAAGAACTGTTTCCACTAACAGGATAGTTGGTAGCCAGAAGACACAGATTTACTGTAATTGGCAAAATAACCGAGAGGGAGATGAACTTTTTTTTAGCCTGTGAATTGTGATGATCTGGAATGATTGCCTGAAAGTGTGATGGAAGTACATTGAATGATAATTTTGTGAGCGTTATTGGATAAATATTTGAAAAAGAAATCTGTGCAGTGCTATGGGAAAAGAGCAGGGGAGTGGGACTAATTGGACAGATCTTTCAAAGAGTCAGCCTATGCATAATGGGCCGAATGTCCAACTTCTGTGCTGTATGATTCTACGATTCTAAAGAATACATTCAATTTTTCGTGCTTCAAACCAGTGAATTGTGTAATCGAGTTACCTTTGTCTTTCCCCTCCAGCTTTTCTTCTATTGGGGAACAAACACATTTCCAAATGACTCAGAATTAATCGAAGCCTCTCTCGTTTTATGGCGAACTTTCTGCACAGGTAGGAGGGACAGTGAGTAGTGCAGATGGAGCAGGAAGTTGAAAAGGGAATAGATATATTAAATGAGTGGGTAGAACTGTGGGAGATGGATTTCTATGTGGACGCGTGTAATCTCATCCATTCTGTACCCAAAAAAGATAATCCAGGAAGCATCTTTTCGCACAAAGGGTCGTAGAAATCTGGAATTCTCTCCCCAAAAGACGGTGGTTGCTGGAAGTTTGGAGCTGTCAAGACTGAGATCATTATATTTTTGTTAGGTAAATTGGAATCTCTATATATATGTTATGGCATTCAGTGTTGTACAATGAATTGGCGTGGATAATGTCGCAACCTTTCTTCCTTGGAAGCTTGATATACAGTGCGCTAAGTACATTTTTTATGAATAAATATTCGCCAGCTATACCAGATTCGAAATTTCGTACCAGTGACGTATTGCTACAAACCAACCTAGATTGTGTGATCACATCTCTAGAGTGGGGACTGAACCCCCGAAACCCTTTTCATTGGGACACAGCATGGCCGAAAGAAGAAGGAAAGGTAAAAAGAAAGATAGAAAGATAGATAGAAATAAAGGAAGGGAGAATGAAACAAAGCAATAAAGAAAGAAGGAAAGAATGAAAGGAAGAAAGAAATCATTGTGGTTTTAACTGAAGAAAAAAAGAGAGATAGAAAGATAGATAGAAAGATAGAAAGCCACAAAGAAAGATTGTTGTCTTGTTAAAACGACTGTCTTTCTCTTTTGCATCTGGCTTTTCTTCTGTTAATGAGAAAGTTAGTCACTTTGTAAAGGTGCAGGAATATATTTCCAAGAATGAAGAATTAAAAAGCATCTAGTTTATTGGTTGGGCTTTCTCCGCAAAATAGGACATAGCCAATCATGTGCTAAATTGAGATCGTTGCTATGATGGTGCTGTGGGGACACGTGTACAAATCATATGGGAGTTCAAATTCGTCAGGCAGTAGCTGGAAACGAGCGGTATCGCATCGGCCGCCCGTTATACACCTCGATTGACTTGCATAGAAATGAAAATTGAAACGGGCGGCCGATTCGATACCGCCCGTTTAGCGCTGATTTCTGAGGACAATTTCTACCTCCATGCAACTGCACATGTTGCATCCTTGTTATCATATATGCGCTTAATAGTTCACCCATTCCCCGCAATTCTGAAATGCGAAGGTCACTTGCTACACAGGTTTAAAAGCAAATGTGCCCTTTGGTGTATTCTCAGTCGGGAAGAAATAATAATAATTGGGCTGGAGTGGACTGTACCTGTGGAAGAGTCTTAAACGGATAGGAAGCACGTTTCTCACCTAAATTGAACAAAGTTTCTTTGCATTTGGTTAGTTCTGAAATACAGAAGTGGTAAAGTTCGAGGTTTTACATTTCAACATAAGCTTGTGTTCGCCCATCTCTGCTCCCGGTATACAGAATTCCAACATTTCATCAATAAACTTTCGCTTCATACTAGGGAGAGGGCTGATCTGTCACCTTTTTGACTGAACCTGAGAATGGCCAAGAGACACGATCAGGAGTGTGGTCAGAAAGAAAGAAAGAGAGAAATGAAAAAAAGAAAGAGAAAGGAGGAAAGACAGAAAGAAAAAAAGAAAGCTCGAAAGAAAAAAGTAAATAGGAAAGAAAGGAAGACAGAATGAATGAAAGGAAAAATGAAAGAAGGAAAGAAGGAAAGAATGAAAGAAAAAAGAAAGGAACAGTAAGAAAGAAAGAATAAGAGAGAAAGAAAGAAAGAAAGAAAGAATGATAGAAAGAAAGAAACAAAGAAAAAAGAAGGTATGAGTGAACGAAAGAAAGTGAAAGAAAGGAAAAGAGGGAGAAAGAGAAAGAGAGAAAGAAAGAAAGAATGACTGAAATAAAGAAAGAAAGAAAGAAGGAGAGAGAAAGAAAGAATGAATGAATGAATGAAAGAGAGAGAAAGAGAGAAATGAAGAAAAGGAAATAAAGAGAAAGAAAGAAAGACAGAAAGATAGAAAGAAACAAGTAAATAGGAAAGAATGAATGACAGAAAGGAAGACAGATTGAATGAAAGGAGGAATGAAAGAAAGAAAAAAAAGGAAAGAATGAAAGAAAAAAGAAAGGAACAGAAAGAAAGAAAGAAAAAGAGAGATAGAAAGAAAGAATGATAGAAAGAAAGAATGAATGAAGGAAATAAAGAGAAAGAAAAAAGAATGAAAGAAAGAAAAAAAGAAAGAATGAGTGAAAGAAAGAAAGAGAAAGAAAGAAAAAGATAAAAAGAAAGAAAAAGAGAGAAAGAAAGAAAAAGAGAGAAAGAAAAAAGAAAACATGAATGAAGGAAAGAAAGAGAAAGAAAGAAAAACGAAAGAATGAAAGAAGGAACGAAAGAAAGAAGGAAAGAAAGTTTGAGAGAAAGAACGAAAGAAAGAAAGAAAGAAAAATGAACCAATGAAAAAATAAAGAAAGACTGAAAGAAAGGGAAAAAAGAAAGAAAAAAAGAACTAAAGAAAGAAAGAGAGAATAGAAAGAAAGGGAGAAAGAAAGAAAAAAGAGTAGAAAAGAAAGCAAGAACTGGAAAGAAAGAAAGAAAGAAGGAAGGAAGGGAATGAAAGATGGAGGGAAGGAAAGGAAGAGGGAAAGAAAGAAAGGAAGAAAGAAGGGAAAACTGAAACTGTTCTCAGCAGGAATTCAAACATTATCCGACAATTAATCTGATTTCCAAAAATTCAGGAACAACCTAAGGCTTCGTTTCGGAGAAGGGCGTGTTTCATCACATTGTTCAATGAAACCAATGGAAATAAAAATGAATGAGATGTCGGACGGACTGCCCACTCGCTGGGACGTATATTACACAACCTATCCCAACAACTCAAATTTAAATGTTTTGAAATCATCTACCTTTGCCTTGTGCTCTCAGCTTTTTGTCTGTTCGGGAGTAAACACATTGCAAAGAATGTGGAATGAATCAACACAGTGTACGCAATGTTTGGTGGACATTTCTGCACACGTTGTTGTTACCCAACCATATGCTCAATTGGTATCTTTACAAATATGCAACTACACCCTTTACAGTGTGAATAATTAACGTAGTTTGCATTACAACATTCTGCGGCAGAAATTCGCCTTGTGCAGTGGTGCAAAACCGGGGCTACCACTTCGGACGCCGATTATAAAGGCCGCCCAATATTCAGTAGTCAAACAAATTGATTATCAAGCGGGATGAATGAAAGGCGGCGGATAAAATACCGCCCGTTTTACACTGCCATCCACGATCGATTTCTACCCCTCATTTTTTAGAAGCGATATATTTTAAGGCTCCCATTGCAGTTTTGTGAACAATTAATCCAATCTATGCAGAATTCCCAATTGCATACAAATGGTGATTTGTTGCACAGAATTATAAACTGATTGAACTTTAGTTTAGAAACATAGAAACATAGAAAATAGGAGCAGGTGTAGGCCACTCGGCCTTTGAAACTGTTCCACAATTCAATATGATCATGGCTGATCCTCTATCTCAATACTATTTTCCATCTCTCTCTCCGAACCCCTTGATGCCTTTTGTGTCTAGAAATCTATCTAGCTCCTTCTTAAATATATTCAGTGACTTGGCCTCCACTGCCTTCTGTGGTAAAGAATTCCACAGGTTCACCACCATCTGAGTGAAGAAATTTCTCCTCATCTCAGGCTAAATGTCCAACCCGTATCCTGAGATAGTAACCACTCGTTCTGGACACCCCCAGAAAGGAGAAATATCCTCCCTACATCCAGTCTGTCCAGCCCTGTCGGAATTTTATGTTTCAATGAGATCCCCTCTCATTCTTCTAAACTCGAGTGAATACAGGCCGAGTCGACCCAATCTCTCCTCATACATTCCTGCCATCCCAGGAATCTAGTGAACATTCGCTGCACTCCCTCTCTGGCAAGTGTATACTTTCTTAGGTAATTCTAAGTCGGGATAACAAAAATCTGGGCTTTTGCAGACTGCAACTGTTCAAGGGTTTTAAAGAGCGGAGAGTCACTTTACTCACCCAAATCTCTTAATGATTCTTTGCATTCACTTATTTCTGTGAGGTAGAAAAATAAATTGTCTCAGCATTGAAACATCCACCGAAAGGCGTTGCTTATATGTTAAATTACTTTCCGAAATGTCCTTAATAACGTTTTGTTTTTTCCTTTCAGGGGAGATCATGTTCTGTGTGTGTTGAGTGACGCGGTATTATGTCTCAGTCAGCTCTTACCAGCCGGTAGCCTCTGTAGCCCCTTCATTGGAGAGGATGTCAAGGCCTTACAGAGAGGGTGGAGTGGAGGTTTACCATAATGGAACCAGGGATGAGGGGCGTTAGTTTCGTGGAGAGACTGCGACAAATTGCGATTGTTCCCCTTAGCACTGAGATTAATGGGAGATTTAATAGAGGTGTTCAAAATTGTAAGGGGTTTTGCAAGAGTAGACGGGGGAATACTGCTTTCACTGGCAGGAGGGTTGGTAATCAGAGGGCAGATATTTAAGATAATTGGCAAAAAAGCTAAGGGGGCAATGAGGAGATTGTTTTAACGCAGTAAGTTGCTATGGTTTGGAATGCACTGCCTAAAAGAGTAGTGGAAGTCGATTCAATAGTAACTTTCAAAAGGGCAGTGGATATATATTTAAAAAAGGAAAATAAAATGCAAGGCAATGTGGAAAGAGCAGGGGGAGTGGGTCTGATTGGGTTGTTCTTTCAAAGAGCTGGCACATACACGATGGACCGAACGGCCTCCTTCTGTGCTGCATGATTGCATGATGCTATGATTCTATGTTTACATTTTGAAATGGCATGTAGTCATAAAAATAATAAAGGCGATTTGGACCTCAATCATTGGACCAATTAAGAAATATATTGGGAACAATTATTTGAGACTGTAAACGAATACGAGAAGACATCGAGGGGTTAGTGGAATGAGCAGGCAGCTGAAAGATACGACTGATTGTGCAGAAGTGGGAGGTAATACATCCTGGGAGGCAAGACACTGAATAATCACTACGTTGAATGTGAAAACGCTTCAGGGTTTGGCTGAATAGAGAGGCCTAGAGGCAAAAATATTTCTGCCTCTGAACGCTGGGCCATTTAACTTTCATATAGAGAGGCAGGGTGCAAGCGCTGGGAAGTGAAGATTTTTGATTTACAAACCATTCCCAAGGCTACAGTTTGATACGCTGCAGATTTTGTGACCTCGAATAGAAAGGGATTTACAGCCTTAATGATGGTGAAGTTTAGATATGATAAGACGAGGTGAAGGATTGCAAATTATAGTTGCCAGGAGAGATGTGTGAGTCTCGTCCCATTTGCCATTGTGACCAGATCATAGGGAGGATTTCTCTTTCAAAAGGATCCTAAAGATTTTGATGAAGGGAACTAATTATTCAGGAAGTGTGGTTCGCTGCGAGGTCTCATAAATATAAAATTGTTATTAAGGAGAGGTCTCCGGGCAGAGGGTCGTTTGAATGCATTGCTGCAGGGATTGGTTGAGATAGAAACCAATTCATACTTGAAGGGAAATGATAGCCCATTATTTGAGGGAGGGGAAAATGCAGGGACATTGGGAGGGAGCATTTTATGTTTGCTGTCAGTAAGTGAGATCACTGAGACCATGTGTTTTAAAGTTCAACAAACTTCTCGAGTGAAAGAGATAAATGGAAAATAAATATTTTCTTTTTCACATATTTGGTTCTGGAATGCAGAAAAAGAAACCTTTTGTACTTTTCCATTTCAGCAGAAATTCGCGTGCTAGCCTTAGAATTACGGTACATTAATTTACAAAAGTTTATTAATAATGTTTTGCTTCGTACTGGGAGGAGTGCGTGTTCTGTCACAATCTGCATTGACCCGGAGAAAAGCTAGTGACCAGACACTAGTGCCTGTTCACAGAAAGCTGCTTCATCGAAATGCAGTTCATTAAATAAAATAAGCCCCTTGAATCAATGAATTGGATGTTATTAATTTGCTCTTCTCTGAAGGGTCGGGAATATGAGCGGTGCAGAATATTGGAGGGCCATGGGGGAAATAGCAGGGGAGTGGGACGAATTGGATAGCTCTTTAAAACAGCCGGCACGGGCACGATGGGCCGAACGTGCTCCTTCTGTGCTGTATGATTCTATGATTCAACCAAGTCAGGAGCGGGGTTTGAGATTCGTTTTTGCATTGCTCTAGCAAAGAGTCAGCACGGACACGACGGGCTGAATAGACTTCTTCTGTCCAGTGGCTGGAGGACGAAAGAGATACATGATTCTGGTAGTCGAGTGATTGAATGCAGATGGCCAAATGGTATGGGCTGCATGATTAGTTTTCGATTGGCCAACAATGAGAATAATAAAGATCTCTATCCCTAATCCCAAAACCTCACTCCAACTCTACGCATTGACCCTAACCACAAACCCTAACCACTAACTCGAACACAAACTACCAACACTAAGGCTAGCCACTAGCACTGAATGCCCAGTTGTGCTGTGTCATTAGTGCGATATAAGGCCGGTTGCGATGTCAATACTCACTCCAATATGAAAAAAAATACATCTGTCGACATCGAATTTACAGCGCGGAAATATAATTTGGCCCAACCAGTCCATGCTGGCGTTTATGCTCCACACGAGCCTCCTCCCACCCCTCTTCATCTGACGCTATCAGTATATCCTGCTAATCCTTCCTCTCTCATGTGCTTGTCCAGCTTCCCCTTAAAGGCATCTATGGTAGTCGCCTGAAAAACACCTTGTGGTAGCGAGTTCAATATTATTACCACTCTCTGGGTAAAGAAATTTCCCCTGAATTTCCTGTTGGATTTATTGGTGACTATCTTATGTTTACGGCCACGAGTTTTGGTCTCCCCCACAAGTGGAAACATCTTCTGTATCCCCACCTTATGAAACCCCTTCATCAAATTAAACAGCTCTATTAGGTCGCAACTCAGCCTTCTCTTGAAACGAGGAAAGAGCTCGCTCGCTCTCCACTGGCAGGTAACGTGTTTTCTTATCAATATTACATGAATGTAAAGAATCTTACAACATCAGGTTATAGTCCAACAATTTTATTTGAAAATCACAACCTTTCGGAGGCTTGCTCCTTCGTCAGGTGAATGTGGGAATCCTTGAACGTTTCGCATTTATAGTCAGAGAACAATACCTGGTGATTACACATAATCTTTCCAACTGCCCGTTGTCAAGGCAATCAAAGTGTTCAGACAGAGAGGTGTTACCTACAGGACCTCTCTGTCTGAACACTTTGATTGCCTTGACAACGGGCAGTTGGAAAGATTATCTGTAATCACCGGGTATTGTTCTCTGAATATAAATGCGAAACGTTCAAGAATTCCCACATTCACCTGACGAAAGAGAAAGCCTCCGAAAGCTTGTGATTTTCAAATAAAATTGTTGGACTATAACTTGGTGTAAGATTCTTTACATTTGTCAAACCCAGTCCATCACCGGCATCTCCACATCATGAATATTATATGAAGCCTGGAGTGATAAAATCTTTCCCATGAATCTTTTTCGCTTCTGGCGATGGACATGGATCTAGCAAATTAGATTTACCAGAATTATTCAAGGGATGAGGGACTTTAGTTACGTGGATAGACTGGAGAAGCTGGGATTGTTGTCCTTAGAACAGAGAAGGTTGCGAGGAGATTTGATCATGCTATTCAAAATCATGAAGGATCTAGACAGAGTAGATAGAGAGAAACTGTTCCCATTGATGAAAGGGTTAAGAGCCATAAGACATACATTTAAGGTGATTGGCAACAGAACCAAAGGTGACATGAGGAAAAACTTTTTTACACAGCGAGTTTTTGGGATCTGGAATGCACTGCCCGAGGGGGTGGCAGAGGCAGATTCAATCATGGCCTGCAAAAGGGAACTGGATAAGTACTTGAAAGGAAAATAAATGCAGGGCTATGAAGATAGGGCGGGAGTGGGACTTGCAGGATTGCTCTTGAGTAGATCCAGAGCGGAATAGACGGGCTGAATGGACTCCTTCTGTGCTGTAAGCTTTCCATGTTTCTATGATTCTTTGAAAATAACTTTTTATTGTTAACATAGCGTCTCCATCCAGCTTGGGATGGGACCGTAATAACGATACAATTATATTGGAGAACACAAGGTGCGTTAGGGTTAGCAGTCAGTGACGAAAGGGTCATTAATTTGGAACTATCACTGAGAAGGGAAATGCAGTTCAGGGAAATTTCTACTGTAGCCAGGGTGATGTTTGAATTTGGGGAAATCATGGAAGATTGCACCTTTTAATGGGAAATCAAGTAAATAGTTTAACCAGAGACATTTAAAGGGGTAAGGCCACAAAGCAGGAAACATACATTTGGATTGAGAACATAAGAAGTAGCAGCAGGAGTAGGCCATCCGGCCCCTCGAACCTACTTCAACAAGATCATGGCTGATCTTCTAACTCAACTCAATTTTCCTGCACCATTCCCATATCCCTTGATGCCTTTAATATCTAGAAATCTATCAATCTCTGTTTTGAATGTACTCAATGACTGAGCCTCCACAGCCCTCTGGGGTACAGAATCCCAAAGATTCACCACCCTCTGAACGAAGAAATTCCTCATCATCTCAGTCCTAAATGGCCGACCCCTTATTCTGAGACTGTTACCCCTGGTTCTAGACTCCCCAGCCAAACGAAACATCCACCTTGCATCTACCCTGTCGAGCCCTGTAATAATGTTATATGTTTAAATGAGATCACCTCTCATTCTTCTAAACTCTACAGAATTAAAGCCTAGTCTACTCAATCTCTCCTCATACGACAATCCCGCCATCCCAGGAATTAATCTGGTCAACCTTCGTTGCACTCCCTCTATGGCAAGTATACCCTTTCTTAGGTAAGGAGACCAAAATTGTACACCATACTCCAGGTGCGGTCTCACCAAGGCCCTATATAATTTCATTAAGACATCTTTATTCCTGTACTCAAATCTTCTTGTAATAAAGGCCAATATTCCATTTGCCTTCCTAACTGCTTGCTGCACCTGCATGTTAGCTTTCAGTGACTCATGTACAAGGACACCCAGGTCCCTTTGAACATCAACATTTCCCAATCTCTCACCATTTAAAAAACACTCTGCATTTCCGTTTTTCATTGCAAAGTGGATAACTTCACATTTTCCACATGATATTCCATCTGCCATGTTCTGCCCACTCACTTAGCCTGTCTATATCCCCCTGAATCCTCTTTGCATCCACCTCACATCTCACAGCAAAGACTCAACACAGAGCCTGAAGCTTGCTGAAAGATATCGAGAAATTGTGAAGAATGAGCGTCGATTACACGATTAGGTCACATTCACAGAGAATATTGTCCATTAATCTGGTTAAGGCACGAATGACTGAAGCAAGGAGATAGCGGACAAGTAGACACGGATCTGCGAGGTGACACTGCGTTCAAAGAATTTGGAGAGGAGGCAGGATGGATAGTTTGTCCTTACTGCAGAAGGGTTTAGGGTGTTTTTTTTGTGTGAGGATTGATGTGATAGTACCGCCAATTGTATGCGACATGGAGCAGGTTTAGAGGACGAAGAATCATTTATAATGTTAGCCAGCACTGCAAGTTGGTTGATCACTTGCTTAGATAGTTTAAGACCAAGGCAATATGTGATGTGTCTAATGGATGATATTAACCAAGCAAGCACATGAAATGAGATGGGCAAGAGAGTACAGAGGAACATATGAACAGGAATAGGTCATTCAGCCCCTCGAACCCATTCCACCATTCAATTCTATCATTGCCGGTCTGTATCTTAACTCAATTTACCTGCTTTGGTTCTGTAACCATCAATAACCTCGCCTATCAAAAATCGATGAAAGTTTTGAAATTTTCAATTGACCCCCAGCCTCAACAGCTTTTTGGGGGAGAGAGTTCCAGATTGCCCCTATCCTCTGTGCGAAAAAGTGCTTCTTGACATCACCGTGAACGGCCTAGCTCTAATTTTAAGGTGATGTCCTATTGTTCTGGACTCCTCCCACAGGAAATAGTTTCTCTCCATCTACTCTGTCAACTCCTTTAATCACTTTAAACTTCTCTATTAGATCATTCCTTAACCTTCGACAATCAAAGGAATTCGAGCCGGGCATATACCACCTGTCCTCATAATTTATCCGTTTTTGTCCCGCTATCACTCCAGTGGGAAGAGATTATGGGTCAGGGCCAGAATATGGAGTACTGGGTGAGATTGCTTTGGATTGGTGGGAAAGAGCAGAGATTAATGAATGCATTGCGTCTTGGTGACTTTTCGGTTCCCTGTCCAATAATTATCCCTGAACCAACATCACTGAAAAAACAGATAATCTGCTCATTATCACATTACTGATTGTGGGAGCTTGCTGTGCACAAATTGGCTGCCGCATTTTCTACGGTGCAAGAATGACTACACTTCAAAACTACTTCATTGGCTGTAAAGCAGTTTTGGGCGTGCTACTGACGTGAAAGGCGCTATATAAGTGCGAGTTAATTCCTTTTATAATGCATGAGCTGGTCGTACTTCCCATGAGAGGTGAGGGTAAAAGATGCAGGGCAGGTTGTTTTGAGAAGCCAGTTTATACTTGAGAAAAGACGCATCTTTTCCCTCCAGGACGGTCCTACAGTCGTGGTGAGTTTTGAAAGGGAAGCACCCTTAGAATGCATGGGATCAGATCAGGCAATGGATGGCGAGGCCAGTTGTGCACCAATCATGCTGTATTTCGACTGAGGAAGCAAATATGGGAGCAGTATCAAAGGAGAGCGAAGAGGGCGGGAGGCAGTGGAGGTTTGTCAGCGGGCGAGCGCTCTAAGATGGGAATTCTCGAGCTCTGATCTACCGGGGTGATATCACAGCACACGGACTGGAGAGGTAATAAATGGTGGAGAGGTTACACGTGTTCTGTTAATGTAAATGCTATGCTAAAAGTGCTCAGCCAATGTACCTTATACTATTCTTTAAAAGAAAACGTGCCTGTTCCTTGTAACAAACAGTAACTTTTGGATTCCCTTACTGGGAAGCGACAGTGCAGAATAGACATATCGGACACGCATCTTACTCCCAAAGGAAACAGAGTGGAATAAATATATCAGACACGTATCTTACTCCCAAAGGAAACAGCGTGGAATAAATATATCAGACACCATCTCACTCCCAAAGGAAACAGAGTGGAATAAAGATATCAGACACCATCTTACTCCCAAAGGAAACAGAGTGGAATAAAGATATCAGACACCATCTCACTCCCAAAGGAAACAGAGTGGGATAAACATATCGGGCTCGCATCTTACTCCCAAAGGAAACAAAGTGGAATAAAGATATCGGACACGCATCTTACTCCCAAAGGAATCAGCGTGGGATCAAGATATCAGTCACAAATCTTACTCCCAAAAGAAACAGAGTGGAATAAAGATATCAGACACCATCTCACTCCCAAAGGAAACAGAGTGGAATAAAGATATCGGACTCGCATCTTACTCCCAAAGGAAACAGAGTGGAATAAAGATATCAGACTCGCATCTTACTCCCAAAGGAAACAGAGTGGAATAAAGATATCAGACACGCATCTTACTCCCAAAGGAAACGGAGTGGAATAAATATATCAGACACCATCTCATTCCCAAAGGAAACAGAGTGGAATAAAGATATCAGACACCATCTTACTCCCAAAGGAAACAGAGTGGAATAAAGATATCAGACACGTATCTTACTCCCAAAGGAAACAGAGTGGAATAAAGATATCAGACACGTATCTTACTCCCAAAGGAAACAGAGTGGAATAAAGATATCAGACACGTATCTTACTCCCAAAGGAAACAGAGTGGAATAAAGATATCAGACACCATCTCACTCCCAAAGGAAACAGAGTGGAATAAAGATATCAGACACGCATCTTACTCCCAAAGGAAACAGAGTGGAATAAAGATATCAGACACCATCTCACTCCCAAAGGAAACAGAGTGGAATAAAGATATCAGACACGCATCTTACTCCCAAAGGAAACAGAGTGGAAGAAAGATATCGGACTCGCATCTCACTCCCAAAGGAAACAGAGTGGAATAAAGATATCAGACACCATCTCACTCCCAAAGGAAACAGCGTGGAATAAAGATATCAGACACCATCTCACTCCCAAAGGAAACAGAGTGGAATAAAGATATCGGACACGCATCTTACTCCCAAAGGAAACAGAGTGGAATAAAGATATCAGACACCATCTCACTCCCAAAGGAAACAGAGTGGAATAAAGATATCAGACACCATCTCACTCCCAAAGGAAACAGAGTGGGATAAACATATCGGACTCGCATCTTACTCCCAAAGGAAACAAAGTGGAATAAAGATATCGGACACGCATCTTACTCCCAAAGGAATCAGCGTGGGATAAAGATATCAGTCACAAATCTTACTCCCAAAGGAAACAGAGTGGAATAAAGATATCAGACACCATCTCACTCCCAAAGGAAACAGAGTGGAATAAAGATATCGGACTCGCATCTTACTCCCAAAGGAAACAGAGTGGAATAAAGATATCAGACACCATCTCACTCCCAAAGGAAACAGTGTGGAATAAAGATATCAGACACGCATCTTACTCCCAAAGGAAACAGAGTGGAATAAAGATATCAGACACCATCTCACTCCCAAAGGAAACAGAGTGGAATAAAGATATCGGACACGCATCTTACTCCCAAAGGAAACAGAGTGGAATAAAGATATCGGACTCGCATCTTACTCCCAAAGGAAACAGAGTGGAATAAATATATCAGACACCATCTCACTCCCAAAGGAAACAGAGTGGAATAAAGATATCAGACACGCATCTTACTCCCAAAGGAAACGGAGTGGAATAAAGTTATCAGACACCATCTCACTCCCAAAGGAAACAGAGTGGAATAAAGATATCAGACACCATCTCACTCCCAAAGGAAACAGAGTGGAATAAAGATATCAGACACGCATCTTACTCCCAAAGGAAACAGAGTGGAATAAAGATATCGGACTCGCATCTTACTCCCAAAGGAAACAGAGTGGAATAAAGATATCAGACACCATCTCACTCCCAAAGGAAACCGAGTGGAATTAAGATATCAGACACCATCTCACTCCCAAAGGAAACCGAGTGGAATAAAGATATCGGACTCGCATCTTACTCCCAAAGGAAACGGAGTGTAATAAAGTTATCAGACACCATCTCACTCCCAAAGGAAACAGAGTGGAATAAAGATATCGGACACGCATCTTACTCCCAAAGGAAACAGAGTGGAATAAAGATATCAGACAGCATCTCACTCCCAAAGGAAACAGAGTGGAATAAAGATATCGGACACGCATCTTACTCCCAAAGGAAACAGAGTGGAATAAAGTTATCAGACACCATCTCACTCCCAAAGGAAACAGAGTGGAAAAAAGATATCAGACACGCATCTTACTCCCAAAGGAAACAGAGTGGAATAAAGTTATCAGACACCATCTCACTCCCAAAGGAAACAGAGTGGAATAAAGATATCAGACACCATCTCACTCCCAAAGGAAACAGAATGGAATAAAGATATCAGACACCATCTCACTCCCAAAGTAAACAGAATGGAATAAAGATATCAGACACCATCTCACTCCCAAAGTAAACAGAGTGGAATAAAGATATCGGACTCGCATCTTACTCCCAAAGGAAACAGAGTGGAATAAAGATATCAGACACCATCTTACTCCCAAAGGAAACAGAGTGGAATAAATATATCAGACACGCATCTTACTCCCAAAGGAAACAGTGTGGAATAAAGATATCAGACACCATCTCACTCCCAAAGGAAACAGAATGGAATAAAGATATCAGACACCATCTCACTCCCAAAGGAAACAGAGTGGAATAAAGATATCAGACACCATCTTACTCCCAAAGGAAACAGAGTGGAATAAAGATATCAGACACGCATCTTACTCCCAAAGGAAACAAAGTGGAATAAAGATATCAGTCACAAATCTTACTCCCAAAGGAAACAGAGTGGAATAAAGATATCAGACACCATCTCACTCCCAAAGGAAACAGAGTGGAATAAATATATCAGACACGCATCTTACTCCCAAAGGAAAAAGAGTGGAATAAAGTTATCAGACACCATTTACTCCCAAAGGAAACAGTGTGGAATAAAGATACCAGACACGCATCTTATCCCAAAGGAAACAGAGTGGAATAAAGATATCAGACACCATCTTACTCCCAAAGGAAACAGAGTGGAATAAAGATATCAGACACCATCTCACTCCCAAAGGAAACAGAGTGGAATAAAGATATCAGACACGCATCTTACTCCCAAAGGAAACAGCGTGGAATAAAGATATCAGACACCATCTCACTCCCAAAGGAAACAGAGTGGAATAAATATATCAGACACCATCTCACTCCCAAAGGAAACAGAGTGGAATAAATATATCAGACACCATCTTACTCCCAAAGGAAACAGAGTGGAATAAAGATATCGGACACGCATCTTACTCCCAAAGGAAACAGAGTGGAATAAAGTTATCAGACACCATTTACTCCCAAAGGAAACAGAGTGGAATAAATATATCAGATACCATCTTACTCCCAAAGGAAACAGAGTGGAATAAATATATCAGACACCATCTCACTCCCAAAGGAAACAGAGTGGAATAAAGATATCGGACACGCATCTTACTCCCAAAGGAAACAGAGTGGAATAAAGATATCAGACACCATCTCACTCCCAAAGGAAACAGAGTGGAATAAAGATATCAGACACCATCTCACTCCCAAAGGAAACAGAGTGGGATAAACATATCGGACTCGCATCTTACTCCCAAAGGAAACAAAGTGGAATAAAGATATCGGACACGCATCTTACTCCCAAAGGAATCAGCGTGGGATAAAGATATCAGTCACAAATCTTACTCCCAAAGGAAACAGAGTGGAATAAAGATATCAGACACCATCTCACTCCCAAAGGAAACAGAGTGGAATAAAGATATCGGACTCGCATCTTACTCCCAAAGGAATCAGCGTGGGATAAAGATATCAGACACCATCTCACTCCCAAAGGAAACAGAGTGGAATAAAGATATTGGACTCGCATCTTACTCCCAAAGGAAACAGAGTGCAATAAAGATATCAGACACCATCTCACTCCCAAAGGAAACAGAGTGGAATAAAGATATCGGACTCGCATCTTACTCCCAAAGGAAACAGAGTGGAATAAAGATATCAGACACCATCTCACTCCCAAAGGAAACAGTGTGGAATAAAGATATCAGACACGCATTTTACTCCCAAAGGAAACAGAGTGGAATAAAGATATCAGACACGCATCTTACTCCCAAAGGAAACAGTGTGGAATAAAGATATCAGACACGCATCTTACTCCCAAAGGAAACAGAGTGGAATAACGATATCGGACTCGCAACTTACTCCCAAAGGAAACAGAGTGGAATAAAGATATCAGACACCATCTCACTCCCAATGGAAACAGTGTGGAATAAAGATATCAGACACCATCTCACTCCCAAAGGAAACAGTGTGGAATAAAGATATCAGACACCATCTCACTCCCAAAGGAAACAGTGTGGAATAAAGATATCAGACACCATCTCACTCCCAAAGGAAACAGAATGGAATAAAGATGTCAGACACCATCTCACTCCCAAAGGAAACAGAGTGGAATAAAGATATCAGACACCATCTCACTCCCAAAGGAAACAGAGTGGAATAAAGATATCGGACTCGCATCTTACTCCCAAAGGAAACAGAGTGGAATAAAGATATCAGACACCATCTCACTCCCAAAGGAAACAGAATGGAATAAAGATATCAGACACCATCTCACTCCCAAAGGAAACAGAGTGGAATAAAGATATCAGACACACATCTTACTCCCAAAGGAAACAGAGTGGAATAAAGATATCGGACTCGCATCTTACTCCCAAAGGAAACAGAGTGGAATAAATATATCAGACACCATCTCACTCCCAAAGGAAACAGAGTGGAATAAATATATCAGACACGTATCTTACTCCCAAAGGAAACAGCGTGGAATAAATATATCAGACACCATCTCACTCCCAAAGGAAACAGAGTGGAATAAAGATATCAGACACCATCTTACTCCCAAAGGAAACAGAGTGGAATAAAGATATCAGACACCATCTCACTCCCAAAGGAAACAGAGTGGGATAAACATATCGGGCTCGCATCTTACTCCCAAAGGAAACAAAGTGGAATAAAGATATCGGACACGCATCTTACTCCCAAAGGAATCAGCGTGGGATAAAGATATCAGTCACAAATCTTACTCCCAAAGGAAACAGAGTGGAATAAAGATATCAGACACCATCTCACTCCCAAAGGAAACAGAGTGGAATAAAGATATCGGACTCGCATCTTACTCCCAAAGGAAACAGAGTGGAATAAAGATATCAGACACCATCTCACTCCCAAAGGAAACAGAGTGGAATAAAGATATCGGACTCGCATCTTACTCCCAAAGGAAACAGAGTGGAATAAAGATATCAGACACGCATCTTACTCCCAAATGAAACGGAGTGGAATAAATATATCAGACACCATCTCACTCCCAAAGGAAACAGAGTGGAATAAAGATATCAGACACCATCTTACTCCCAAAGGAAACAGAGTGGAATAAAGATATGAGACACGTATCTTACTCCCAAAGGAAACAGAGTGGAATAAAGATATCAGACACGTATCTTACTCCCAAAGGAAACAGAGTGGAATAAAGATATCAGACACGTATCTTACTCCCAAAGGAAACAGAGTGGAATAAAGATATCAGACACCATCTCACTCCCAAAGGAAACAGAGTGGAATAAAGATATCAGACACGCATCTTACTCCCAAAGGAAACAGAGTGGAATAAAGATATCAGACACCATCTCACTCCCAAAGGAAACAGAGTGGAATAAAGATATCAGACACGCATCTTACTCCCAAAGGAAACAGAGTGGAATAAAGATATCGGACTCGCATCTCACTCCCAAAGGAAACAGAGTGGAATAAAGATATCAGACACCATCTCACTCCCAAAGGAAACAGCGTGGAATAAAGATATCAGACACCATCTCACTCCCAAAGGAAACAGAGTGGAATAAAGATAACGGACACCATCTCACTCCCAAATGAAACAGAATGGAATAAAGATATCAGACACCATCTCACTCCCAAAGTAAACAGAGTGGAATAAAGATATCGGACTCGCATCTTACTCCCAAAGGAAACAGAGTGGAATAAATATATCAGACACCATCTTACTCCCAAAAGAAACAGAGTGGAATAAATATATCAGACACGCATCTTACTCCCAAAGGAAACAGTGTGGAATAAAGATATCAGACACCATCTCACTCCCAAAGGAAACAGAATGGAATAAAGATATCAGACACCATCTCACTCCCAAAGGAAACAGAGTGGAATAAAGATATCAGACACCATCTTACTCCCAAAGGAAACAGAGTGGAATCAAGATATCAGACACGCATCTTACTCCCAAAGGAAACAGAGTGGAATAAAGATATCAGACACCATCTCACTCCCAAAGGAAACAGAGTGGGATAAACATATCGGACTCGCATCTTACTCCCAAAGGAAACAAAGTGGAATAAAGATATCAGTCACAAATCTTACTCCCAAAGGAAACAGAGTGGAATAAAGATTTCAGACACCATCTCACTCCCAAAGGAAACAGAGTGGAATAAATATATCAGACACGCATCTTACTCCCAAAGGAAAAAGAGTGGAATAAAGTTATCAGACACCATTTACTCCCAAATGAAACAGAGTGGAATAAAGATATCAGACACGTATCTTACTCCCAAAGGAAACAGTGTGGAATAAAGATACCAGACACGCATCTTACTCCCAAAGGAAACAGAGTGGAATAAAGATATCAGACACCATCTCACTCCCAAAGGAAACAGAGTGGAATAAAGATATCGGACTCGCATCTTACTCCCAAAGGAAACAGAGTGGAATAAAGATATCAGACACCATCTCACTCCCAAAGGAAACAGAGTGGAATAAAGATATCGGACTCGCATCTTACTCCCAAAGGAAACAGAGTGGAATAAAGATATCAGACACGCATCTTACTCCCAAATGAAACGGAGTGGAAGAAATATATCAGACACCATCTCACTCCCAAAGGAAACAGAGTGGAATAAAGATATCAGACACCATCTTACTCCCAAAGGAAACAGAGTGGAATAAAGATATGAGACACGTATCTTACTCCCAAAGGAAACAGAGTGGAATAAAGATATCAGACACGTATCTTACTCCCAAAGGAAACAGAGTGGAATAAAGATATCAGACACGTATCTTACTCCCAAAGGAAACAGAGTGGAATAAAGATATCAGACACCATCTCACTCCCAAAGGAAACAGAGTGGAATAAAGATATCAGACACGCATCTTACTCCCAAAGGAAACAGAGTGGAATAAAGATATCAGACACCATCTCACTCCCAAAGGAAACAGAGTGGAATAAAGATATCAGACACGCATCTTACTCCCAAAGGAAACAGAGTGGAATAAAGATATCGGACTCGCATCTCACTCCCAAAGGAAACAGAGTGGAATAAAGATATCAGACACCATCTCACTCCCAAAGGAAACAGCGTGGAATAAAGATATCAGACACCATCTCACTCCCAAAGGAAACAGAGTGGAATAAAGATATCGGACACGCATCTTACTCCCAAAGGAAACAGAGTGGAATAAAGATATCAGACACCATCTCACTCCCAAAGGAAACAGAGTGGAATAAAGATATCAGACACCATCTCACTCCCAAAGGAAACAGAGTGGGATAAACATATCGGACTCGCATCTTACTCCCAAAGGAAACAAAGTGGAATAAAGATATCGGACACGCATCTTACTCCCAAAGGAATCAGCGTGGGATAAAGATATCAGTCACAAATCTTACTCCCAAAGGAAACAGAGTGGAATAAAGATATCAGACACCATCTCACTCCCAAAGGAAACAGAGTGGAATAAAGATATCGGACTCGCATCTTACTCCCAAAGGAAACAGAGTGGCATAAAGATATCAGACACCATCTCACTCCCAAAGGAAACAGTGTGGAATAAAGATATCAGACACGCATCTTACTCCCAAAGGAAACAGAGTGGAATAAAGATATCAGACACCATCTCACTCCCAAAGGAAACAGAGTGGAATAAAGATATCGGACACGCATCTTACTCCCAAAGGAAACAGAGTGGAATAAAGATATCGGACTCGCATCTTACTCCCAAAGGAAACAGAGTGGAATAAATATATCAGACACCATCTCACTCCCAAAGGAAACAGAGTGGAATAAAGATATCAGACAAGCATCTTACTCCCAAAGGAAACGGAGTGGAATAAAGTTATCAGACACCATCTCACTCCCAAAGGAAACAGAGTGGAATAAAGATATCAGACACCATCTCACTCCCAAAGGAAACAGAGTGGAATAAAGATATCGGACACGCATCTTACTCCGAAAGGAAACGGAGTGGAATAAAGATATCGGACTCGCATCTTACTCCCAAAGGAAACAGAGTGGAATAAAGATATCAGACACCATCTCACTCCCAAAGGAAACCGAGTGGAATTAAGATATCAGACACCATCTCACTCCCAAAGGAAACCGAGTGGAATAAAGATATCGGACACGCATCTTACTCCCAAAGGAAACAGAGTGGAATAAAGATATCAGACACCATCTCACTCCCAAAGGAAACAGAGTGGAATAAAGATATCGGACACGCATCTTACTCCCAAAGGAAACAGAGTGGAATAAAGTTATCAGACACCATCTCACTCCCAAAGGAAACAGAGTGGAAAAAAGATATCAGACACGCATCTTAATCCCAAAGGAAACAGAGTGGAATAAAGATATCAGACACCATCTCACTCCCAAAGGAAACAGAGTGGAATAAAGATATCAGACACGCATCTTACTCCCAAAGGAAACAGAGTGGAATAAAGTTATCAGACACCATCTCACTCCCAAAGGAAACAGAGTGGAGTAAATATATCAGACACCATCTCACTCCCAAAGGAAACAGAGTGGAATAAAGATATCGGACACGAATCTTACTCCCAAAGGAAACAGAGTGGAATAAAGATATCAGACACGCATCTTACTCCCAAAGGAAACGGAGTGGAATAAAGATATCAGATACCATCTCACTCCCAAAGGAAACAGAGTGGAATAAAGATAACGGACACCATCTCACTCCCAAATGAAACAGAATGGAATAAAGATATCAGACACCATCTCACTCCCAAAGTAAACAGAGTGGAATAAAGATATCGGACTCGCATCTTACTCCCAAAGGAAACAGAGTGGAATAAATATATCAGACACCATCTTACTCCCAAAGGAAACAGAGTGGAATAAATATATCAGACACGCATCTTACTCCCAAAGGAAACAGTGTGGAATAAAGATATCAGACACCATCTCACTCCCAAAGGAAACAGAATGGAATAAAGATATCAGACACCATCTCACTCCCAAAGGAAACAGAGTGGAATAAAGATATCAGACACCATCTTACTCCCAAAGGAAACAGAGTGGAATCAAGATATCAGACACGCATCTTACTCCCAAAGGAAACAGAGTGGAATAAAGATATCAGACACCATCTCACTCCCAAAGGAAACAGAGTGGGATAAACATATCGGACTCGCATCTTACTCCCAAAGGAAACAAAGTGGAATAAAGATATCAGTCACAAATCTTACTCCCAAAGGAAACAGAGTGGAATAAAGATTTCAGACACCATCTCACTCCCAAAGGAAACAGAGTGGAATAAATATATCAGACACGCATCTTACTCCCAAAGGAAAAAGAGTGGAATAAAGTTATCAGACACCATTTACTCCCAAAGGAAACAGAGTGGAATAAAGATATCAGACACGTATCTTACTCCCAAAGGAAACAGTGTGGAATAAAGATACCAGACACGCATCTTACTCCCAAAGGAAACAGAGTGGAATAAAGATATCAGACACCATCTTACTCCCAAAGGAAACAGAGTGGAATAAAGATATCAGACACCATCTTACTGCCAAAGGAAACAGAGTGGAATAAAGATATCAGACACGTATCTTACTCCCAAAGGAAAAAGAGTGGAATAAAGTTATCAGACACCATTTACTCCCAAAGGAAACAGAGTGGAATAAAGATATCAGACACGCATCTTACTCCCAAAGGAAACAGCGTGGAATAAAGATATCAGACACCATTTACTCCCAAAGGAAACAGAGTGGAATAAATATATCAGACACCATCTTACTCCCAAAGGAAACAGAGTGGAATAAATATATCAGACACCATCTCACTCCCAAAGGAAACAGAGTGGAATAAAGATATCGGACACGCATCTTACTCCCAAAGGAAACAGAGTGGAATAAAGATATCAGACACCACCTCACTCCCAAAGGAAACAGAGTGGAATAAAGATATCAGACACCATCTCACTCCCAAAGGAAACAGAATGGAATAAAGATATCAGACACCATCTCACTCCCAAAGTAAACAGAGTGGAATAAAGATATCGGACTCGCATCTTACTCCCAAAGGAAACAGAGTGGAATAAATATATCAGACACCATCTTACTCCCAAAGGAAACAGAGTGGAATAAATATATCAGACACGCATCTTACTCCCAAAGGAAACAGTGTGGAATAAAGATATCAGACACCATCTCACTCCCAAAGGAAACAGCGTGGAATAAAGATATCAGACACCATCTCACTCCCAAAGGAAACAGAGTGGAATAAAGATATCGGACACGCATCTTACTCCCAAAGGAAACAGAGTGGAATAAAGATATCAGACACCATCTCACTCCCAAAGGAAACAGAGTGGAATAAAGATATCAGACACCATCTCACTCCCAAAGGAAACAGAGTGGGATAAACATATCGGACTCGCATCTTACTCCCAAAGGAAACAAAGTGGAATAAAGATATCGGACACGCATCTTACTCCCAAAGGAATCAGCGTGGGATAAAGATATCAGTCACAAATCTTACTCCCAAAGGAAACAGAGTGGAATAAAGATATCAGACACCATCTCACTCCCAAAGGAAACAGAGTGGAATAAAGATATCGGACTCGCATCTTACTCCCAAAGGAAACAGAGTGGCATAAAGATATCAGACACCATCTCACTCCCAAAGGAAACAGTGTGGAATAAAGATATCAGACACGCATCTTACTCCCAAAGGAAACAGAGTGGAATAAAGATATCAGACACCATCTCACTCCCAAAGGAAACAGAGTGGAATAAAGATATCGGACACGCATCTTACTCCCAAAGGAAACAGAGTGGAATAAAGATATCGGACTCGCATCTTACTCCCAAAGGAAACAGAGTGGAATAAATATATCAGACACCATCTCACTCCCAAAGGAAACAGAGTGGAATAAAGATATCAGACAAGCATCTTACTCCCAAAGGAAACGGAGTGGAATAAAGTTATCAGACACCATCTCACTCCCAAAGGAAACAGAGTGGAATAAAGATATCAGACACCATCTCACTCCCAAAGGAAACAGAGTGGAATAAAGATATCGGACACGCATCTTACTCCGAAAGGAAACGGAGTGGAATAAAGATATCGGACTCGCATCTTACTCCCAAAGGAAACAGAGTGGAATAAAGATATCAGACACCATCTCACTCCCAAAGGAAACCGAGTGGAATTAAGATATCAGACACCATCTCACTCCCAAAGGAAACCGAGTGGAATAAAGATATCGGACACGCATCTTACTCCCAAAGGAAACAGAGTGGAATAAAGATATCAGACACCATCTCACTCCCAAAGGAAACAGAGTGGAATAAAGATATCGGACACGCATCTTACTCCCAAAGGAAACAGAGTGGAATAAAGTTATCAGACACCATCTCACTCCCAAAGGAAACAGAGTGGAAAAAAGATATCAGACACGCATCTTAATCCCAAAGGAAACAGAGTGGAATAAAGATATCAGACACCATCTCACTCCCAAAGGAAACAGAGTGGAATAAAGATATCAGACACGCATCTTACTCCCAAAGGAAACAGAGTGGAATAAAGTTATCAGACACCATCTCACTCCCAAAGGAAACAGAGTGGAGTAAATATATCAGACACCATCTCACTCCCAAAGGAAACAGAGTGGAATAAAGATATCGGACACGAATCTTACTCCCAAAGGAAACAGAGTGGAATAAAGATATCAGACACGCATCTTACTCCCAAAGGAAACGGAGTGGAATAAAGATATCAGATACCATCTCACTCCCAAAGGAAACAGAGTGGAATAAAGATAACGGACACCATCTCACTCCCAAATGAAACAGAATGGAATAAAGATATCAGACACCATCTCACTCCCAAAGTAAACAGAGTGGAATAAAGATATCGGACTCGCATCTTACTCCCAAAGGAAACAGAGTGGAATAAATATATCAGACACCATCTTACTCCCAAAGGAAACAGAGTGGAATAAATATATCAGACACGCATCTTACTCCCAAAGGAAACAGTGTGGAATAAAGATATCAGACACCATCTCACTCCCAAAGGAAACAGAATGGAATAAAGATATCAGACACCATCTCACTCCCAAAGGAAACAGAGTGGAATAAAGATATCAGACACCATCTTACTCCCAAAGGAAACAGAGTGGAATCAAGATATCAGACACGCATCTTACTCCCAAAGGAAACAGAGTGGAATAAAGATATCAGACACCATCTCACTCCCAAAGGAAACAGAGTGGGATAAACATATCGGACTCGCATCTTACTCCCAAAGGAAACAAAGTGGAATAAAGATATCAGTCACAAATCTTACTCCCAAAGGAAACAGAGTGGAATAAAGATTTCAGACACCATCTCACTCCCAAAGGAAACAGAGTGGAATAAATATATCAGACACGCATCTTACTCCCAAAGGAAAAAGAGTGGAATAAAGTTATCAGACACCATTTACTCCCAAAGGAAACAGAGTGGAATAAAGATATCAGACACGTATCTTACTCCCAAAGGAAACAGTGTGGAATAAAGATACCAGACACGCATCTTACTCCCAAAGGAAACAGAGTGGAATAAAGATATCAGACACCATCTTACTCCCAAAGGAAACAGAGTGGAATAAAGATATCAGACACCATCTTACTGCCAAAGGAAACAGAGTGGAATAAAGATATCAGACACGTATCTTACTCCCAAAGGAAAAAGAGTGGAATAAAGTTATCAGACACCATTTACTCCCAAAGGAAACAGAGTGGAATAAAGATATCAGACACGCATCTTACTCCCAAAGGAAACAGCGTGGAATAAAGATATCAGACACCATTTACTCCCAAAGGAAACAGAGTGGAATAAATATATCAGACACCATCTTACTCCCAAAGGAAACAGAGTGGAATAAATATATCAGACACCATCTCACTCCCAAAGGAAACAGAGTGGAATAAAGATATCGGACACGCATCTTACTCCCAAAGGAAACAGAGTGGAATAAAGATATCAGACACCACCTCACTCCCAAAGGAAACAGAGTGGAATAAAGATATCAGACACCATCTCACTCCCAAAGGAAACAGAATGGAATAAAGATATCAGACACCATCTCACTCCCAAAGTAAACAGAGTGGAATAAAGATATCGGACTCGCATCTTACTCCCAAAGGAAACAGAGTGGAATAAATATATCAGACACCATCTTACTCCCAAAGGAAACAGAGTGGAATAAATATATCAGACACGCATCTTACTCCCAAAGGAAACAGTGTGGAATAAAGATATCAGACACCATCTCACTCCCAAAGGAAACAGCGTGGAATAAAGATATCAGACACCATCTCACTCCCAAAGGAAACAGAGTGGAATAAAGATATCGGACACGCATCTTACTCCCAAAGGAAACAGAGTGGAATAAAGATATCAGACACCATCTCACTCCCAAAGGAAACAGAGTGGAATAAAGATATCAGACACCATCTCACTCCCAAAGGAAACAGAGTGGGATAAACATATCGGACTCGCATCTTACTCCCAAAGGAAACAAAGTGGAATAAAGATATCGGACACGCATCTTACTCCCAAAGGAATCAGCGTGGGATAAAGATATCAGTCACAAATCTTACTCCCAAAGGAAACAGAGTGGAATAAAGATATCAGACACCATCTCACTCCCAAAGGAAACAGAGTGGAATAAAGATATCGGACTCGCATCTTACTCCCAAAGGAAACAGAGTGGCATAAAGATATCAGACACCATCTCACTCCCAAAGGAAACAGTGTGGAATAAAGATATCAGACACGCATCTTACTCCCAAAGGAAACAGAGTGGAATAAAGATATCAGACACCATCTCACTCCCAAAGGAAACAGAGTGGAATAAAGATATCGGACACGCATCTTACTCCCAAAGGAAACAGAGTGGAATAAAGATATCGGACTCGCATCTTACTCCCAAAGGAAACAGAGTGGAATAAATATATCAGACACCATCTCACTCCCAAAGGAAACAGAGTGGAATAAAGATATCAGACAAGCATCTTACTCCCAAAGGAAACGGAGTGGAATAAAGTTATCAGACACCATCTCACTCCCAAAGGAAACAGAGTGGAATAAAGATATCAGACACCATCTCACTCCCAAAGGAAACAGAGTGGAATAAAGATATCGGACACGCATCTTACTCCGAAAGGAAACGGAGTGGAATAAAGATATCGGACTCGCATCTTACTCCCAAAGGAAACAGAGTGGAATAAAGATATCAGACACCATCTCACTCCCAAAGGAAACCGAGTGGAATTAAGATATCAGACACCATCTCACTCCCAAAGGAAACCGAGTGGAATAAAGATATCGGACACGCATCTTACTCCCAAAGGAAACAGAGTGGAATAAAGATATCAGACACCATCTCACTCCCAAAGGAAACAGAGTGGAATAAAGATATCGGACACGCATCTTACTCCCAAAGGAAACAGAGTGGAATAAAGTTATCAGACACCATCTCACTCCCAAAGGAAACAGAGTGGAAAAAAGATATCAGACACGCATCTTAATCCCAAAGGAAACAGAGTGGAATAAAGATATCAGACACCATCTCACTCCCAAAGGAAACAGAGTGGAATAAAGATATCAGACACGCATCTTACTCCCAAAGGAAACAGAGTGGAATAAAGTTATCAGACACCATCTCACTCCCAAAGGAAACAGAGTGGAGTAAATATATCAGACACCATCTCACTCCCAAAGGAAACAGAGTGGAATAAAGATATCGGACACGAATCTTACTCCCAAAGGAAACAGAGTGGAATAAAGATATCAGACACGCATCTTACTCCCAAAGGAAACGGAGTGGAATAAAGATATCAGACACGCATCTTAATCCCAAAGGAAACAGAGTGGAATAAAGATATCAGACACCATCTCACTCCCAAAGGAAACAGAGTGGAATAAAGATATCAGACACGCATCTTACTCCCAAAGGAAACAGAGTGGAATAAAGTTATCAGACACCATCTCACTCCCAAAGGAAACAGAGTGGAGTAAATATATCAGACACCATCTCACTCCCAAAGGAAACAGAGTGGAATAAAGATAACGGACACCATCTCACTCCCAAATGAAACAGAATGGAATAAAGATATCAGACACCATCTCACTCCCAAAGTAAACAGAGTGGAATAAAGATATCGGACTCGCATCTTACTCCCAAAGGAAACAGAGTGGAATAAATATATCAGACACCATCTTACTCCCAAAGGAAACAGAGTGGAATAAATATATCAGACACGCATCTTACTCCCAAAGGAAACAGTGTGGAATAAAGATATCAGACACCATCTCACTCCCAAAGGAAACAGAATGGAATAAAGATATCAGACACCATCTCACTCCCAAAGGAAACAGAGTGGAATAAAGATATCAGACACCATCTTACTCCCAAAGGAAACAGAGTGGAATCAAGATATCAGACACGCATCTTACTCCCAAAGGAAACAGAGTGGAATAAAGATATCAGACACCATCTCACTCCCAAAGGAAACAGAGTGGGATAAACATATCGGACTCGCATCTTACTCCCAAAGGAAACAAAGTGGAATAAAGATATCAGTCACAAATCTTACTCCCAAAGGAAACAGAGTGGAATAAAGATTTCAGACACCATCTCACTCCCAAAGGAAACAGAGTGGAATAAATATATCAGACACGCATCTTACTCCCAAAGGAAAAAGAGTGGAATAAAGTTATCAGACACCATTTACTCCCAAAGGAAACAGAGTGGAATAAAGATATCAGACACGTATCTTACTCCCAAAGGAAACAGTGTGGAATAAAGATACCAGACACGCATCTTACTCCCAAAGGAAACAGAGTGGAATAAAGATATCAGACACCATCTTACTCCCAAAGGAAACAGAGTGGAATAAAGATATCAGACACCATCTTACTGCCAAAGGAAACAGAGTGGAATAAAGATATCAGACACGTATCTTACTCCCAAAGGAAAAAGAGTGGAATAAAGTTATCAGACACCATTTACTCCCAAAGGAAACAGAGTGGAATAAAGATATCAGACACGCATCTTACTCCCAAAGGAAACAGTGTGGAATAAAGATATCAGACACCATTTACTCCCAAAGGAAACAGAGTGGAATAAATATATCAGACACCATCTTACTCCCAAAGGAAACAGAGTGGAATAAATATATCAGACACCATCTCACTCCCAAAGGAAACAGAGTGGAATAAAGATATCGGACACGCATCTTACTCCCAAAGGAAACAGAGTGGAATAAAGATATCAGACACCACCTCACTCCCAAAGGAAACAGAGTGGAATAAAGATATCAGACACCATCTCACTCCCAAAGGAAACAGAATGGAATAAAGATATCAGACACCATCTCACTCCCAAAGTAAACAGAGTGGAATAAAGATATCGGACTCGCATCTTACTCCCAAAGGAAACAGAGTGGAATAAATATATCAGACACCATCTTACTCCCAAAGGAAACAGAGTGGAATAAATATATCAGACACGCATCTTACTCCCAAAGGAAACAGTGTGGAATAAAGATATCAGACACCATCTCACTCCCAAAGGAAACAGAATGGAATAAAGATATCAGACACCATCTCACTCCCAAAGGAAACAGAGTGGAATAAAGATATCAGACACCATCTTACTCCCAAAGGAAACAGAGTGGAATAAAGATATCAGACACGCATCTTACTCCCAAAGGAAACAGAGTCGAATAAAGATATCAGACACCATCTCACTCCCAAAGGAAACAGAGTGGGATAAACATATCGGACTCGCATCTTACTCCCAAAGGAAACAAAGTGGAATAAAGATATCAGTCACAAATCTTACTCCCAAAGGAAACAGAGTGGAATAAAGATATCAGACACCATCTCACTCCCAAAGGAAACAGAGCGGAATAAATATATCAGACACGCATCTTACTCCCAAAGGAAAAAGAGTGGAATAAAGTTATCAGACACCATTTACTCCCAAAGGAAACAGAGTGCAATAAAGATATCAGACACGTATCTTACTCCCAAAGGAAACAGTGTGGAATAAAGATACCAGACACGCATCTTACTCCCAAAGGAAACAGAGTGGAATAAAGATATCAGACACCATCTTACTCCCAAAGGAAACAGAGTGGAATAAAGATATCAGACACGTATCATACTCCCAAAAGAAACCGAGTGGAATAAAGATATCAGACACCATCTCACTCCCAAAGGAAACAGAGTGGAATAAAGATATCAGACACGCATCTTACTCCCAAAGGAAACAGAGTGGAATAAAGATATCAGACACGCATCTTACTCCCAAAGGAAACAGCGTGGAATAAAGATATCAGACACCATTTACTCCCAAAGGAAACAGAGTGGAATAAATATATCAGACACCATCTTACTCCCAAAGGAAACAGAGTGGAATAAATATATCAGACACCATCTCACTCCCAAAGGAAACAGAGTGGAATAAAGATATCGGACACGCATCTTACTCCCAAAGGCAACAGAGTGGAATAAAGATATCAGACACCATCTCACTCCCAAAGGAAACAGAGTGGAATAAAGATATCAGACACCATCTCACTCCCAAAGGAAACAGAGTGGGATAAACATATCGGACTCGCATCTTACTCCCAAAGGAAACAAAGTGGAATAAAGATATCGGACACGCATCTTACTCCCAAAGGAATCAGCGTGGGATAAAGATATCAGTCACAAATCTTACTCCCAAAGGAAACAGAGTGGAATAAAGATATCAGACACCATCTCACTCCCAAAGGAAACAGAGTGGAATAAAGATATCGGACTCGCATCTTACTCCCAAAGGAATCAGCGTGGGATAAAGATATCAGACACCATCTCACTCCCAAAGGAAACAGAGTGGAATAAATATATCAGACACGCATCTTACTCCCAAAGGAAAAAGAGTGGAATAAAGTTATCAGACACCATTTACTCCCAAAGGAAACAGAGTGGAATAAAGATATCAGACACGTATCTTACTCCCAAAGGAAACAGTGTGGAATAAAGATACCAGACACGTATCTTACTCCCAAAGGAAACAGAGTGGAATAAAGATATCAGACACCATCTTACTCCCAAAGGAAACAGAGTGGAATAAAGATATCAGACACCATCTTACTGCCAAAGGAAACAGAGTGGAATAAATATATCAGACACGTATCATACTCCCAAAAGAAACCGAGTGGAATAAAGATATCAGACACCATCTCACTCCCAAAGGAAACAGAGTGGAATAAAGATATCAGACACGCATCTTACTCCCAAAGGAAACAGAGTGGAATAAAGATATCAGACACGCATCTTACTCCCAAAGGAAACAGCGTGGAATAAAGATATCAGACACCATTTACTCCCAAAGGAAACAGAGTGGAATAAATATATCAGACACCATCTTACTCCCAAAGGAAACAGAGTGGAATAAATATATCAGACACCATCTCACTCCCAAAGGAAACAGAGTGGAATAAAGATATCGGACACGCATCTTACTCCCAAAGGCAACAGAGTGGAATAAAGATATCAGACACCATCTCACTCCCAAAGGAAACAGAGTGGAATAAAGATATCAGACACCATCTCACTCCCAAATGAAACAGAGTGGGATAAACATATCGGACTCGCATCTTACTCCCAAAGGAAACAAAGTGGAATAAAGATATCGGACACGCATCTTACTCCCAAAGGAATCAGCGTGGGATAAAGATATCAGTCACAAATCTTACTCCCAAAGGAAACAGAGTGGAATAAAGATATCAGACACCATCTCACTCCCAAAGGAAACAGAGTGGAATAAAGATATCGGACTCGCATCTTACTCCCAAAGGAATCAGCGTGGGATAAAGATATCAGACACCATCTCACTCCCAAAGGAAACAGAGTGGAATAAAGATATCGGACTCGCATCTTACTCCCAAAGGAAACAGAGTGGAATAAAGATATCAGACACCATCTCACTCCCAAAGGAAACAGTGTGGAATAAAGATATCAGACACGCATCTTACTCCCAAAGGAAACAGAGTGGAATAAAGATATCAGACACGCATCTTACTCCCAAAGGAAACAGAGTGGAATAAAGATATCAGACACGCATCTTACTCCCAAAGGAAACAGAGTGGAATAAAGATATCGGACTCGCATCTTACTCCCAAAGGAAACAGAGTGGAATAAAGATATCAGACACCATCTCACTCCCAATGGAAACAGTGTGGAATAAAGATATCAGACACCATCTCACTCCCAAAGGAAACAGTGTGGAATAAAGATATCAGACACCATCTCACTCCCAAAGGAAACAGTGTGGAATAAAGATATCAGACACCATCTCACTCCCAAAGGAAACAGAATGGAATAAAGATGTCAGACACCATCTCACTCCCAAAGGAAACAGAGTGGAATAAAGATATCAGACACACATCTTACTCCCAAAGGAAACAGAGTGGAATAAAGATATCAGACACCATCTCACTCCCAAAGGAAACAGAGTGGAATAAAGATATCGGACTCGCATCTTACTCCCAAAGGAAACAGAGTGGAATAAAGATATCAGACACCATCTCACTCCCAAAGGAAACAGAATGGAATAAAGATATCAGACACCATCTCACTCCCAAAGGAAACAGAGTGGAATAAAGATATCAGACACACATCTTACTCCCAAAGGAAACAGAGTGGAATAAAGATATCGGACTCGCACCTTACTCCCAAAGGAAACAGAGTGGAATAAATATATCAGACACCATCTCACTCCCAAAGGAAACAGAGTGGAATAAAGATATCAGACACGCATCTTACTCCCAAAGGAAACGGAGTGGAATAAAGTTATCAGACACCATCTCACTCCCAAAGGAAACAGAGTGGAATAAAGATATCAGACACCATCTCACTCCCAAAGGAAACAGAGTGGAATAAAGATATCAGACACCATCTCACTCCCAAAGGAAACAGAGTGGAATAAAGTTATCAGACACCATCTCACTCCCAAAGGAAACAGAGTCGAATAAACATATCGGACACGCATCTTACTCCCAAAGGAAACAGAGTGGAATAAAGATATCAGATACCATCTCACTCCCAAAGGAAACAGAGTGGAATAAAGATATCGGACACGCATCTTACTCCCAAAGGAAACAGAGTGGAATAAAGTTATCAGACACCATCTCACTCCCAAAGGAAACAGAGTGGAATAAAGATATCAGACACCATCTCACTCCCAAAGGAAACAGAGTGGAATAAAGATATCAGACACGCATCTTACTCCCAAAGGAAACAGAGTGGAATAAAGATATCGGACTCGCATCTTACTCCCAAAGGAAACAGAGTGGAATAAAGATATCAGACACCATCTCACTCCCAAAGGAAACAGAGTGGAATAAAGATATCAGACACCATCTCACTCCCAAAGGAAACAGAGTGGAATAAAGTTATCAGACACCATCTCACTCCCAAAGGAAACAGAGTGGAATAAAGATATCGGACACGCATCTTACTCCCAAAGGAAACGGAGTGGAATAAAGTTATCAGACACCATCTCACTCCCAAAGGAAACAGAGTGGAATAAAGATATCGGACACGCATCTTACTCCCAAAGGAAACAGAGTGGAATAAAGTTATCAGACACCATCTCACTCCCAAAGGAAACAGAGTGGAAAAAAGATATCAGACACGCATCTTACTCCCAAAGGAAACAGAGTGGAATAAAGATATCAGACACCATCTCACTCCCAAAGGAAACAGAGTGGAATAAAGATATCGGACACGCATCTTACTCCCAAAGGAAACAGAGTGGAATAAAGTTATCAGACACCATCTCACTCCCAAAGGAAACAGAGTGGAATAAAGATATCGGACACGCATCTTACTCCCAAAGGAAACGGAGTGGAATAAAGTTATCAGACACCATCTCACTCCCAAAGGAAACAGAGTGGAATAAAGATATCGGACACGCATCTTACTCCCAAAGGAAACAGAGTGGAATAAAGTTATCAGACACCATCTCACTCCCAAAGGAAACAGAGTGGAAAAAAGATATCAGACACGCATCTTACTCCCAAAGGAAACAGAGTGGAATAAAGATATCAGACACCATCTCACTCCCAAAGGAAACAGAGTGGAATAAAGATATCGGACACGCATCTTACTCCCAAAGGAAACAGAGTGGAATAAAGTTATCAGACACCATCTCACTCCCAAAGGAAACAGAGTGGAATAAAGATATCAGACACCATCTCACTCCCAAAGGAAACAGAGTGGAATAAAGATATCGGACACGAATCTTACTCCCAAAGGAAACAGAGTGGAATAAAGATATCAGACACCATCTCACTCCCAAAGGAAACAGAGTGGAATAAAGTTATCAGACACCATCTCACTCCCAAAGGAAACAGAGTGGAATAAAGATATCGGACACGCATCTTGCTCCCAAAGGAAACGGAGTGGAATAAAGTTATCAGACACCATCTCACTCCCAAAGGAAACAGAGTGGAATAAAGATATCGGACACGCATCTTACTCCCAAAGGAAACAGAGTGGAATAAAGATATCAGACACCATCTCACTCCCAAAGGAAACAGAGTGGAATAAAGATATCGGACACGCATCTTACTCCCAAAGGAAACAGAGTGGAATAAAGATATCAGACACCATCTCACTCCCAAAGGAAACAGAGTGGAATAAAGTTATCAGACACCATCTCACTCCCAAAGGAAACAGAGTGGAAAAAAGATATCAGACACGCATCTTACTCCCAAAGGAAACAGAGTGGAATAAAGATATCAGACACGCATCTTACTCCCAAAGGAAACAGAGTGGAATAAAGATATCGGACACGCATCTTACTCCCAAAGGAAACAGAGTGGAATAAAGTTATCAGACACCATCTCACTCCCAAAGGAAACAGAGTGGAATAAAGATATTGGACTCGCATCTTACTCCCAAAGGAAACAGAGTGGAATAAAGATATGAGACACCATCTCACTCCCAAAGGAAACAGAGTTGAATAAAGATATCAGACACACATCTTACTCCCAAAGGAAACAGAGTGGAATAAAGATATCGGACTCGCATCTTACTCCCAAAGGAAACAGAGTGGAATAAATATATCAGACACCATCTCACTCCCAAAGGAAACAGAGTGGAATAAAGATATCAGACACGCATCTTACTCCCAAAGGAAACGGAGTGGAATAAAGTTATCAGACACCATCTCACTCCCAAAGGAAACAGAGTGGAATAAAGATATCAGACACCATCTCACTCCCAAAGGAAACAGAGTGGAATAAAGATATCAGACACCATCTCACTCCCAAAGGAAACAGAGTGGAATAAAGTTATCAGACACCATCTCACTCCCAAAGGAAACAGAGTCGAATAAACATATCGGACACGCATCTTACTCCCAAAGGAAACAGAGTGGAATAAAGATATCAGATACCATCTCACTCCCAAAGGAAACAGAGTGGAATAAAGATATCGGACACGCATCTTACTCCCAAAGGAAACAGAGTGGAATAAAGTTATCAGACACCATCTCACTCCCAAAGGAAACAGAGTGGAATAAAGATATCAGACACCATCTCACTCCCAAAGGAAACAGAGTGGAATAAAGATATCAGACACGCATCTTACTCCCAAAGGAAACAGAGTGGAATAAAGATATCGGACTCGCATCTTACTCCCAAAGGAAACAGAGTGGAATAAAGATATCAGACACCATCTCACTCCCAAAGGAAACAGAGTGGAATAAAGATATCAGACACCATCTCACTCCCAAAGGAAACAGAGTGGAATAAAGATATCGGACACGCATCTTACTCCCAAAGGAAACGGAGTGGAATAAAGTTATCAGACACCATCTCACTCCCAAAGGAAACAGAGTGGAATAAAGATATCGGACACGCATCTTACTCCCAAAGGAAACAGAGTGGAATAAAGTTATCAGACACCATCTCACTCCCAAAGGAAACAGAGTGGAAAAAAGATATCAGACACGCATCTTACTCCCAAAGGAAACAGAGTGGAATAAAGATATCAGACACCATCTCACTCCCAAAGGAAACAGAGTGGAATAAAGATATCGGACACGCATCTTACTCCCAAAGGAAACAGAGTGGAATAAAGTTATCAGACACCATCTCACTCCCAAAGGAAACAGAGTGGAATAAAGATATCGGACACCATCTCACTCCCAAAGGAAACAGAGTGGAATAAAGATATCGGACACGAATCTTACTCCCAAAGGAAACAGAGTGGAATAAAGATATCAGACACCATCTCACTCCCAAAGGAAACAGAGTGGAATAAAGTTATCAGACACCATCTCACTCCCAAAGGAAACAGAGTGGAATAAAGATATCGGACACGCATCTTGCTCCCAAAGGAAACGGAGTGGAATAAAGTTATCAGACACCATCTCACTCCCAAAGGAAACAGAGTGGAATAAAGATATCGGACACGCATCTTACTCCCAAAGGAAACAGAGTGGAATAAAGATATCAGACACCATCTCACTCCCAAAGGAAACAGAGTGGAATAAAGATATCGGACACGCATCTTACTCCCAAAGGAAACAGAGTGGAATAAAGTTATCAGACACCATCTCACTCCCAAAGGAAACAGAGTGGAAAAAAGATATCAGACACGCATCTTACTCCCAAAGGAAACAGAGTGGAATAAAGATATCAGACACGCATCTTACTCCCAAAGGAAACAGAGTGGAATAAAGATATCGGACACGCATCTTACTCCCAAAGGAAACAGAGTGGAATAAAGTTATCAGACACCATCTCACTCCCAAAGGAAACAGAGTGGAATAAAGATATTGGACTCGCATCTTACTCCCAAAGGAAACAGAGTGGAATAAAGATATGAGACACCATCTCACTCCCAAAGGAAACAGAGTTGAATAAAGATATCAGACACACATCTTACTCCCAAAGGAAACAGAGTGGAATAAAGATATCAGACACCATCTCACTCCCAAAGGAAACAGAGTGGAATAAAGATATCGGACTCGCATCTTACTCCCAAAGGAAACAGAGTGGAATAAAGATATCAGACACCATCTCACTCCCAAAGGAAACAGTGTGGAATAAAGATATCAGACACGCATCTTACTCCCAAAGGAAACAGAGTGGAATAAAGATATCAGACACGCATCTTACTCCCAAAGGAAACAGAGTGGAATAAAGATATCAGACACGCATCTTACTCCCAAAGGAAACAGAGTGGAATAAAGATATCGGACTCGCATCTTACTCCCAAAGGAAACAGAGTGGAATAAAGATATCAGACACCATCTCACTCCCAAAGGAAACAGTGTGGAATAAAGATATCAGACACCATCTCACTCCCAAAGGAAACAGAATGGAATAAAGATATCAGACACCATCTCACTCCCAAAGGAAACAGAGTGGAATAAAGATATCAGACACACATCTTACTCCCAAAGGAAACAGAGTGGAATAAAGATATCGGACTCGCATCTTACTCCCAAAGGAAACAGAGTGGAATAAATATATCAGACACCATCTCACTCCCAAAGGAAACAGAGTGGAATAAAGATATCAGACACGCATCTTACTCCCAAAGGAAACGGAGTGGAATAAAGTTATCAGACACCATCTCACTCCCAAAGGAAACAGAGTGGAATAAAGATATCAGACACCATCTCACTGCCAAAGGAAACAGAGTGGAATAAAGATATCAGACACGCATCTTACTCCCAAAGGAAACAGAGTGGAATAAAGATATCGGACTCGCATCTTACTCCCAAAGGAAACAGAGTGGAATAAAGATATCAGACACCATCTCACTCCCAAAGGAAACAGAGTGGAATAAAGATATCAGACACCATCTCACTCCCAAAGGAAACAGAGTGGAATAAAGTTATCAGACACCATCTCACTCCCAAAGGAAACAGAGTGGAATAAAGATATCGGACACGCATCTTACTCCCAAAGGAAACAGAGTGGAATAAAGATATCAGACACCATCGCACTCCCAAAGGAAACAGAGTGGAATAAAGATATCGGACACGCATCTTACTCCCAAAGGAAACAGAGTGGAATAAAGTTATCAGACACCATCTCACTCCCAAAGGAAACAGAGTGGAATAAAGATATCAGACACGCATCTTACTCCCAAAGGAAACAGAGTGGAATAAAGATATCAGACACCATCTCACTCCCAAAGGAAACAGAGTGGAATAAAGATATCGGACACGCATCTTACTCCCAAAGGAAACAGAGTGGAATAAAGTTATCAGACACCATCTCACTCCCAAAGGAAACAGAGTGGAATAAAGATATCAGACACCATCTCACTCCCAAAGGAAACAGAGTGGAATAAAGATATCGGACACGAATCTTACTCCCAAAGGAAACAGAGTGGAATAAAGATATCAGACACCATCTCACTCCCAAAGGAAACAGAGTGGAATAAAGATATCGGACACCATCTCACTCCCAAAGGAAACAGAATGGAATAAAGATATCAGACACCATCTCACTCCCAAAGGAAACAGAGTGGAATAAAAATATCAGACACCATCTTACTCCCAAAGGAAACAGAGTGGAATAAAGATATCAGACACCATCTTACTCCCAAAGGAAACAGAGTGGAATAAAGATATCAGACACCATCTTACTCCCAAAGGAAACAGAGTGGAATAAATATATCAGACACGCATCTTACTCCCAAAGGAAACAGTGTGGAATAAAGATATCAGACACCATCTCACTCCCAAAGGAAACAGAATGGAATAAAGATATCAGACACCATCTCACTCCCAAAGGAAACAGAGTGGAATAAAGATATCAGACACCATCATCCTCCCAAAGGAAACAGAGTGGAATAAAGATATCAGACACCATTTACTCCCAAAGGAAACAGAGTGGAATAAAGATATCAGACACGTATCTTACTCCCAAAGGAAACAGTGTGGAATAAAGATATCAGACACGCATCTTACTCCCAAAGGAAACAGAGTGGAATAAAGATATCAGACACCATCTCACTCCCAAAGGAAACAGTGTGGAATAAAGGTATCAGACACCATCTCACTCCCAAAGGAAACAGAATGGAATAAAGATATCAGACACCATCTCACTCCCAAAGGAAACAGAGTGGAATAAAGATATCAGACACACATCTTACTCCCAAAGGAAACAGAGTGGAATAAAGATATCGGACTCGCATCTTACTCCCAAAGGAAACAGAGTGGAATAAATATATCAGACACCATCTCACTCCCAAAGGAAACAGAGTGGAATAAAGATATCAGACACGCATCTTACTCCCAAAGGAAACGGAGTGGAATAAAGTTATCAGACACCATCTCACTCCCAAAGGAAACAGAGTGGAATAAAGATATCAGACACCATCTCACTGCCAAAGGAAACAGAGTGGAATAAAGATATCAGACACGCATCTTACTCCCAAAGGAAACAGAGTGGAATAAAGATATCGGACTCGCATCTTACTCCCAAAGGAAACAGAGTGGAATAAAGATATCAGACACCATCTCACTCCCAAAGGAAACAGAGTGGAATAAAGATATCAGACACCATCTCACTCCCAAAGGAAACAGAGTGGAATAAAGTTATCAGACACCATCTCACTCCCAAAGGAAACAGAGTGGAATAAAGATATCAGACACGCATCTTACTCCCAAAGGAAACAGAGTGGAATAAAGATATCAGACACCATCTCACTCCCAAAGGAAACAGAGTGGAATAAAGATATCGGACACGCATCTTACTCCCAAAGGAAACAGAGTGGAATAAAGTTATCAGACACCATCTCACTCCCAAAGGAAACAGAGTGGAATAAAGATATCAGACACCATCTCACTCCCAAAGGAAACAGAGTGGAATAAAGATATCGGACACGAATCTTACTCCCAAAGGAAACAGAGTGGAATAAAGATATCAGACACCATCTCACTCCCAAAGGAAACAGAGTGGAATAAAGATATCGGACACCATCTCACTCCCAAAGGAAACAGAATGGAATAAAGATATCAGACACCATCTCACTCCCAAAGGAAACAGAGTGGAATAAAGATATCAGACACCATCTTACTCCCAAAGGAAACAGAGTGGAATAAAGATATCAGACACCATCATCCTCCCAAAGGAAACAGAGTGGAATAAAGATATCAGACACCATCTTACTCCCAAAGGAAACAGAGTGGAATAAAGATATCAGACACGTATCATACTCCCAAAAGAAACAGAGTGGAATAAAGATATCAGACACCATCTCACTCCCAAAGGAAACAGAGTGGAATAAAGATATCAGACACCATCTCACTCCCAAAGGAAACAGAGTGGAATAAAGATATCAGACACCATCTTACTCCCAAAGGAAACAGAGTGGAATAAAGATATCAGACACGCATCTTACTCCCAAAGGAAACAGCGTGGAATAAAGATATCAGACACCATCTTACTCCCAAAGGAAACAGCGTGGAATAAAGATATCAGACACCATCTTACTCCCAAAGGAAACAGAGTGGAATAAAGATATCAGACACCATCTTACTCCCAAAGGAAACAGAGTGGAATAAAGTTATCAGACACCATTTACTCCCAAAGGAAACAGAGTGGAATAAATATATCAGACACCATCTCACTCCCAAAGGAAACAGAGTGGAATAAAGATATCAGACACCATCTTACTCCCAAAGGAAACAGAGTGGAATAAAGATATCAGACACCATCTTACTCCCAAAGGAAACAGAGTGGAATAAAGTTATCAGACACCATTTACTCCCAAAGGAAACAGAGTGGAATAAATATATCAGACACCATCTTACTCCCAAAGGAAACAGAGTGGAATAAATATGTCAGACACCATCTTACTCCCAAAGGAAACAGAGTGGAATAAAGATATCAGACACCATCTCACTCCCAAAGGAAACAGAGTGGAATAAAGATATCAGACACGCATCTTACTCCCAAAGGAAACAGTGTGGAATAAAGATATCAGACACCATCTCACTCCCAAAGGAAACAGAGTGGAATAAAGATATTGGACTCGCATCTTACTCCCAAAGGAAACAGAGTGGAATAAAGATATCGGAAACGCATCTTACTCCCAAAGGAAACAGTGTGGAATAAAGATATCAGACACGCATCTTACTCCCAAAGGAAACAGAGTGGAATAAAGATATCGGACTCGCATCTTTCTCCCAAAGGAAACAGAGTGGAATAAAAATATCGGACACGCATCTTACTCCAAAAGGAAACAGAGTGGAATTAAACAACAAAATATTTTACCGTTATCTTTTTCAAGAATTTTGCTTTCTGGAAAGTAAAAATGAATTTCATTTAATCACTGACTGTATACAGAGGGCACGAATGGACTTCATTGCACATTGTTTTGCAAGCCTCGTCTTATTAGTTATGCTAGGACTGCCTAAATCTTAATGCTAGGTACCTTTAATTAAGTTGAGGTGTCAGTTTCACTGTCGATTCCAACTTCAAAAAATCACGTTTAGAATTCCCTCAGGAATTGTTCCGATCATCCACGGTAACTTCGGCGGATGATCGGCAGAAACTCGATGCAGTGCATCAGAAGTTAGGGCGGTCGACCGGGAGGATATTCCTAACAGGATGTGTTTAGATCGCTCTCCAGGATCAATCATTATACCAACACCAGCGAAGGGAAAACTTGCATTTCTATAGCGTCTTTCACATCCTCAGGACGTCACAAAGCACTTTAGAGCCAATGAGGTGCTTTTTGAAGTTTCGTCACTGTGGTATTGTGGCGAGCGTAGCAGCCAATTGGCAAACGGCCAGGTCTCACACACAGCAACGTGACAATTGCCAGATCATCTGTTTTAATGATGTTGGTTTGCGGGATATAAACATTCACTCCCTTCACCACCGGCGCACTGTGGCTGCAGTGCGTACCCATCCACAGGTTGCACTGCAGCAACTCGCCAAGGCTTCTTCGACAGCACCTCCCAAACACGCGACCTCTCCCACCTAGAAGGACAAGAGCAGCAGGCACATGGGAACATCACCACCTGCACGTTCCGCTCCAAGTCACACGCCATCCCGATTTGGAAATATATCGCCGTTCCTTCATCGTCGCTGGGTCAAAATCCTGGAACTCCCTTCCTAACAGCACTGTGGGAGAACCTTCACCACACGGACTGCAGTGGTTCAAGAAGGCGGCTCACCACCACCTTCTCAAGGGGCAATTAGGGATGGGCAATAAATGCCGGCCTTCCCAGCGATGCCGTCATCACATGAACGAATAAAAAAAATCGATGTTTCCTCGGACAATGGGGAGAACTCCCCTGGTCATCTTCGAACAGTGCGATGGGATCTTTTACATCCACCAGATACGGCCACGATTTAACCTCTCATCCACAAGACAGCAGAACACTCCTTCAGTACTGCACTGAACTGTCAGCATGGATTATTTGCTCAAGCGTCTGAATTGGGACTTGAACACCACAACCTTCATAACATCAGAGGCAAGATTGCTACCACTGAGCTACAGGAAGGGAATTTGGGCGGTCAGCAACTTAAAGGTGATGGGGTCCAGGAAGAAGGATTTAGCCATGTATTCGTTGATTTCTCTCATTAATTCCACGCCTGACCTCAAGGATTTGTTGGCAAGACGAGGAACATTTTTTCTACTCACCACACGCTTTAAGTTTTCGTTCCAGCTCTGTGAGAAACAGCAATACCAATGTACAGAGTGAAATGGCAGCTAAGCAACACAGTCTATATACTTCTAGTAAAGCGTAAGGCACGTTGAAAAACGGGTGAGTCTGTTGCTCTTGTTAGCCAGTTGAACGCTGTCTTTATGTGCTACATCTGCCATTCCTCCACACCCTCATGACCAATGAAGTATCTCTCTGCTCTTTGGACATAATTGGCAAGAATTTCCAAAGGGTTCTCTCGATCGGCCACCGGCATCTCGGTGGATGATCGGAAGGAAAGCCTCACGGATTAGGTTGCGGCAGTCGATTGGAGTAACACCCACTTCCCAGGAAATTTCCAGCGAATTGCCATTGCATCACGAGGGCATTTTGCTCTCCATTTTCGTTAATTTCGTTTATGAAGAACAAAACCCTGGTTAGACCGCACCTGGAGTACTGTGAGCAGTTCTGGGCACCGCATCTTCGGAAGGACATATTGGCCTTGGAGAGAGTGCAGCGTAGGTTGACTAGAATGATCCCCGGACTTCAAGGGTTAAGTTACGAGGAGAGATTACACAAATTGGGGTTGTATTCTCTCGAGTTTCGAAGGTTAAGGGGTGATCTGATCGAGGTTTATAAGATATTAAGGGGAACAGATAGGGTGGATCGAAAGAAACTATCTCCGCTGGTTGGGGATTCTAGCAGTCGGGGGAACAGTCTATAAATTAGAGACAGACCTTTAAGGAGTGAGATTAGAAAACATTTCTACACACAAAGGGTGGTAGAAGTTTGGAATTCTCTTCTGCAAACGGCAATTGATACTAGCTCAATTGCGAAATTTAGATCTGAGATAGATAGCTTTTTGGCAACCAAAGGTATTAAGGGATATGGGCCAAAGGCAGGTATATGGAGTTAGATCACAGATCAGCCATGATCTTATCAAATGGCGGAGCAGGCACGAGGGGGTGAATGGCCTACTCCTGTTCCAATGTTCCTATGTTGTTCTCTTTAACTGAATGCGTTTGGATTCTACGATTATGGCGCGTAGTTCTGGATTCCCCAACTCTAGGAAAGATTATGCTCCATTTACGCTGCGACTTCCTTTAATTTTTTAAACACCTCGAATAGAAAATCTCACGAGGGTAGTGGGTAACCTCTGAGATTCGTCCGCTCCAGCGCCAGAACTGAATTTGGTCCTTCTTACGCTATTTGGTGAGGCCTGAATTAAATGTTCGCATTCCCTTCCATATCTTTAAGTGGACAACTGTCCTCAACGTTTGTGAGCTGCAAGGAAAAAGAGGACCTAACTTGCCTTTATGTAGCGCATTTCACGTAATTAAGATGCACAAAGCGCTTAACAGCGAGTGAAATGTATTCGATATTGTAATGAAAGGACAATAAGCAGCCAATTTGTGCCCATCAATGCCCCAGAAAAAAAGAACCAAGTGAAATAAAAACATAGTTTAGCAGTGGTGCTGGTTGGTGAAGGAATTGCAACCAAGCCATCAGGAGAACGCACTGCTCTTGTTAGTTTTCAAATCCCTCCATGCCCTCGCCCCCTCCCTATCTCTGTACCCTCCTCCAGCCCTACAACCCTTCGAGATCTCTGCGCTCCTCCAATTCATGCCTCTTGCGCATCCCCCGATTTCCATCACTCCACCATTGGCGGCCGTGCCTTCAGCTACCAAGACTCTAAGCTCTGAAATTCCCTCCCGAAACCTCTCCGCCTCTCTCTCCTTCTTTAAGACGCTCCTTAAAACCCACCTCTTTGTCCAAGCTTTTGGTCACGTTTCCCAACATCGCCTTCTGTGACTCGATGTCAAATTTCGTCTGCTAAGGCATATTTGAAGCGCTTTGGGGATGCTTTAATTACATTAAAGACACTAAATCAATGGAAGTTGTTGTTGTTCTGAAATAACCTTTGAAACATAATCACTTTTCATGTCGCCAAAACAAAACAGCCAACTTCTCTATAGCATGGTTGAACAAGGAAAAGATTAGATAAATGACATGTCAATCTGTTCTGCTGGCATTGTTTGAGGGATCCATTTTCCACAGGGCACTGCAACTCCCCACTGGTGCTACCGGGTCTTCTACACCCACCCAAGTAAGCATGCTCAGCCTCAGTTTAATGGCTCCCAGAATGCAGCTGTCCCCTTTGCGCTGCACTAAAGTACCAGCGCAGATAAATACCGGATTCTCCCACTCGCTGTTATAACTTTAGAGAACAGTTTGGCTTGAAACTCTGTTTAAACGTGCTAAAACAAGAAGAGTGGAACTTCAGACACATGCCTTAAGAGTCTGTAGGAACATAGGGAACAACGGAACAGCAGTCGGCCATTCAGCCCCTCGAGCCCTTTCCAGCATTCAATTAGATCTTGGTTTATCTCTTTCTTTACTCCATTTCCCTGCCTTGATTCTGTAACCCGAATACTTTGACCTAACAAAAATCTATCAATCTCAGTTTTGAAATTGCCAATTGGCCCCCAGCCTCAACCGCTTTACTAGCGAGGGATTTCTATATTTCCACTACGTTTTGTGTGAAGAAGTGATTCCTGTACGGCCTAGCTCTAATTTTAAGGTTATTCTCTCCTGTTCGGGACTTGCACTCGGAGGAAATAATTTATCCCTATCTACCCTATCTGCTACTTTGATTATCTTAAACACTTCAATTAGATCTCCCCTTTATCATCTGTACTTGAGGAATGACAAGCCTAGTCTATGCAACTTGGCCTCAGAATTAAAACCCTTTTGGCCCAGGTATCATTCTGGTGAAACTGAGCTGTACCCCTTCCAAGGCCAATATATGCGTCCTGAGATGCAGTGCCCCAAAATGAACAGATCATTTCACTTGTAGGCCAGTTTCCCATGCGTAATTCATTCACTGTCACTTTTAAAACATATTTTAAGAATTTGATGCATTATTTTTTACCTTTATCTGAAACAGTTGAAGGCTGATCCTCTATTTCTGCAAAAACATACGAAAACCATTCAATTTTTGCGCATGAACTGTCTTGAAGTTACGGATGTGGGATCGACATGGCAACTCTTTGAAAAGTAGTGGGTTAATGAATCACTGAACACAGCGCGTATGCATACAGAAGCATTGAGCATCAGTGGCTATTGAACGTCCATCAGCTTAAGTATTAACACCCTTCACCACCAGTGTAAAGAGGTTGCAGTATGTAATAACTGCTGACTGACTCCCCTTGATATTCATGAGCATTACCCTCACCCGCAAACATCCTGGCGGGTCACCATTGAGCAGAAGCTCAACTGAACCAGCCCAATAATTTATGTGGCTACAACAGCAGGTCAGAGGCTGGATATTCTGCGGCGAGATACTCACTTCCTGACTCCCCAAAGCCATCCCAACACCTACAAGGCACAAGTCAGGAGTGTGATGGAATACTCTCCACTTGCCTGGATGAGTGCAGCTCCAACAACACTCAAGAAGCTCGACACCATCCAGGACAAAGCAGCCCGCTTGATTGGCACCCCATCCACCACCTTAAACATTCACTCCCTTCACCACCGGCGCACCGTGGCAGCAATGTGTACCATTCACAGGATGCACTGCAGTAACTCGCCAAGGCTTCTTCGACAGCACCTCCCAAACTCGCGACCTCTACCACCTAGAAGGACAAGGGCAGCAGGCACATGGGAACAACACCACCTTCATGTTCCCCTTTCAGTCACACACCATCCCGACTTGGAAATATATCGCCTTTCCTTCATCGTCGTTTGGTCAAAATCCTGGAACTGCCTTCCTAACAGCACTGTGGGAGAACCTTCACCACACGGACTGCATCGGTTCAAGACGAAGGCGGCTCACCACCACCTTCTGAAGGGCAAATAAGGATGGATAATAAATGCAGGCCTTGACAGCGACGCCCACATAATGAAGACTTATTTTTTTGAAAAGTGGAATTTCTGGGCTACGGCTGAATTTGGCCCTGTGTGGGTTTGGGTTAGGGTTAGGGTTAGGGTCCGGGGCGATGGAGAAAAAAATCAGATCTAGAGGGCTTCAACTCCGACTGGGCACTGGTCAAAATTCTGGATTGTCTTCCTTCAGGTGTCTGGCAAAAGTATACCACCCACAATTACACGATTACAATCCAACCAAACTTGGAAATATGTTGCACAAACTATTTCGCTCAGTTACCCCATTATCAACGATAGTACTGAGGGAGGGAGTGGCGGATGCGTGGGGTGGGGTTGACGGATTTAATAACTTAGAGCCATATTCACAATAACATTGGTCACATTGATTATTGCACTGCCCCAATTAGGGCTTTTGATGGAGTAGGTGATCATAACCTGTTTCCGTTGGCAGGAGGGTCAGTAACCAGAGGAAACCAATTTAAGGTAATTGGGGAAAAAAAAGCAGAGGAGAGATGAGGAGAATTATTTTTACACAGCGAGTTGTTACAATGTACTCCCTGAAATGGCAATGGAAGCGGATTCAGTCGTAACTTTCAAAAGGGAATTGGAGACATCCGTTTGAGGGCTACGGGGAAAGAGCAGGGGAGTGGGACTAACTGGGAACTCTTGCAAATAGCAGGCACAGATTCGATGGGCCGAATGGCCTCCTTCGGTGCTGTATCACGACATGAAAACAGGAGAACCAAAACAAAAGAACAATGAAGCGAAGTTTCCTTGGGGCCAGCACTTGGCCACTGCGTCAAGGAGCTAATCCCAGCACCAAGAATTTCTGCAGTCCTTCCGGAAACGGCAAGATTGCATCCCAAGAAATGCAAGTTGTCTGATCACTGAATTTACGATTGGGCCAGAGCCAAAGTCACTGGGTGGGTGGAGTTACCTCACTGTCCCAAACACCACCTCCAACGCCTTGGAGGGGAATTTCCAGGTCAGGTCTTCGCAAGACTTAATCCAATCGCAGACAACCGTCAATTAGCAGATCTGGGGAATCATCTAAATTGTCTGTAATTGATCATGCCATTAACAAGTGTAACTAATGCACTATCTGGGTGTAATGTTTCTGCGTAATAATTTCGAATGACTGTTTCCAGGCAATTGGCAAAAGAGCCAAAATTGAGATGAAGAGATTATCTTTATTTTGCAGCGAGTTATTACAATCTGAGATGGGTGAGGGAAGCAAATTCAACAGTAACTTTCAAAAGGGACTTAGAGATATATTTGGAGGGGGAAACGTTGCTGGGCTATGGGGAAAGAGCAGAGGTAATGGAACTAATTGGACAGCTCTTTCAAAGAGCCGACACAGGCCGAATGCGATGTATTCTGTCCTGTTATGTGCTGTATAATGCCTTGATTCTATGATTGTATCAGCACGATTACCTGGCTCTAAATCCCAAACACTCAGTACGCTCTTGTCAAACGGAATAATTTCGCCATTACCAGAGACTGCAAACGACTTTACATATTAAGGCAGAATGACAAATATTAAGAAATATTTTAGCTGGCTGTTTTTCCATCAGCTCCTTAGCTGCAAGGTTTGCACAAGTTTTAATGTGCGCCCTATCGCCTTGGAGGAGAAATCTCTACAATAACAAGTACGCCATTTATTAAGGAAAAATAAGGTGCGTGCGAAATATGACACTGACCAAAATAGTACCAATAAATATGGGTTAATTAAACAATAGTAAAGGGTTATTGTAAAATGACGAAATGCCGAAAAGAAATTGAAGATGGGACTTCCTGCAATTTGTGAGATCTACAAGAGTAACGGAAAGAAAGAAAGGAAGGAGGAAGGAAGAGCGATAAAAAGAAAGCAAAACATAAGAAAGCAAGAAGGAAGGAAGGAAGAAAGAAATAAATTAAAACAGCAAGGAGGAATGAGAAAAAGAAAGAGAAAAGGAAAGAAGGAGAAAAATTAAGAAAGTAAGTAGGACAGAAAGAAAGAAAGGAAGAAAAAACAGCAAGGAGGAAGGAAAGAAAGAAAGAGAAAAAGAAAGAGAAAAATTAAGAAAGCAAGAAGGAAGGAAGGAAAGAAAGAAAAGGAACGAAAGAAAGGAAGAAAGAAAGAAAGAAGGAAGAAAAGGAGAGAAAGAAGGAATGAAGAGAGAAAGAAAGGAAGAAAGAAAGAAGGAAGGAAAGTAAAAAGGAAAGAAAAAATAAAACAGCAAGAAGGAAGGAAAGAATGATAGAAAGAAAGAAAGAAAGATGAAAAGAGAAATAATGAAGTAAAGAAAAAAAGAAGGAAAAAAGAATTAAGGGACGAAAGAAAGATGGAAAGAAAGAAAGGAAGAAAGAAGGAACAAAGAAGGAAAGAAAGGAAGAAAGAAGGAAAGGAAGAAATATGGAAGGAAAGAATGATAGAAGAAAGAAGGATAGAAAGAGGTAAAGAAGGAAAGAAAGAAAGGAAGAAACAAAGAAAGAAAGCTGGAAAAAAAGAAGGAAAGAAAGATTGAAGGAAATAAAGAAAGAAGGAAAGAAAGAGATAAACAATGAAAGAAAGAAGGAAAGAAAGAAAGAAAGATGGAAAGAAAGAGATAAACAAAGAAAGAAAGAAGGAAAGAAAGAAGGAAATAAAGAAAGAAAGGAAGATGGAAAGAAAGAGATAAACAAAGAAAGAAAGAAGGAAAGAAAGAAAGAAGGAAAGAAAGAAAGAGGTTAACAAAGAAAGAAGGAAGGAAAGAAAGAAGGAAAGAAAGAAAGAAAGAAGGAAAGTAAGAAAGAAAGAGAGAAATAAACAAAGGAAGAAAGAAAGATGAAAAGAAAGAAAGAAGGAAAGAAAGAAAGAAAGAGAGAAATAAAGAAGAAAGAAAGAAGGAAATAAATAAAAAAAGAAAGAAGGAAGGAAATAAAACGAGAAATAAACAAAGAATGAAAGAAAGAATGAAAGAAAGAAAGAAAGAAACAAAGAACGAATGAAAGAAAGAAAGAATGAAATAAAGTCGGAAAGAAATAGAGAAATAAAGAAAGAAAGAATAGGAGAGAAAGAAAGGAACAAAGAGAGAAAGAAGGAAGGAAAAAAAGGAGAGAACGAAAGAAAGAAAAGGGGAGAAAGAAAGAAAGGAAGAAAGAATGAAGGAAAGCAAAAGAAGGAAAGAAAAAATAAAACAGCAAGAAGGAAGGAAAGAATGAAAAAAGAAAGAAAGATGGAAAGAAAGAAATAATGAAGGAAAGAAAAAAAAGGAAAAAAGGAATGAAGGAAAAATGGAAAGAAAGAAAGGAAGAACGAAGGAACAAAGAAGGAAAGAAAGTAAGAAAGAAGGAATTGGAAGAAATAAGGAATGAAAGAATGAAAGAAAGAATGAAAGAAAGAAGGAAATAAAGAGAGAAATAAACAAAGAAAGTAAGAAAGATGGAAAGAAAGAAGGAAGGAAAGAAAGAAAGAAAGACAAAAATAATGAAAAAAAGACAGAAAGGTAGAAAGAAAGAAAGAAAGAAAGAAAGAAAGAAAGAAAGAAAGAACGAAAAAATGAAAGATTGAAAGAAAGAAAGAAGAAAAGAAAACAGGAAAGGAAGGAAGGAGAGAAGGAGTAGACAATCTACATTGTTTGTGTTGTTTGAGAAATGAATGTTGGCCAGGATATCGGGAGAACGGCCCTACTTTTAGTCGACAGAAGACTGAGCGAGACTTGGTTAAACATGAACGATAGCACCATCGACGATGCAGCACTCCCTCAGTACTGCAACGAAGTATGAGGTGAGATTCGGTGCTCCTGTCTCCAGACTGGACCATCAACGCTCGACCTTCCAACTGAGAACCAAGAGTTTTACCAATGAATCAGGAACAGAGTCGTAATTATGGGTAACTTTAACTAGCCAAAGATAGATTGCAATATGGCAAACACCTGTGTTCAATGAGGGGCAGCCATTTTTGAATGGTGAGCCGGAACTCAATATCAGGCAGGGAGTAGAACTGACGGCAGACGCCGTACCGCCCGTTTTGCGCTCCCGCCCGAGTCGAATTTTCCATCACAAGTAGTCTGAGCCTACACTGATAAACACAAACCGTGTGTGAGCTGTGCCACCTTCAATATTTCATCACATAGAATATACAAGGAAATACAGGCCATTCGGTCCAACTGCCCCATACTGGTATTTATGTTCCACACACGCCTCTTCCCAACCTACTTCATCTAAGCCTGTTAACATGACCTTTTGTTCTTTTCTCCATTATGTGTTTATCTAGCTTGCTCTTAAATCCATCTGTGCTATTTGCCTCAAGCACTTCCATGTGGTAGCAAGATTCACATTCCCACCACTCTCTGGGTAAACATGTCTCTCCTGAATTGCCGATTGGATTTAATAGGGACCATCTTATATTGATGACCCCTAGTTTTGGATTTCCCCGCAAGTGTAAACATCTTCTCTCCGTCTACCTTACCAAACCCTTTCATAATCTGAACGACCTCAATCAGTTCACCTCCTCTCTTCTAGAGGCCTGTTCAATCTTTCCCAATAGATCTCACCTCTCATTAACCATTAAACCTGAACAGGTACTTGTTATGATTTTGCTGCTACTTCATACAGATTTAAACCAACACATCCCAATACAGCTATTAGATAGAGCTATTTACCAACAATTTTCGATACTATTACTTTATTGAATATGGTTAGATGAATAGCGGTAGAAATTCGTTTTTTGATCAGTAGGTCTAAAAGCACGGTATTAGCTGTGGCCGCCTGTTATAGAACTGGCTAGGTGTTCTGTTCCATTGAAGTCAATAGAACTGATATTAGTTTGGGAGCGTAAGGGACAGCCATAAGGAATCGCGTGCTTTGCTGTACCCCCCAATGCAACAGTTATTCACTGATAAATACAATAGGAAATTCAACAGAAGCTTCTTCATCTAGTGAGTGGTTAGAATGTGGAACTTGCTACCACAAGGTGTAGTTGAGGTGAATGGCATAGATGCATTTAAGCGGAAGCTAGATAAACACATGAGGGAGAATGGAATAAAAGGATATGCTGATAGGGATAGATGAAGAGGGGTGGGAGGAGGCTCGCGGGGAGCATTATCACCTGCATCGACCATTCGGGCTGAATGGCCTTTTTCAGAGCTCTACATTCTATATAATTTTATATGCACTGTAATTTCGAGTCCCAAGGTCCAGAGAGCAAGGTGATGGAGAGAGAGAGAGCAAGAGAGAGATACACCTCAAAGCGTTTGAACTAAACATATGCCATGTGGCGTGCTAAGTTTAAATTGGTATTGCCAACCTGAATTCAAATTCCCAACACTTGCTCATGGCGCCATTACTTGCTTGGTAACATAAGCGTTTAGCAACGTTTCTTACTGCAGCGCTTCAGCTTCGCTTCCATGTCTAGAATAGCAATATTTAATAAATCAATTAATATATGTTTAAAGTGAGATCTTAATATTGAAGAATCCATTAATCATGATTGCAAGAAATTCTCATAAAACGCATTTATTGCTGATCACATGGTGAAAGATCATTTTTCTGATTTACCCTTCATTTTACGCCGGCTTTCGTCCTCTATAAAAGAGATAATAGACAGGTAAGTCTAGGAATGGTAGATTGTGTTGGGCGAGTGCATCACTTCTTCCTGATGTGTGTTGATTCTTTGTTTTGTGTGGCAGTAAAGGCCTTCCTGAATATGTTGGAAGGCATCCAACGTGGGTATCCTTATCTGAGGAAAGATGTCCTTGCCATGGAGGGAGTGCAATGCATGTTTACCAGACTGATTCCTGGGATTGCAGGACTGACGTATGAGGAGAGATTGGGTCGACTATGGCTATATTCACTCGAGTTTAGAAGAATGAGAGGTGATCTCATCGAAACATATAAAATTCTAACAGGACGAGACAGACTAGATGTAGGGAGGATGTTCCCGATGGCTGGGGAGTCCAGAACCAGGGGTCACAGTCTCGGGATACGGGATATGCCATTTCGAACCGAGATGAGGAGAAATTTCTTCACTCAGAGGGCGGTGAAACTGTGGAATTCTCTACCACAGGAGGCAGTGGAGGTCAAGTCATTAGATGTATTCAAGAAGGAGATAGATATATTTCTTAATGCGAAACGAATCAAGGGATATGGGGAAAAAGCGGGAACAGGGTGATGATCAGCCATGATCATTTTGAGTGGCGGAGCAGGCCCGAACGGCCGAATGGCCTACTCTTTCTCCTATTTTCTATGTATTCGATTCTGCTGATAAGCATTGAAAGACAGAGAGTGATACGTTTTGGAAGGACGATTGAGGAGATCCAATGTAAACAAAATGGTAAAATTGTGAAGGAGGTGCAGGGGCAGAGAGACCTGGGAGTTTACGTACACACATCTTTGAAGATGGCAGGACAAGATGATAAGGATATTGCCAAACATCCAACAACACTCAAGAATCTCGACACCATCCAGGACAAAGCAGCTCGCTTGTTTGACACCCCATCCACCACCCTGAACATTCACTCCCTTCACCACCGGCGCACTGTGGCTGCAGTGTGTACCATCCACAGGATGCACTGCAGCAACTCGCCAAGGCTTCTTTGACAGTACTCCCTAAACCCGCGACCTCTACCACCTGGAAGGACAAGGGCAGCAGGCACATGGGAACAACACCACCTGCACGTCTCACTTCAAGTCACACACCACCCCGACTTGGAAATATATCGCCGTTCCTTCATCGTCGCTGGGTCAAAATCCTGGAACTCCCTACCTAACAGCACTGTGGGAGAACCTTCACCACACGGACTGCAGCGGTTCAAGAAGGCGGCTCACCACGACCTTCTGAAGGGAAATTAGGGATGGGCAATAAATGCTGGTCTTGCCAGCGACGCCCACATCCGATGAACGAATAAAAAAATGGTCTCTTGGCTTCATAAATAGAGATAGAACAGTAACACATTCCGTGGAACAGTGAAGATTAAGTGGAGATTTGATAGAGGTGTTCAAAATCATGAACGGCTTTGAAAGAATAAAAAAAGATGAACTGTTTCTAGTGACAGAAGGGGTGGTCACAAGAGGGCACTGTTTTAATGTGATGGGCCAAAGAACCAGAGGAGATTTTTTTTATGCAGCGAGATGTAATGATCTGGAATGCACTGTCTGAAAGGGAGGTGGAAATAGATTAAATAGTAACTTTCAAAAGGGAATTGGACAAATGCTTGAAGGGGAAAGTTTTCCTGGGCAATAGGGAAAGAGCAAGTGAATGAGGCTAATTGCATAGCTCGTTCCAAGACGGGCACAGCGACAATGGGCCGAATGGCCTCCTCCTGTGCTGTACCTATGCTAACCTTTTACAAATCATTGGTCAGTCCTCTGCTGGAGTATAGTGTCCAATTCTGGGCACCAAACTTTTAGAAGGATGTTAAGGCCTTTGAGGGCGTGCAGAGAAGATTTACCAGGATGTTTTCAGGGATGAGGGACTTCAGTTATGTAGAGAGATTAGAGAAGATGGGATTGTTCTCATGAAAGCAGAGAAGGTTAACGGGGGATTTAATAGAGGTGTTCAAAATTATGAGGGGACAACTGTTTCCACTGGCAGGAGGGTCGGTAAGTAGAGGACTCGGGTTCAAGGTAATTGCCAAAAAAATCAGATGCGAGATGAGGAGAATGTTTATCTTTGCAGCGTGTTGTTATGACCTGGAATGCAATGCCTGAAAGGATGCCAGAAGCAGACTCAATAATAACCTGCAAAACGGAATTGGATAAATACTTGAAAAGGAATAAATTGCAGCGATATGGGGAAAGAGCGGGTAGAGCCAGACTAATTGGGTAGCTTCTTCAAAGAGCCGACAAGGCACGATGGGCCGAATGGCCTCCGCCCGTGCTGTATGATTGTATTATTCTGAAGAAAGGAAAGAAAGAACGACTCCCATTCATCTGGGACGATTCACGACATCAAATGTCTCAAAGCTCTTTACAGCCAAAGAAGTACTTTTGAAGTGTCGTCACTGTTGTAATGTAGGAAACGCGGCAGCCACTTTGTTCACAGCAAGATCCCAAAATGAAGCGCATAAGAGCATAAGAAATAGGTGCAGGAGTAGGTCATACGGTCCCACGAGCCTGCTCCGTCATTCAATCACATCATGACTGATCTTCGACCTCAACTCTACTTTCTGGTGTCCTGCACCAAAATGTATCCTTCAACGAGGTGAGACCACATCTGGAGTACTGTATCCAGGTGCGGTCTCACCAGCGCTTGCTTACATAAGGAAGGATCTACTTGCCTTAGAGGGGGTGCAACGAAGGTTCACTGGATTGATTCCTGGGATGAGAGGGTAGTCCTGTGAGGAGAGATTGAAGAATGGGCCTGCTCTCTCCGGAGTTTAGAAGAATGAGGGGTGATCTCATTGAAACATATACAATTCTTAGGTGGCTTGAGAGGATAGAAGCTGAGATGCTGCTTCCCGTGGCTGGCGAGTCTTGAACTAGGGGGCATAGTCTCAAGATAAAGGGTTGGCCATTTAAGACTGAAGTAAGGAGGCATTTCTTCACTCAGAGAGCTGTGAATCTTTGGAATTCTCTACGCCAGAAGGTTGTGAATGCTCAATCGTTAATTATACTCAAGGCCGAGATCGAGATTATTGGATACTAAGGGAATGAAGGGATATGGTGATCGGGCCGGAAAGCGGAGTTGAGGTAATAGATCAGCCATGATCTGATTGAATGGCGGAGCAAGCTCGAGGGGCCGTGTGGCCTGCTCCTGCTCCTATATCTGATGTTCTTATGTAACATCTAAAAACAGACTATCTGGTCATTATCTCCTTGCTGCTTGCGGGATCTTGCTGTGCGCAAATTGGCTGCCGTGTTTCCTAAAGTACAACAGCGACTACACTTTGGGTCCTCCTGAGCTCGTGAAAGGCGCTATATAAATGCAAGACTTTCGTTCATAAATGGTTGTGTATGCCTGTGGATCGCCTTATGTTCCTAGACGAAATAATTCAATCCAACAGTTTCATTAATGAGCTAATCTAAATAGCATGATGCGTAAACTTAGCACAAAGTCACCATATTTTTCATATTCGTCACAGGTTTGATATTTCCGTGTTTGGAACGTGATGCTAAAACGGAAGTAAGTGAATTTCAATCGGAGGTGAATTTCAATCGGAGGTGAATTTCAATCGGTGGTGAATTTCAATCGGAGGTGAATTTCAATCGGAGGTGAATTTCAGTCGGAGGTGAATTTCAATCAGTGGTAAATTTCAATCGTTTCCTCCTATCAGCTGACCGTCACTCCACACAATCGTTCACTTTGTTACAAACATTGTTTCACTATAAATAGTACAAAATGAACTCCTTATTGCTCACATATTGCTCACCTACGTCGTTAAACTTTTCGTGGAGCTCTTCAAGTTCTGGAGAGGTAAACAGTCAGGAATTCTTGATAAGTTACAATCGACTTTCAAGGGTAGCGGACTCCTGGGATCCTTTCCCCCATAAACCTGTTTAAGTGAGGTCAATTGACTATTTCAAAACTGACATTAATAGATTTTTTTAGGCGAGGGTATTAAGGGTTACGGGACCACGGCCGGTAGGTGGAGTTAAGATACAGATCAGCCATGATTTAATTGAATGAGTGAACAAACTCGAGGTGTAGAAAGGCCTTCTCCTGCTGCTATGTTCCTAAGGCAGGTTGTTTCAGGTTGCATCTCTCCATTGTTCCAACTTCGAAAGCCTACTCCCTCACTTTGTTTATTGAAGGCAGTGAGAGATCAGTCTTAGAGCAGGAAATCTCTCATCTTCTTCAAAAAGCCAAATTAATTCATGCGTTTGCCTTATTCCTTAATGCTGCCGTTCTTTCAAAGCTCCGCCATTCATAACTTTGAGGAAGAGAAGAACAAACGAAATTAACGGTCAGGAAAATACCAGCCTTCCCCACGTCATTACGGCCAGATCGTCATAACTAAACACTTTCTCTTTCCCCCGCGCCATGCCCCCAACACCACAACTCTGCAGCCTTGTAATTAATCTCCTGGGAGAGGCAAAAAAAAAGCAGAGCAAAGAATTATGGGAAATAATATCCTGGAAAATTGTACTTCGAGCACCTCAGTCGATCGAACCAGTCCAGGAGATCACGTGGGCCAATCTAAAAAAACACTCACCTTCCATTTGACGCAATCTCTGCCATAGCCGGGAACCAGTCCAGCTCGCTCTTGAAGGCAGAGAGTCAGCACTCACCACACCAACCGCCAACTTATTGCAAAGGTTTATTACTCTCTGGGAAAAGGGAAACCACCTGACAATCCTTATCTTCCAGAGTTTAAGGCCTTTATTCCTGGACCTCCCAAATCTGTTTAACTAGAACATAGGAACATAGGAACAGGAGTAGGTCATTCAGCCCCTCGTGCCTGCTCCACCATTTGATAAGATCATGGCTGATCTGTCATCGAACTCCATATACCTGCCTTTGGCCCATATCCCTTAATATCTTTGGTAACTAAAAAGCTATCTATATTAGATTTAAATTTAGCAATTGAGCTAACATCAATTGCCGTTTGTGGAAGAGAGTTCCAAACTTCTACCACCCTTTGTGTGTAGAAATGTTTTCTAATCTGAAAATTATGGCTCTAATTTTTTGACTGTGCCCCCTACTCCTAGAATCCCCAACCAGCGGAAATAGTTTCTCTCTATCCACCCTATCTGTTCCCCTTAATATCTTATAAACTTCGATCAGATCACCCCTTAACGTTCTAAACTCCAGAGAATACAACCCCAATGTGTGCTGTCTCTCCTCGTAACAACCCTTGAAGTCCGGGTAACATTCTAGTAAACCTACGCTGCACTCACTCCAAGGCCAATATGTCCTTCCGAAGGTGCGGTGCCCAGACCTGCTCACAGTACTCCAGGTGTGGTCTAAGCAGGGTTTTGTATAACTGCAGCACAACTTCTGCCTAATTGTACTCCAGTCCTCCAGATATAAATGCTGGCATTCCATTAGCCTTACTGATTATTTTCTGCATTTTATCACTTGGAGCTCTATCCAATAGATGCAACATAACGACTTGTCTTAGAAAGTAATGCATCCCTTACTTTTCCCCTGCAAAAGCATCCTCTCCTATGCAAATTTTGGGATCTTTCTCCCTTCTATGAATTGCGCTGTAGAGGACACGTCGGAGATCCAAATTATGACACTGTTAACTTCAGTATAGGGAATCGGTGCAAGGACAGGGGAAGAGTGCTTGTGACGGTGTGTATGAAGCTTGCAAGGGGAAACAATGACAGAAAAGGTTGTCGATTACAGCTTTATCACCGAATAGCGAAATACAGCAAAGTTGGCGTTGGGGATGGTGAATTTGAAGGATAAAAGAGACTTCACCTGCCGAGCTGTACAAAAGGGTGCACATTGTCTTAGATATTTCTTATGGCCATTTGCACAGCCGCTTATAAAGGATAATAAAGGTCACGTGAAGGGCAACCATATAATTGAGAAGCAGAGAGGTTATGTTAATCTTATACATAAGATTGGTTAATCCACACTTGGAGCACTGTGCACAGTTCTGGTCTCCATGTTACAAAAATGACATCGAGGCAATGGAGAAGGTACAAAATAGATTTACAAGGGTGATACCAGAACTGAGAGGTTATAACTATCAGGGAAGACTGAACAGGTTGGGAATCTTTTCTCTGGAAAAGAGAAGACAGAGAGGTGACCTAATATAGGTCTTACAATTATGAAGGGGTTTGACAGGGCAGACGCAGAGAAGAAGTTTCCACTGATGGTGCAGTCGAAAACTGAGGGCTATAAATATCAGATAGTCAATGGCCAATTCAACACAGAATTCAGGAGAAACTTTTTTTTACGTAGAGAATGTGGAACTTGCTACCTCAATGATTGGTTCAGGCGAATAACGTAGATGCTTAGAAATAAGTTAAGAAAATACATACTTGCTCTCGAGGCAGTACAAAGAAGGTTTACTCGGTTAATCCCGGGGATGAGGGGGTGGACATATGAGGAGAGGTTGAGTAGATTGGGACTCTACTCATTGGAGTTCAGAAGAATGAGAGTCGATCTTATTGAAACATATAAGATTGTGAAGGGGCTTGATCGGGTGGATGCCGTGAGGATGTTCCCAAGGATGGGTGAAACTAGAACTCGGGGGCATAATCTTAGAATAAGGGGCTGCTCTTTCAAAACTGAGATGAGGAGAAACTTTTTCACTCAGAGGGTAGTAGATCTGTGGAATTTGCTGCCCCAGGAAACTGTGGAAGCTACATCATTAAATAAATTTAAACCAGAAATAGACAGTTTCCGAGAAGTAAAGGGAATTAGGGGTTACGGGGAGCGGGCAGGAAATTGGACATGAATTTAGATTTGAGGTTAGGATCAGATCAGCCATGATCTTATTGAATGGCGGAGCAGGCTCGAGGGGCCGATTGGCCTACTCCTGCTCCTATTTCTTATGTTCTTATGTTCTTATGCCTTTCACGGGAAGCTAGATAAATACAAAAGGGGAAAGGGAAGAAAGGATATGTACAGTAAGTTGGACGAAGAGGATTGGGACGAGGCTCTTATGGACCATTACAACCGTCATGGACCAGTTGGACCAATGGCTACTTTCTGTCTTGTACACCTATGTAATTCGACGTAAGGAGGGCCAGGTAAAAACGCAGGACATACTCTATTGTTCTGCAAGCAATTTGTGGTGGATGAATTGATCTAATTCTTTTTACTGCTTCCTAGAATCACGATATGATATTTGTAGCCCTTCGTTTTGGTCTCCCCTACAAGTGCAAACAGCCTCACTATCGAACCAGTCTATGATCTTGAAGACCTCATTTATTTCCCCCTCATTCTTTCCTTATCTACATTAAAAGAGCTTACATCTGTTCATCCTTTCCTGATAGGTATAGTCTCTCAGATCTGATATAATTAGTGCTGTCAGATGAAATAGGAAAGAAAAGGAGAGACATGCATACTCTAGGACTGACATTGAAACACAAAAGCTTGAATTTAAAAGAAGGAGCTTCACTGGATTTAATGCCCAGCATCTTCAAATAAAACAATAATTATCAAGACCAAGCACATGGCATAACACTTCAGAGGAAATGAAGATAGAACAGAATCAAAGAATGACACTGCAATCCGGATATTCCATTCGGCCCATTCAGCTTGTACCGACTCTTTGAAAGAGCTATCCGATTCAACCCACTCCCCTGCAATTTCTCCATATTTTCCTTTCATTATTTTAAACTCCTCTCTCACTCACCCCTTAACCTTCTCTGCCCGAAGGAGATCAACTCCATCTTTTCCAATCTCCCCAAGTAACTGAAGTTGAAAGGAAAGGAAATGCAGGGCTCCGAGGATTGGGCGGGAGAGCGGGACTAGCTGGATTGCTCTTGCATAGAGCCAACGCGGACTCGATGGGCAGAATGGCCTCCTTCCGTGCTGTAACCTTTCCATGATTCTATGATTCTATTCTATGAAGTCCGTCATCCCTGGTACCATTCTGGTAAATCCTCTGGACACGATACTCCAGAAGAGGCCTAACCTGTGATTTAGAAAGATTTTCCATAGCTTCCTTGCTTTTGTACCCTAGGTCTCTGTTTATAAAGTGAGAAGCCCGCGTGTTTTTTTTTAAGATTTAACAAACAGCTCAGACCTCACCTTTATGAGCTCCCGGGATTCTCCAGATATCCCACCGTAACTTTGGAGGCAAATCTGTGGAAGCACCGCTTAGGGTTTCTGCTGATCCTTACGGCCGTCGCCAGGAAGAACCCCCGAGCGAATTTACGCCCATATTCCCGGTTCTAATCACTGAGTCAAAAAACAGGAGGCATTCAATGTGGGAGGACAGTGCGTAGAAAAGCCACAATATGAAAGCGCAGCCTTAGAGGTCTGAGTTATAAGAAAAGGTTCAAGAAACTGTAGCCTGGATATATGTACGTGTGTGTGCATGTGTGTATACGTGCATGTCTGTATATGCCCATTTATGTATATGTGCATGCGTGTATGTATGCATATATGTGCGTATATGTGTATCGGCATGTGTGTGTAGGCGTATCTTTGTATCTGTGTGCGTGTGCATATACATGTGTATATGCGCATAAATGTGTACGTACATATTTGTTTCTGTGTGTATGTGTGTGTGGATGTGTATATGTAGAATCATCGAATCTTACAGCACAAAAGGAGGCCATTCGGCCTGCCATGCCTGTGTTGGCCCTTTTAAAGGGCTGTCCAATTTCTTGCCACACCCCGATAACCCTGCACATTCATCCCCATCAAGTGCAAATCCAATTGCCTTTTGAAAGTTCGTATGGAATTTGCTTCCACCGCTTTTTCAGGGAGTGTCTTCCAGATCTTAACAGCCCCTCTGTGTGAAAATATTTTTCCTCATTTTCTTTCTAGTTCTTTTGCCAATTATTTTAAATTTATGACCTTTGGTTACCGTCACTCCCCTGTACCATCTTCAAGGCCTTGACATCCGTCCTAAAGTGTGATGCTCAGAATTGTACAAAATACACCAGCTGCGCTCTGACCTATGATTTGTAATTGTTTAGCATTATTTCCTTGTTATTGTAGCAAATGTCGCTATTTATGAAGCCACGTGTTCCATACGCTTTCCTAACTGCATTACCCACTTTACTTGCCACCTATAAAGATTTGTGAATATGCACCCCCAGGTCCCTCTGCTCTTGCATTCCCCTATAGTACTATTTAGATTATACTGCCTCTCAATGTTGTTCTTCCCAATGTGCAGCAGTGCTCACTTATCCGCATTAAATTGCATCTGCCATGTGTCCGCCCATTTCACTAGTCTGCCTATGTCCCCCTGAAGACTGCGACTATCTTGCTCACTTTGTACTACGATGCCAAGTGTTGTATCATCGGAAAACTTTGAGATTGTTCTCCTGTACATGTGTATGTGCGCGTGTGTATGTTTGTGTGTTTGTGAATGTGCATGTATGTGATTCGAACCTACACACGAAGTAAGAGTCGGGCATTATGGAAAACAGTTACACGGGCTTCAAAAGAGCAGGGCAGCATAGAGAGGTTAGCAGACTATGCCAGGCGCCACTTAATGAGAAGTGTTTGATAAGAAGCAATATTGGCCTGGGACAGTAATAGAACGACCTGTTCTCTGAGTAACGAGATGGCATCATTTACGTTGACCTATACATACACAAGAGACCTCGGCTAATGACTCACTTGAAGGATAGCTGTTTCATCGATGCTGCATTCATTAATGTAACGAAATGTCAAGTCCTGGGCTAGTGTTCAACCCTATGGCCTTCTGATTTAGAGACCAACAAAACAAAGCCTGACACCCAGGCCACAGTTGGAGATCAGTGTGCAGTTTCCGGCATCCCATAATAGATATAACATTAAAGTCATAGACAGCAAACAACATTGCTTCATCAGTGTAATTCCAGGGATGAGAAACCAGATATTCAAGGATTGGGGCAAAAGGGGATCAGCCTCCCGTCAGACATCTCAATCGATGTTCCTTGCCATTGACGTCATGGGTACGATATCGCCCAAATTGCACTATTACCGAAAGTACAAGTACCTCTCTCCCCACTGTTTCTAGTGGAAGAAAGAAGGCTAGATAATGGAAGTTACGGAAGGTTTTTAGAGGGGAAATAACGAACACGACTTATCAGGAAGTCACAGGCGAGGCCATTCGTTTAAAATTGTCACTAAGACAACGAGGACACATTTCTTTAATCAGAAATTGATTCGTGAACGTAATTCTTTGCGATAGCAATGTTTGCTTTCGTGACACGGGGATATTAATGGAGCAAGCAATCAGTTGCAGCAATCTATCTATCTATCTATCTATCTATCTATCTATCTATCCATCTATCATCGATTCAACTATCTATCTAAATATCTACCTATCTATCTATCTATCTATCTATCTATCTATCTATTTCTCTGTCTATCTATCTATCTATCTATCGATCTATAGATTTTTCTCTCTGTGTGTCTATCTATCTGTATCTATCTATCTTTCTATCTATCTATCTATCTATCTATCTATCTATCTATCTATCTATCTATCTATCTATCTATCTATCTATCTATCTATCTATTTCTCTGTCTATCTATCCATCTATCTATCTATCTATATATTTTTCTCTCTGTGTATCTATCTATCTATCTATCTGTATCTATCGATCTATCTATCTATCTATCTATCTATCTATCTATCTATCTATCTATTTCTCTGTCTATCTATCTATCTATCTATAGATTTCTCTCTCTGTGTATCTACCTATCCATCTGTATCTATCTATCTATCTATCTATCTATCTATCTATCTATTCACCTATCTATCTTACTATCTACCTATGTATTTATTTATCTATCTATTTCTCTGTCTATCTATCTATCTATCTATAGATTTGTCTCTCTGTGTATCTACCTATCTATCTGTCTCTATCTATCTATCTATCTATCTATCTATCTATCTATCTATCTATTTCTCTGTCTATCTATCTATAGATTTTTCTCTCTGTGTATCTACCTATCCATCTGTCTCTATCTATCTATCTATCTATCTATCTATCTATCTATCTATCTATCTATCATCGATTCAACTATCTATCTATCTATCTATCTATCTATCTATCTATCTATCTATCTATGTCTCTGTCTATCTATCTATCTATCTGTCTATCTATAGATTTTTCTCTCTGTGTACCTATCTATCTATCTATCTCTATCTATTCTATCTATCTATCTATCTGTCTCTCGCTCTCTATCTATCTATCTATCTATCTATCTATCTATCTATCTATCTATCTATCTATCTATCTATCTATCTATCTATCTATCTATCTGTCTCTATCTATCGATCTATCTATTGATCTATCATCTCTCTATCTATCTATCCATCTATCATCTATCTATCTATCTATCGATCGATCTATCCATCTATCTATCATCCATCTATCCAGCTATCTTTCTATCTATCTATCGTCAACAATCTTTCTAACTATCTATTAATCTCTTTATTCAGTGAACTTACGGGTTTCTTTGTCTTTTAGTTTTTTAGCTAAAAATTAAGAAAATGAACATTAATAAAATACTGAGCGAATTATTTGCAATCGACGCGAATATATCATAATGCAAGTGGTTTGCTGGGGAGTGAAGAGGTGAAGAATCTTGTCATGTAATTCAACTTCGACGGGAATGCAAAATAGGCGATAGCCGAGCCACTGCCTATTATATTTTCCATTCAGAATGCAAGTTTTGCGGTCAATACAACATATACACGACGAATAGTGGCTGAAGTGCAAGCAAGGCTCAATCTGTGGTAAGAGTACCGTGGCAACAAAAAATCAGGTTGGCTTGGCCTAGAAGCTGGACCTAGATCTAACTCTGCCCCAGATGCATTTCTGACGATAGGTCACCAGCCTGAATGATTAACTTTGTTACTCTCTCCGTATATGCTGCATAACGTGCTAAGTTCTTCCAGTATTTTCTGTCTCTATTCGAGCAAGTTATGCTAATAGGGTTAGATGAAGCGGTGTGGGAGGAGGCTCGTGTGGAGCACCAAACACCGACATGGACCAGTTGCGTCGAATGGCCTGTTTCTGTTTGTAAATTCTATGTGCTTCTCTGCAATGTTCCCTTTTGCTAATTATGAATACCCTATCATCGCAACCTATTGACATATTCCTCTGTCCCTCATGTACTTATGTAGCTTCCCCTTAAATGCATCCATGCTATTCCCCTCAACGACTCCATGTGGTAGCAAATTCCACATTTTAACCACTCCCTGAGTAAAGAAGCGTCTCCTGAATTCTTGGTTGGATTTATTAGTGAGTATCTTATACTGATGACCCCTAGATTTGAATTACCCCACAAGCAGAAACATTTTCTCTATGTGTACCCTGTGGAACAGCTTCAAAATTTGAAAGACATCAATTAGGGGCATCCCTCACCCCAAAATGACTAAATTGTGCAGAATTTCAAAATATTAAAAAGTGGTGAACTTTTATATATTTCTTCTCCCTCCATTGCAAAAGGTTGTGGTATACAATTTCACGGACAGCTATATCAATGAAGAGAACTATTATTTTTCTAAGTGCTCAAATAATAATCAGTCACCGACATAATTAGATTTTCTCACCACTCTCTTGCAGCTTCTTCTTCAGACGTTCAAGTTCTTTGAAAAGTAAATACACACATTAATGAGGTTCGTTGTGTTCCAAATTACACACTGACCATTTATTGCTGTTCCAAGCTATAAAAGTCTTTATTTATTTGTCTTTTTACTTATTTACTCAGCCACTTTTCCATTTATTTCTTTATTTGTTTTTGCTTTCGTTATTTCTATCTTCCTTTCTTTCATTCTTCCTTTCTTACTTTCTCTCTTCTTTCCTTCTTTCATTCTTTCACTCTTTCGTTCTATCCTCCCCTCTCTCCTTCCTTCCTTTTTTCTTTCCTTCTTTCTTTCTATCCTTCCCTCCTTCCTTCCGTCCGTCCTTTCTTTCCCTCTTTCTTTCTATCCTTCCTCCTTCCTTCCTTCAATCCTTTCTTTCTTTCATTCCATCCTTCCCTCCTTCGTTCCTTCCTTTATTCATTCCTTTCTACTTTCTTTCTTCATTCTTTCGTTTTTCTTTCCTTCTTCCTTCCTTTCTTTCTATCCTTCCCTCCTTCCTTTCTTCCTTCCTTTCTTTCTTTCCTTCTTTCTATCCTTCCTTCCGTCCTTTCTGCCTTCCTTTCTTCCTTTCTTTCCTCCCTTCATTCTATCCTTTCCTCCTTACTTTCTTCTTTTCTTTCTTTCTTTCTTTCCTTCTTTCTTTCATTCTTTCTTTCTTCCTTCCTTTCTTTCTTTCCTTCTTTCTTTCTATCTCTCTTTCCTTATTTCTAACATTAATTTTTCTTTCTTTATTTCCTTCGTTCTTTCTATCTTTCCTTGTTTCTATCGTTCTTTCTTTCCAACTTTCCTTATTTCTGTCATTCTTTCTTTCTTTCCTTCTGTCTTTCTTTCTTTCCTTCTTTCTGGCATTCTTTCGAATGTAGCAAATCTGATGACATTTCTTACCTCTGTCTTTTTCATTCAACTGTTCTTCTGCAACGTTAAACATGTACAAATCGTAAAAAGTATTCACAAAGGAAACGTTCAGTTCTTTGCTTCATATTTCCAATGATTTCATTCGACAAAATGGAGCAGGTTTTCGTAACATGAACCGCACCCAGAAATCGGCCTAAAATTAAGTTGGTTTATCTTCTTTCTGCCCAGTTAATTTGTACAGAGTTTTGTGGGTTGAATCAGAAACAGACGGGAGGGTAATCCGGGTTCAGGAAAAGAGAGTGGAGAGATTGCTCTCCCACTTTTGCTGCAGCGGGCAGGAGGAGCGCCATGCCCTCGGCACGCAGCTTGCTGCAGAGTTGGCCTCACGTCGGACCTTTAATAGATTATCAGACACTAAGGTTCAGTTTTATAAACAGGGCTAGAAATTCATCTTGGCCGTAGCGCCAAACGGGCGGCATCGCATCGACCGCTCCTCATTGACCCCAGTAGAACTGAATATCAGGCGTGACGTTAAACAGACGGTCAAAGCAATAACGCCCGTTTTGAGCTACAGCCCAGGCGAATTTCCACACCAAAATTACCTCCATTGGATCCTGCAATTGGGTGAGGTGTAAAACGGGCTTCCCACCAGAAACGGGAGTTAATTGCCTAATTATTTCTCCTACCAAAACATTTTTACACAGCGAGTGGTTAGGATCTGGAATGCACTGCCCGAGGGGGTGGTGGAGGCAGATTGAATCATGGCCTTCAAAAGGGAACTGGGTAAGTACTTGAAAGTAAACAAATTAGGGCCATCGGCTCTAGAAAAGCCAGCCCAGCTATTATGGTGCAATGGCCTTCCTTCTGCCCTGTATGATGTCAGCCTTGGTTCAATGGCAGAACGCTCATCTCTGAATGCTGAGTACTGTGAACGAAATCCCGCTACAAACCTGTGGATATGACTTTGACTCACACTTCAGGGCAGTACTGATGGTGTGATGCACAGTTGGAGGTGCCGTCTTTTGGATGAGATATTAAACTGGGGCCAAGTCTGTCCTCTCAGATCTATTCAAAGAAGAACAATTCCGGTGTTATCCCAGATTTCCTACGCCCCATCAGTGGAGGCCATGCCGTCAACGGTCTAGGATTAAGCTGTGAAATTCCCCCCCGTAATCATTCCTCTCTATTAATCTCTCATCTTTGAAGACGCTCCTTAAAACCTATCTCTTTGGCCAAGCTTTTGCTCACCAGCCTTAATATCTCCTTGTTTGCCTCGCTGTAAAATTTTCCTTGAGTACGCTCCTGTGAAATGCCTTGGCACGTGTTACGACGTCAGAGGCGCTGTATAGAAACAAGTCGTTGTTGATGTTACGGCCAATATTTGTTCCTCAACCAGCTTCAGTATAAACATATCATCTGGTCATTTTCCTCACGGCCGCTTGTGTAATCTTGCTGTGCACGCACTGGCAGCTCAACATCACAAAATGGACTCTACTTATAAAGTACTTTACTTGATTGTAAGTTGGTTTCAGACAATTTGCGGCCGTGAGCAGCGCTATACAAACATACGGTGGTGAAATTGGAAGCGGGATGTGATGCAAACAGGCGGAATCGCTTTTTCCGCCCGTTCTACAAGACGTCCGATATTCAGTATTGATTTCAACAAAACAGAATAGCGAGTTGGCGTAAAACGAGCGACCGATGCGATAGCCCCAGTTTAATATCTCATCCAAAAGACGGCACCTCCAACAGTGCATCACACCATCAGTACTGCCCTGAAGTGTGAGTCTAAGTCATATCCACCTGTCGCGGGATTTGGTTCACAGTACTCAGTATTCAGAGATGAGGTTGTTCACTTCATTATTTTATCTTTAAACTTCTATGGTGCACATTTCCATGTTGGGGAGGGAACCATTTGCACTCGTTTACCTTCCTGACAATGAGTCAATTTCAGTTCTGAAACAAACAAAAAATGCACAGAAAAGTTCAGACCATCAGCAATATGATTAGATCTGCGAATAATAACTTTCAACAGAAACAAGGATGTCTTACTGCAGTTATACAGGGCATTGGTGAGACCACATCTGGAGTATTGTGTGCAGTTGTGGTCTCCTTGCTTAAGAAAGGATATCCTTGCCATCGAGGGAGTGCAGCGAAGGTTCACCAGGCTGATTCCTGGGATGGCAGGACTGTCGTATGAGGAGAAATTGGGTCGACTCGGTCTGTATTCACTCGAGTTTAGAAGAAGGAGAGGGGATCTCATTGAAAGATATAAAATTCTGACAGGGCTAGACAGACTGGATGCAGAGAGGATGTTTCCCTTAGCTGGGGGAGGCGGTCCAGAACGAGGGGTCACAGTCTCAGGATACGGGGTAGGACATTTAGGACTGAGATGAGGAGAAATGTCTTCACTCAGAGGGTGTTGAACCTGTGGAATTCTCTACCACAGAAGGCTGTGGAGGCCAAGTCACTGAATATATTTAAGAAGGAGCTAGATAGATTTTTAGACTCAAAAGGCATCAAGGGGTATGGGGAGAGAGCGAGAATATGGTATTGAGATAAAGGATCAGCCATGATCATAATGAACGGCGGAGCAGTCTCGAAGAGCCGAATGGCCAACGCCTGCCTCTATTTTCTATGTTTCTATTCGGACAAATACTTAAAGGGAAAAAATTGCTGGGCTATCGGTAAAGGGCAGGCTAGTCGGACTAATAATTGATAAATTGGTAAAGAGGAGGTACTAGAAAGGCTAGCTCTACTTAAAGTGGATAAGTCACCCAGTCCGGATGGGATGCATCCGAGGTTGCTGAGGGAAATCGGGGTGGAAATTGTGGAGGTACTGGCCATAATCTTCCAAACATCCTTCGATACGGGGATAGTGCCAGGGGACTGGAGAATTGGAAATCATAGAATGATAGAATCATAGAAAGGTTGCAGCATGGCAGGAAGCCATTAGGCCCATCGGGTCCGCACCAGCCCTATGCAAGAGCAATCCAGCTAGTCTCACTCCCCCGCCCTTTCCCCGAAGCCCTGATATTTTTTTCCTTTCAAGTACTCGTCCTGTTCCCTTTCGCAGGCCATGATTGAATCTGCCTCCCCCACCCTCTCGGACAGTGCATTCCAGATCCAAACCACTCGCTGTGTAAAAAAGTGTTTTCCTCATGTCGCCTTTGGTTCTTTTTCAAATCTCCTTAATGTTAATCCCTTGTTCAAAAAAGGGTGTAAGGATAAACCCAGCAACTATAGGCCAGTCAGTTTCACTTCGGTGGTGGGAAACTTTTAGAAATGATAATCCGGGACAGAATTAAGAGTTACTTGGACTAGCATGGATTGATGAGGGAAAGCCAGCACGGATTTGTTAAAAGCAAATCGTGTTTAGCTAACTTGATAGAGTTTTTTGATGAGGTAAAAGAGAGGGTCGATAAGGGCAATGTGGTTGATGTGGTGTATATGGACTTTCAAAAGGCGTTTGATAAAAAAACTGCCTAATAAGCTTTTCATCAAGATCGAAGCCCATGGAATAAAGGGGGCAGTAGCAGCATGGATACAGAATTCGCCAAGTAAGAGGAAGTAGAGAGTAGTGGTGAACGGTTGTTTCTCGTACAGGAGGGAGATGTACAGTGGTGTTTCCCAGGGGTCGGTACTAGTAACACTGTTTTTCTTGATATATATTAATGACTTGGGTGTGCAGGGCACAATTTCCAAATTTGCAGATGACACAAAACTTGGAAGTGTAGTGAACAGTGAGAAGGATATTGATAGACTTCAAGAGGTTATAAACAAGCTGGTGGAAAGGGCGGACACGTGGCAGATGAAATTTAACGCAGACAAATGCTAAGTGTTACATTTGGCTGGAAGAAAGAGGAGAGGCAATATAAACTGGAGGGCACAACTCTAAAAGGGGTACAGGAACAGAGAGATCTGGGGGTATATGTGCACAAATGTTTGAAAGTGGCAGGACAGGTTGAGAAAGTGGTTACAAAAGCATACGGGACCAAGGGCTTTATAAATAAAGGCACAGAGTACAAAAGCAAAGAAGTCACGATGAACATTTATAAAACAATGGTTCGATCACAACAGGAGTATTGTGTTCAGTTCAGGGCACCACACTTTAGGAAATGTGCGAAGGCCTTAGGGAGGGTGCAGAAACGATTTACTAGAATGATTCCAGGGATGAGGGACTTTCGTTGTGTGGATAGACTGATGGATCTGGGGTTGTTCTCCTTGGAACAGAGACGGTTGCGAGGAGATTTGATAGAGGAATTTAAAATCGTGAAGGGTTCAGACAGCATAGATGGAGAGAAACTGTTCCCATTGGCGGAAGGGTCAAGAACCAGAGGACATAGATTTAAGCTGATGGGCAAAAGAACCAAAGGTGAGATGAGGAGAAACTTTTTTACACAGCGAGTGGTTAGGATCTGGAATGCACTGCCCGAGGGGGTGGTGGAGGCAGATGCAATCATATTTTTCAAAAGGGAACTGGATAAGTACTTGAAAGGAAAAGATTTACAGGGCTGCAGGGAAAGGGCGGGGGAGTGGGACTAGCTGGATTGCTCTTGCATAGTGCCAGCACGGACTCGATAGGCCGAATGGCCTCCTACTGTGCTGTTGTAACCTTTCTACGATTCTAATTGGACAGCTCTTTCAAAGAGCCAGCACAGGCACGATGGATCGAATGGCCTCAGCCTGATCTTTATCATTCTATGATTCTAAGAGGTGAATTTGTATTTTTTTCTTGATTCCATTCTGTTTGGGTAACATCTGTCTTTCATGAATCGTTAGATGCTCAAAATGTCGCAATGTAAAGTTGATGCCTCTATTCATTTGATACTTGGAAAGCTATCTTTCCTTCTGTCCTTGTTGATAGCTTTTGCGTTAACGGATGGCACACCATTTTCTTCGTTGTGCCTATAATAGAACCTGCAGCAGTTTCCTGTCATTGAAAGACAATAAAGCGCCTTGGACAGTAGCCCAGAACGTGCGGTATAGAATCGGCCGCCCGATATTCAGTTCCACTGACTGCAATAGGATTGAATATCATGTGGGGCGTATAGTGGGCGCCCGATACGCTAACGTCCATTTACTACCCCGAGCAGATTCTGTAAGGGTCGTGTGTTTTCCCACACTAGAATTTTCTTTCAATACTTTGCAACAGGTGGTGCGTAACGTCAAGCAGTAAAGTCAAAAAATCGACCAAATACTATGCAAGTCTTCCGATATTAATAAAGAACTCACCTGCACTTTTTAGAGCTGCTTTGACCTTCTGTAGTTCTGAAAAGCAGAACCAAAAATATTGCGCTTTTATATTTCTTAAGAATAACATTCATAACAAGAGCCCTGCAACATTTTCTGTTCGGTTCAGGTCAGGTGGATTTCATAACTGGAACATGTTGGTAATTCAGATCCATAAGGAGATTCTGCTCAACCTTTATAAATCACTGGTTAGGCCTCAGCTGGAGTATTGTGTCCAATTCTGTGCACCATACTTTAGGAAGGATCTCAATCTTTGGAGAGGGTGCAGATGAGATTTAATGGAATGGCACCAAGGATGAGGGACTTCAGTTATCTGGAGAGATTAGACTCCTTACAGCAGAGTGGGTTAAGGGAAGAGTTCATCGTAGAATCAGAGAAAGTTACGGCACAGAAGCAGGTCATTCGGCCCATTGTTCCTGTGCCGGCCGAAAAAGTGCTATTCGAGCTTAATCCCACTTTCCAGCACTAGGTCAGTAGCCCTGCAGGTTACGTCACTTCAAGTGCACAGCCAAGTACTTTTTAAATGAGTTGAGGGTTTCTGCCTCTACCACCCTTTCAGGCAATAGATAGGCTAAATGGTAAAGGGTGACGTTACATTTTAAGTTCGAAGTGAAATGACAATTTCTACGCCATTGTGATGGCCACTACCATCTCAATTTTACTTGTATGATGCTGCCCTCCGTTCTTGTAACCATAATCGCTGTATCGATGATTGAAACCTAAAGTAGGGGAGGGAATTCGACCACTTTGAGTGCATTAATTGTCTTGAATTTCCAGGGGGCCTCTCCCGCCCTGCTGTAACTTGGCCAGAAACGGAATTGCCGCCACATTTCCGACAAAGTTATGGCGGCGGAGCGAGAATTGTTGCTACCTGGCATGCAGCCTTACAGCTTCATAAATAACTTAAAGTAATGAGTGTTCTTGGTAATTATCATTTCATCAATTTGGAGTACGTAAGGACATCGGAACGTAGGAACAGGAACAGGTCATTTAGCCTCTCGAGCCTGTTCTGTCATTCAATTAGATCATGGTTCATCTGCATCTGACCTCTATTTACCCGCCATGGTTCTGTAACACTTAATCCGCTTTCCCGAACAAAAATCTATCAGTCTGAGTTTTGAAATTTTCAATTGATCCCCAGCCTCAACATCTTTTCTGGGGGAGTGATTTCGAGATTTCCACGATCCTTTGTGTGAAAGGATGCTTCCTGACATCAATCCTGAACGGCCGACCGATTGAAGGTTACAACGCTTGTTCTGAACATCACCACCAGAGGGAATCATTCCTCTCTTTCCGCACAATCAACTGCTTTGATCATCTGAAACACCTCATTTAGATCACCACGTAATTTTATACTTGAAAGGAACACATGCCTCGTCTGTGCAACAGATCAACATAATTTAACCCTTTTAGCCCCGGTTTAATTCTGGTAAATCTTCGCCTTACCCACTCGAAGGCCAATGTATCCTTCCGGAGGTACGGTAGTGCAAGAGTTCCGTTTCTTGATTAATAATCCAATGGTGCGTTAAAATCCCACCATGTCAGTTTGAGAATTTGAATCCCATTTGAAAAATTCTGGAAACAAAAGTTATTTTTAGTAAAACGTGACCAGGGAGCGTTCAGAGGGCTATGGGTGCTCAGACGTTGATTATATTCAAGGCTGAGAGCGATAGATCATTGGACACTCGGGGAGTCAAGCGTTATGGGGATCTTTTCTGATGATTTCTTCTATTCCCGTTGTCCAAAATCTCAAACTAGTCCTTTAGGGTTAGTATGTTTGCAGATGACACCAAGATTGGTGGCATTGTGGTCAGTGAAGAAGGTTATCTAGGATTGCAACAGGATCTTGATAAATTGGGCCAGTGGGCCGATGAATGGCAGATGGAGTTTAATTTAGATAAATGTGAGGTGATGCATTTTGGTAGATCGAATCGGGCCAGGGCCTACTGCGTTAATGGTAGGGCGTTGGGGAGAGATTGAGAACAAAGAGGTCTAGGAGTACAGGTTCATAGCTCCTTGAAAGTGGAGTCACAGGTGGATAGGGTGGTGAAGAAGGCATTCAGCATGCTTGGTTTCATTGGTCAGAACATTGAATACAGGAGTTGGGATGTCTTGTTGAAGTTGTACAAGACATTAGTAAGGCCACACTTGGAATACTGTGTACAGTTCTGGTCACCCTATTATAGAAAGGATATTATTAAACTAGAAAGAGTGCAGAAAAGATTTACTAGGATGCTACCGGGACTTGATGGTTTGACACATAGGGAGAGGTTGGATGGACTGAGACTTTTTTCCCTGGAGAGTAGGAGGTTTAGGTGTGATCTTATAGAAGTCTATAAAATAATGAGGGGCATCGATAAGGTAGATAGTCAAAATCTTTTCCCAAAGGTAGGGGAGTCTATAACGAGAGGTCATAGATTTAAGGTGAGAGGGGAGAGATACAAAAGGGCCCAGAGGGGCAATTTTTTCACTCAAAGGATGGTGTGTGTCTGGAACGAGCTACCAGAGGCAGTAGTGGAGGCGGGTACAATTTTGTCTTTTAAAAAGCATTTGGACAGTTACATGGGTAAGATGGGTATAGAGGGATATGGGCTAAGTGCAGGCAATTGGGACGAGCTTAGTGGTATAAACTGGGCGACATGGACATGTTGGGCCGAAGGGCCTGTTTCCATGTTGTAAACTTCTCTGATTCTTCTATGAAAGCTGCCGTGCTTACCTGGTCTGGCCTACATGTGACTCCAGTCCCACACTAACGTGGTTGATTCTCAATTGCCCTCTGAATTGGCTTAACAAGCCATACAGTTGTGTCCAATCGCTAAGGATCACAGCGATTCAAAAAGACCCACCACCACCTTCTCAGAGCGACTAACGGATGGGCAATGGATCCCGTCCTTGCCAGCGGTGCCCAAATCCCTAGAATGAATAAAAAAAATCAAGAGGTACGAAACTGACGTTTTGAAATGAATCTGACTGATCAATTTCCGATTGACAGGGATGTTTCATAGGAACATCGGAACAGGACTAGGCCATTCAGCCCCTCGTGCCTGCTCCGCCATTTGATAAGATCATTGCTGATCTGTGATCTAACTCCATATACCTGCCTTTGGCCCAAATCCCTTAATAACTTTGGCTGCCAAAAAGCTATCGATCTCCAATTTAAATTCAGCAATTGAGCTAGTATCAATTGCCGTTTGTGGAAGAGAGTTCCAAACTTCTACCACCCTTTGTGCGCAGAAATGTTTTCTAATCTCGCTCCTGAAAGGTCTGCCTCTATTTTTTAGACTGTGCCCCCTACTCCTTGAATCCCCAACCAGCGGAAATAATTTCTCTCTATCCATCCTATCCGTTCCCCTTAATATCTTATAAACTTCGATCAGATCACCCCATAACCTTCTGAACTCCAGAAAATACAACCCCAATTTGTGTAATCTCTCCTCGTAACTTAACCCCTGAAGTCCGGGTATCATTCTAGTAAATCTACGCTGCACTCCCTTCAAATGCCAATATGTCCTTCTGAAGGTGCGGTGCCCAGAACTGCTCACAGTACTCCAGGTGCGGTCTAACCAGGGTTTTGTGTAGTTACAGCATAACTTCTGACGCCATGTACTCTCGTCCTCCAGATATAATGGCCCGCATTCCATTAGCCTTATTGGTTATTTTCTGCACCTGTTCGTGAGACTTCAATGAAGTATGTAGCTGTACCCCTAAGTTCACTGTTTTTAACTCATTACCATTTGGAAAGTTTCTCTCACTGTCTTTCTATCGATCGATCCACCTATCGATTTGTTCACCTATTCTATTCTGTTATTGGTCAAGTCGTCTGGCAGATTGACCAGAATGTATTCGGCCTGTGAGTGCGTGATACAAGCCGTTGGAGTTAAAAAAAAAGGCAGCAACTGCAGTAAATTTGCCAGAAGACATTGAAGGATAAACAGCGTTACAGGATGAGTGGGGAATGGACATTTTTGAACGAGCCAGCAGCCGAAGGCTCTCTGGCGGCTCAAAAGGGTCTATCGCATCTGCCTTTATAATTATGCCCCACTTTAAGGTGGGTATATCACAGGTGATGGATGCGCTACTGCCCGTTTAGCACGAACACTTGAGACAAATGTGGACCCCACAGAATTTCAGGAATTCAATGTGATTAATTATTTTTTAAAAAGACATTGTGGAAAATCAACAAAGGGATGATTTCAGCTTTTAAGGCTCCAGGTTGTGGAACATAAGAACATAAGAACATAAGAAATAGGAGCAGGAGTAGGCCAATCGGCCCGTCGAGCCTGCTCCGACATTCAATAAGATCATGGCTGATCTGATCCTAACCTCAAATCTACATTCATGTCCAATTTCCTGCCCGCTCCCCGTAACCCCTAATTCCCTTTACTTCTTGGAAACTGTCTATTTCTGTTTTAAATTTATTTAATGATGTAGCTTCCACAGCTTCCTGGGGCAGCAAATTCCACAGACCTACTACCCTCTGAGTGAAGAAGTTTCTCCTCATCTCAGTTTTGAAAGAGCAGCCCCTTATTCTAAGATTATGCCCCCTAGTTCTAGTTTCACCCATCTTTGGGAACATCCTTACTGCATCTACCCGATCAAGCCCCTTCACAATCTTATATGTTTCAATAAGATCGCCTCTCATTCTTCTGAACTCCAATGAGTGGAGTTCCAATCTACTCAACCTCTCCTCATATGTCCGCCCCCTCATCCCCGGGATTAACCGAGTGAACCTTCTTTGTACTGCCTCGAGAGCAAGTATGTATTTTCTTAAGTATGGACACCAAAACTGTATGCAGTATTCCAGGTGCAGTCTTTTTTTTTATTCGTTCACGGGATGTGGGCGTCGCTGGCAAGGCCGGCATTTATTGCCCATCCCTAATTGCCCTTGAGAAGGTGGTGGTGAGCCGCCTTCTTGAACCGCTGCAGTCCGTGTGGTGAAGGTTCTCCCACAGTGCTGTTAGGAAGGGAGTTCCAGGATTTTGACCCAGCGACAATGAAGGAAAGGCGATATATTTCCAAGTCGGGATGGTGTGTGACTTGGAGGGGAACGTGCAGATGGTGTTGTTCCCATGCGCCTGCTGCCCTTGTCCTTCTAGGTGGTAGAGGTCGCGGGTTTGGGAGGTGCTGTCGAAGAAGCCTTGGCGAGTTGCTGCAGTGCATCCTGTGGATGGTGCACACTGCAGGTCTCTCCAATACTTTATATAACTGCAGCAATACCTCCCTCTTTTTATATTCTATCCCCCTAGCAATAAAAGCCAACATTCCGTTGGCCTTCTTGATCACCTGCTGCACCTGCATACTAACTTTTTGATTTTCTTGCACTTGGACCCCCAGATCCCTTTGTACTGCAGTACTTTCCAGTTTCTCGCCATTAAGATAATAACTTGCTCTCTGATTTTTCCTGCCAAAGTGCATAACCTCACATTTTCCAATATTGTATTGCATCTGCCAAATCTCCACCCACTCACCCAGTCGGTCTATATCCCCTTGTAGGTTTTCTATGTCCTCCTCACTCTCTACTTTCCCTCCCATCTTTGTATCATCTGCAAATTTTGATATGTTGCTCTCGGTCCCCTCCTCCAAATCGTTAATATAGATTGTAAAGAGTTGGGGACCCAGCACCGACCCCTGCGGAACACCACTGGCTACTGGTTGCCAGTCCGAGAATGAACCATTTATCCCAACTCTCTGCTTCCTGTTAGATAACCAATCCTCCACCCATGCCAGAATATTACCCCCAATCCAGTGATTCTTTATCTTGAGCAATAATCTTTTATGTGGCACCTTGTCGAATGCCTTCTGGAAGTCTAAATACACTACGTCCACTGGTTCCTCTTTATCCACCCTGTACGTTATGTCCTCAAAGAACTCAAGCAAATTTGTCAGACATGACTTCCCCTTCATAAAGCCATACTGACTTTGTCCTATTAAATTATGTTTATCCAAATGTTCCGCTACGATCTCCTTAATAATTTACTCCAAAATTTTACCCACCGCAGATGTCAGGCTAACTGGTCCATAATTTCCAGCCTTCTGCCTACTACCCTTTTTAAATAAGGGTGTTACATTAGCAGTTTTCCAATCTGCCGGGACCTTTGCTGAGTCCAGAGAATTTTGGTTAATTATTACCAAAGCATCCACAATCCCTGCTGCCACTTCCCTCAAGACCCTAGGATATAAGCCATCAGGTCCAGGGGATGTATCCACATTGAGTCCCACTAATTTACTGGGTCACAGGGCGGTGATATCCGGTGGAAATCAATTTCGCCTGCTTCCAGTTGATAGTGGTTCCCCCATAGACGTATATTAAGTTATTTTAAAACACATTGGAAGAGCTGAGGACGAAAATTGGCCCTAACTTTAGTTGTGTGTAACTGTGTGGTTCTATACTTCTATATTCGTGTGATAACGGAACTGTCTGACAATGCAACCAGCCTGATAATCAAACGTAGAGTTGGTATTACTTTAATCTCGTTTCGTCCAGCGAGTGCCTTCCAGTGAGACCTTAGACAATGAAAGTAACTGCCTATGACTGAATGGTTTGGGAAACGGTAACGTCATCTCGTCATTGTTACACCACTGAATTCTGTCCATTCATATTAAATATCATGGTAATAACTGCAACGTCACTCCTTGTTCATTGGGGAATGATCTACATGTTACGTACAATGTCTATTGCATCGGGTGCCTGTTAGACGCTCGCTTTGATATTCAGTTCTATCGAAGCCAATTTCGAGCGGTGGAATAATACAGGCGGCCGATTCACTTACGTCCGTTTTGCGCCACCGCCCGAGACGAATTTCTATCACTGAGCCTTTCAGATTAATCTATGCTTTGCCGCTCACCATCCTCAAAGCGTCATCGATAAAACTGTCATCGTTTCTCCATAAACAAACTGCTTGACTCTCCGAAAGCTCCCGTTGGATTGCCTGCTTCCTGCTGGATCTTCACTTTGCGAATCATATTGATGCCACTGGCCCTACAATCCTGTGTCTCGCCCATATAAGGTAAGACAATAAGAATTAGGAGCAGGACTAGGCCATACGACCGCTCGAGCCTGCTCCGCCATTCAATCAAATCATGGCTGATCTTCAACCTCAACTCCACTTTCCTGCACGATCCCCATATCCCTCGATTTCTCCAAGAGTCCAAAAATCTATCCATCTCTGTCTTGAATATACTCAAAGACTGAGCATCCACGGCCCTCTGAGATCGAGAATTCAAAGGACTCACCACCCTATGAGCGAAGAAATTCCTCCTCATCTCAGTCCTAAATGCCCGACTCCTTATCCTGAGACTATTCCCCCTAGTTCTGGACTTTTCAGCCAAGGGGGAAACAGCCTCTCAGCATCTACCCTGTCAAGCCCCCTCAGAATCTTATATGATTCAATGAGATCACCTCTCATTCTTCTAAACTCCAGAGAGTATAGGCCCATTCTGCTCAATCTTTCCTCATAGGACAACCCTCTCATCCCAGGAATCAATCTAGTGAATCTTCGTTGCACCATCACTAAGGCAAGTATATCCTTCCTTAGGTAAGGTGACCGAAACAATACACAGTACTCCAGTTGTAGTACTCCAGATGCGGGATGACCAAAGCCCTGTACAATTGCAGCAAAACTTCCTTACTCTTGTACGCCAATCCCCTTGCAATAAAGGCCAATATACCATTTGCCTTCCTAATCGCTTGCTGTACCTGCTTGTCAACTCTTTATGTTTCGAGTACAAGGACACCCAAATCTCTCTGAACACCAGCATTTAATGGTTTCTCACCATTTGAAAAATATTTTGTTTTTCTATTTTTCCTACCAAAGAGAATAACCCCATATTTCCCCACTTTATGCTTCATCTGCTACCTTCTTGTCTCCTCAATTAACCTGTATATATCCCATTGAAGATTCTTTACGTCCTCCTCACGGCTTGCTTTCCCACCTAGCTTTGTATCGTCACCAAGCTTGGCTTCATTACACTCGGTCCCTTCATCTGAATCATTAGTATAGATTGTAAATAGCTGAGGACTAAGCACCGATCCTTGCTGCACCCACTAGTTAAAACCTGCTTACTTACCTGTTCACCTATTGTTTTACCTGCTCTGCCCTTCTGGAACAATCAAAACCCTCGTAGCTTTTATTCCTGTGCTTACAATTCCAATTACATCATTCTTGCAAACTGCCATTACATCCTTCAAGCTACTGCCAATACTTACATAGAATTCGGTACAATTTACAGCACGGAAAAAGGCCATTCGGCCCTACTGGTCTATGCCGGTATTTATGCTCCACACGAGCCTCCCCCAACCCCTCATCACCTCGCCGTATCAACATGTCCTTCGATTCCTTTCTCCCTCCTGTATTTATCTACTTGCCCCTTAAATGCATCTATGCAATTCGCCTCATTCCAAATTCTCGCCCTCAAGGAAAACAGGTTTCTCTGAATTCCTTTTGGATTTATTAATCACTATCTTATATCTATGACCCCTAGTTTTATATTTCCAAATCGCGAAAACATCTTCTCTAATTCTACCCTCTCATGCCCCTTCATTATCTTATACACCACTATTATGTCATACGTCCTCCGTTCGCTTTTTCGAGAGAAAAGAGCCTCAGTTTGTTCGTTCTCCAATAATTAAACGCCAATAAACATCTACAGAGCACATGTGACATTTACTACTCCCACTTTCAACATACATGTCAGTCTTTACATGTGCTGTTTGTATGTTCTGATTTAGGGACTTAATGTTCCATTTCCGATCCCTGGAATGGGAGATTTACATCGCAGTGGCGCGCAAATCCAGTGGTAGCGGATCGGAGGTGGGTTAAAATTACCGCCCTATTTTCCTTTCCGGGCGGGGATAGCGGGCGGCCGCTTCACTGATGCCTGATTCGCACCTACACTGAAATTGAATTCCATGTCCATGACGCATCTCTAATCATTTCGGTTTATCTCTGTTATGGCGGTATGATTTGCTCTACTGAGCCCTTCACAAACGCTGATAAACAACAATTACTTAGTACTGCTTTACCTTCCTGACACTGATTCAGTTTCACTTCTGCAATAAAAATAATAATAATAATATTAGAAACAAAGACAAATACGTTTGAAACACTAACGATTATCAGATGGCTCCAGCCATCACCTCGGTCTGTTTCCATGTGAGGTATTTGTAGCAGATTAAATCTGCAATTCATTTCCAATCACAGACATGTTACGTGGTGGAGTCCAACATGAAGGATCACTACTGTAAGATAGCCACTAATAAATCCAACGTGGAATTCAGGAGAATCTTCTTTACCCAGGGCGTGTTAAGAATGTGGCACTTGCTACCACATAGAGTAGTTGAGGCGAATAGCATAGATGCATTTAAGGGAAAGCAAGATAAGAACATGAGGGAGAAAGGAACATAAAGATATGTTCACAGTGTTGGATCAAGTTTGATGGGAGGATGCTCGGTTGGAGCATAAACACCGGCAGAGACCAATTGGGCCGAATGAAATGATTGAACCAGTTCCAATGGATAATTTCAAGCGGGGTCCAATGTACATCATAGCACCCCGATCTGCTTTGAAAAAGGGGCCCACTGCCTAAAACAGGCCGTAGCTTTGAATGCCGAGGGTATATCCAAAAGACCCTTTATAAATTCGCGTAGTCAAATCACCGGAGTTAACAGGGGCGGGGGTGTAAAGCTACTGAACATAGCAACATAGAAACATAGAAAATAGGAGCAAGAGTAGGCCATTCGGCCCTTTGGGCCTGCTCCTCCATTCAAAATGATCATGGCTGATCGTCTAACTCAGTACTCTGTTCCTGCTTTTTCCCCATATCCCTTGATCCCTTTAGCATTAAGAAATATATCTATCTCCTTCTTGAATACATCTAATGATTTGGCCTCCATTGCCTTCTGTGGTAGAGAATTCCACTGGTTCACCACCCTCTGAGTGAAGAAATTTCTGCTCATCTCAGGTCTAAATGGCATCCCCCGTATACTGAGACTGTGACCCATGGTTCTGGACTCCCCAGCCATCCAGTCTGTCTAATCCTGTTGGAATTTTTTAATGTTATAACCGACTTTGAGGTTGTCACCTCCCGATTGAAGCTGATGTTACAAGCTTCCGTGATACTTAGTAGGAGTAGTTTGAACCTAACATCCGGGCCTTGTCAGGGGAAGGTTCGGGTCGACACATTTCATAGGAACAGGTGCAGGCCAGGAAACCCCTCGAGCCTGTGCTGTCCAAGAATTTGATAGAGAGGCTGTAAACCCTGTCCCATAAATTGATCACTAGCCAAGATGTCTTCAAATTAGTAGTTGGTAATTTTCAACTGCGTCCATTTTGTGATACCGCCCAAAATTGAATTGCTGACATTTAGTATCGAGCAAAGAATTACATTTGTGCACATGACAGTAGAAAACACGCAAAATGTTTGCGGATTATAGGTGAGGGATTATTGCTGCTGAAACTAGTTCATGAGCCGAACATGCGCTATGTCCATCGGCCACTATGTTCAGGCACATCTCAGCCCTTTGAAGACAGCAAACACGGAAGCATATGTGGATATTGTGCCGAGCATTTCTTCATCAATATCATTAATGTTGAATTTATTCTTTCTTTGATTAAAAGCAACAACACCAATTGCGTTTATATCGCGCCTTTGACCTCGTAGAACGTCGCGAGGAGCTTCGCAGAAGCGTTCTCAAATAAAATTTGACACCGAGCGGCATAAGGAGTTCGTAGGACAGGTGACCAGAAGCTTGGTCAAAGTGGTAAGTTTTAAGTAACATCTTGAAGGAGGAGAGAGAGGCGGAGAGGTTTCGGGAGGGAATTCCAGAGCTTAGGCCCTAGGCAGCTGAAGGCAGGGCCACCAATGGTGAAGTGAATATCGGGAATGTGCAAGAGGCAAGAACTGCAGGAGCGCAGAGATATCGATGGGTTGTAGGGCTGGAGAAGGTTACAGTGATAGGGAGGGGCGAGGTCATGGAGGGCTTTGAAAACACGCATGAGAATGTTTACATTGAGGCATGCAGTCCTGGAGCCAATGTAGGTCAGCGAGCACATGGACAATGGATGAGCGGGACTTAATGCCAGTTCGGACACCAGCAGCAGTGTATTGGATGAGTACACGTTAAGCGTTTAGTTCTTTAAAGTAATGAATTGTCAAACCAGCTACCTTGGGCTTTTACTTTCATTTTGTCTTCTGTTAAGGGGTAAACATATTGGAAAGAATGTGAATTTGCAGCTTATGGGTTATGTGTATGCACAGTACACAAACATAAAGGGTAAAAGATAAATTTGGTGAACAATTACCTACAACCTGGAAATTGCTGACATCTTAGCCACTGGCACCATCTGTGCTTTATTTGCAGGTGTCCTCAATTTCAACATGGTCATTGCATGTACTCTAAAAATGTCAGTGGAATGGGGAGTTCTTTGCCCAGCATCCATAGCGGCAGGACCCAATCAAACCCAGAGATAGAGTGGGTTCGCTGCCGCTACGCATACTGGGTAAATAGATCGCCATTCATCGATTCACAGACTCATAGAAAGATTACAGCACGGAGGAGGCTATTCTGCCCATCCAGTCCACGCCGGCTCTATGCAAGAACAATCCAGCTAGTCCCACTCCCCCCCCCTCCCCTTTCCCCGTAGCCATGCATTTTTTTTCTCATTTCAAGTACTTATCCAGTTCCCTTTTGAAGGCCATGATTGAATCTGCCTCCACCAGCTCCTCAGGCAGTGCTTTCCAGATCTTAACCGCTCGCTGTGTAAAAACGTTTTTCCTCATGTCATCTTTGGTTCTTTTGCCAATCACTTGAAATCTATGCCATCTGGTTCTTGACACTTCTGCCAGTGGGAACAGTTTCTCTCTATCTACTCTGTCTAGACCCTTCATGATTTTGAATGCCTCTATCAAATCTCCTCGCAACCGTCTCATTTCCAAGGAGGACAATCCCAGCTTCTCCAGTCTATCCACGTAATTTAATCCCTCATCCCTGGAATCAATCTAGTAAATCTCCTCTGCACCCTCTCTCAGGTCTTCACATCCTTCCGAAATTGCGATACCCAGAACAGGACACAATATTCCAATTGTGGCCGAACCAATGTTTTATTAAGGTTCATCATGACTTCCATATGTTTGTACTTTATGCGTCGATTTATAAAGCCCAGGACCCCCTATGTTTTTAACCGCTTTCTCAACCTGCTCTGCCACCTTCAATGATTTGTGCACATATACCGCCAGATCTCTCTGTTCCTGTACCACTTTTAGAATGATGCCCTCTAGTTTATATTGCCTCTCCTCGTTTTTCCAACCGAAATGCATCACTTCGCATTTTTCTGCATTAAACTTCATCTACCACGTGTCCCCCATGCTAACACAGTGTCTATATCCTTTTGAAGTCTATCACTTTCCTCCTCACTGTCTACTAGCCTTCCAAGTTTTGTGTCATCCGCTAGTTTTGAAATTGTGCCCTGCACTCCCAAGTCCAAGTCATTAATATATATCAAGAAGAGCAGTGGTCCCAGCACCGACTCCTGGGGAACACCACTGTACACCTCCCTCCAGTCTGAAAAACAACCGTTCACCACTACTCTGTTTCCCGTCCCTTCGCCAATTCTATATCCATGTTGCTACTGCCCCCTTTATTCCAATGGCCGTAATCTTAATAGCAAGCCTACCATGTGACATTTTATCAAACGCTTTTTGAAAATCCACATACCCTTACATCAACAAACTCGATTTAGTTCGTTAAACACGATTTGCCTTTAACAAATCCGTGCTGGCTTTCCCTAATCAATCCACACCCGTCCAAGTGACTGTTAATTCTGTCCCGGATTATCGTTTCCAAAAGTTTCCCCAACACCGAAGTTAAACTGACCAGCCTGTAGTTGCTCGGTTTATCCTTACACCCTTTTTTGAACAAGGGTGTAACATTTGAAATTCTCCAGTTCTCTGGCACCACTCCCGTATCTAAGGATGTTTGGAAGATCATGGCCAGTACCTCCACAATTTCCACCCTTACTTCCATCAGCAACCTAGGATGCATCCCATCCGGACCGGGTGACTTATCTACTTTAAGAACAGCTAGCCTTTCTAGTATCTCTTCTTTATCAATTTTTAGCCCATCCAGTATCTCAACTATATCTTCCTTTACTGAGACTCTGACAGCATCTTCTACCTTGATAAAGACAGAAGCAAAGTCCTCATTTAGTACCTCAGCCATGCCCTCTGCCTCCATGAGTATATCTCCTTTTTGGTCCCTATTCGGCCCCAGCCCTCCTCTTATTACCCGTTTATTGTTTACATTGCTGTAGAAGACTTTTGGATTCCCTTTTATGTTGGCCGCCAGTCTATTCTCATACTCTCTCTTTGCCCCTCTTATTTCCTTTTTCACTTCACCTCTGAACTTTCTATATTCAGCCTGGTTCTCACTTGTGTTATCAACCTGACATCTGTCATACACCCCCTTTTCCCGCTTCGTCTTATTCTCTATCTCTTTTGTCATCCAGAGATCTCTGGCTTTGGATGCCCGACCTTGCCCCCTTGTTGGAATGTATCTTGTCTGTACCCGAATCATCTCCTCCTTAAAGGCCGCCCACTCTTGAATTACAGTTTTGCCTGCCGATCTATGATTCCAATTTAACCGGGCCAGATCTGTTCTCATCCCACTGAAATTTGCCCTCCTCCAATTGAGTGTTTTTCTTTAGAGTGGACAGTGTCCTTTTCCATAGCTAATCTAAAACTTCTAATCGCTGCTTCCTAAACACTCCCCCACTGACATTTACTCCACTTGGCGCGCCTCATTCCCTTCAACCAAGTCCAGCAATGTCTCCTTCCACGTTAGGCCAGAAACATACTGGTCGAGAAAGTTATCCTGAACACATTTCAAAACTTCCTCCTCTTGTTTGCCCCTTATTTTATTGTTATCCCAGTCTATATTAGGATAGTTGAAATCCCCAGTTATCAGTACTATATGGCTTTTGCACCTCTCTGTAATTTCCCTGCAAATTTGCTCCTCTATATCAATCCGACTAGTTGGTGGACGATAGAATACACCCAGTAGTGTAATGGCACCTCTATTGTTTCTTAACTCGAACCAAATCGATTCTGTCCTTGACCCCTCAAGGACATCCTCTCTCTCCAGCACTGCAATTATTCTCCTTAACCAGTACTGCCAACACCCCCGCACACCCCTCCCCGCGGATCTTTCATAGGAACATAAGACATAGGAGCAGGAGTAGGCCAATCGACCCCTCGAGCCTGCTCCGCCATTCAATAAGATCATGGCTGATCTGATCCTAACCTCAAATCTAAATACATGTCCAATTTCCTGCCCACTCCCCGTAACCCCTAATTCCCTTTATTTATAGGAAACTGTCTATTTCTGTTTTAAATTTATTTAATGATGTAGCTTCCACAGCTTCCTGGGGCAACAAATTCCACAGACCTACTATCCTCTGAGTGAAGAAGTTTCTCCTCATCTCAGTTTTAAAAAAGCAGCCCCTTATTCAAAGATTATGCCCCCTAGTTCTAGTTTCACCCATCCTTGGGAACATCCTTACCGCATCCACCCGATCAAGCCCCTTCACAACCTTATATGTTTCAATAAGATCGCCTCTCATTCTTCTGAACTCCAATGAGTAGAGTCCCAATCTACTCAACCTCTCCTCATATGTCCGCCCCCTCATCCCCGGGATTAACCGAGTGAACCTTCTTTGTACTGCCTCGAGAGCAAGTATGTCTTTTCATAAGTATGGACACCAAAACTGTATGCAGTATTCCAGGTGCGGTCTCACCAATACCTTATATAACTGCAGCAATACCTCCCTGTTTTGATATTCTATCCCCCTAGCAATAAAAGCCAACATTCCGTTGGCCGTCTTGATCAGCTGCTGCACCTGCTGCACCTGCATACTTACTTTTTGATTTTCTTGCACTAGGACCCCCAGATCCCTTTGTACTGCAGTACTTTCCAGCTTCTTGCCATTAAGATAATAACTTGCTCCCTGATTTTTCCTGCCAAAGTGCATAACCTCACATTTTCCAATATTGAATTCAATGACTGAGCATCCACAGCCCTCTGGGGTAGAGAATTCCATCGATTCACAACCCTCTGAGTGAAGAAATTCCTCCTCCTCTCAGTCTTGAATAGACGACCCCTGATCCTGATACTATGCCCCCCAGTTGTTGAACCCCTGCCTGCGGAAACAGCCTCTCTTCATCTACCCTGTCAAGCCCCCTCAGAATCTTATTCGTTTCAATGAGATCCCCTCTCATTCTTCTAAACTCCAGAGAACAGAGGCCCATTCTACTCAATCTCTCCTCATAGGACAACCCTATCGTTCGTAATTAGCGCGTGTTCCTAGTTCCAAAATGATTCTTATATATTTTAACGGATAAGTTATTTGGGCTTCTCAATAAGTGTCCTTTTTTTTTGCAGATGACCCTCTTTAGATGTGTCAGTTTATAGAGGGCTCACTCTATTCGCTCAATAACTCAGCAGCTACATATTCGGCACTGCACACACGTGTTGATTTGTGACGCAGATTTGCACTTTGAACTTTTGCTTCAATCTCCGTCGGGTCAAAAATAATTGCGCTCTTGTGTACAACAGCCGTGCAATACATTTTAGCCGACACAAAGTATTTTTCTCACCTAATATTTTCAAAGATCCCTCGCATTTGCTTAGTTCTGAAATGCAGAAAAAGGAAATATCTCAGCTCTTACATCTGTAGAATTAAATCTGAAAATTCAGGAGATACTCAGCAGCTCAGGCAGCATCTGTGCAGAAAGGAACAGAGTTAACGTTTCAAGCCGATGGCCTTTCATCAGAACAGAAGTCCAAAATAGATTCAGTGAGCACAGGGGTGATGGATGAACGGAATTCGAAGTTAGGATATTGGAGGAAGCGTTCGATTCAACCAATTGTGATGAAAGGTCACGTTGACTCAGTTTCTCTCTCCACAGATGCTGTCTGACCTGCTGACTGTTTACCAGCACTATCTGTTTTCATTTCAGACTTCCAGCATCCGCAGTGCATCGGTTACATTCCCGCTTTGGGCACGATCTGGCCCGTTTGCTGCCTGCTGGCTTGGATTAACATTAACACCTTATATTTGAAGCGGTGTTCCTACTCATGGGTACGCAAAATATGAAAAGGATTATTTCATTGTCTACTCTTCATTAGAAGTTTGTTTCATTGTTCCACTTCATTATAGAGTGATTCAGCACAGATACATGCCATTTGGCCCATCGTGCATGTGCAGGCTCTTTGAAAGAACATAAGAACATAAGAAAATAGGAGCAGGAGGAGGCCATACGGCCCCTCGAGCCTCCTCCGCCAGTCGATATGATCATGGCTGATCTTCGACCTTAACTCCACTTTCCCGCCCGATCCCCAGATCCCTTGATTCCCCGACAGTCTAAAAATCTATCGATCTCAGCCTTGAATATACTCAACGACTGAGCATCCACAGCCCCCTGGGATAGAGAATTCCAAAGATTCACAACCCTCTGAGTGAAAAAAATCCTCCTGCTCTCAGTCTTAATTGTCCAACTCCATATCCTGAGACTATGCCCCCTAGTTCTAGACTCTTCAGCCAGGGGAAATAATCTCTCAGCATCTACCCTGTCAAGCCCCCTCAGAACCTTATAAATTTCAATGAGATCACCTCTCATTCATCCAAACCCCAAAGAGTATAGGCCCATTCTACTCAATCTCTCCTCATAGGAAAAGCCTCTCACCCCAGGAATCAATCCAGTAAAGTAAAACGATCCAATAGTTCCACTCCCCGGCCCTTTCCAGGCAGCACTGCAATTCTTTTTCCTCCACAAGTATTTATCCATCTTCCTTGTGCATGTTTTTATGGAATCTGCTTCCACTAACCTTTCAGGCATTGCATTGCAGATCATAACACCTGCTGCATCAAGAAACTGCTCCTCTGGTCCATTTGTCAAATACATTAAGCCTTCTGCAACTGGACACAATTTCTCCTTATTTCCTCTGTCGAAACCCTTCATTATTTTGAACACCTCGATTATTATCATCCAACTATTTTTTGTTTCACTTCAAGTTAAGAAGAACAAATTTTGTGTTATCCCATGACCAACATCAAGCTACTTCTCAACCTTCAGTACTGAAGGTCACAGTCTCGCTGGAGGGGCTGAATTTTATCTTGGGTCAAAAACCCCGATTTTATTTCCCTTTGAATTCACCCTCATATTTTTCTAACTCAATCAGTGAAAGTCGGAAGTCATGCATTTAATCTTTCATGGATACTTTTCCACATCAGGGAGGTTTACCAATGCTAAAATTACGTTAAAATTGCAATCTTATTCGTGGGCTTATTGAATATTTCCCCTGGATAGAAACGAATATCAAACTGGGCATATAACAGGCGGCCAATGCTATGCCCCCCGTTTAGCCTACCGTTTAAGTAAAAATTCCATCCCTTTGAATCTCGCCCATGATTTCGTTCCACCTCCGAGGGTGACTCTCATAAATGTACAATTAGATTGTGAATTATAGCACAGAAATGGAGACCGCGCAGGAGTGTAGGCGTAGATTTTGTGCTTATGTCTCCTGAGTCGGCCTGGAACCTTTGACTTCTGAGGCAGAAGTGGGAGTTCTACCACTGAAGCAACGATGGCAAAGCTGGTAATAACGTATTAAACATCCCTCCTCCAATCTTGATATTCGGTTCTATTGCAGTCAACGGAACTGAATATCGTGAGGTGAGTATAACAGGTGAGACATTCTATTGCGCCTGATTTACGCTCCCGCCCAATTACGTTTAAAAGTGCACTTGCGAATTTCTGGCCCAATGTTTGAAGCAGTGAATTGTAAAACCATCTACCTTTCTCCTTCACAAGCAGCTTTTCTTCTGTTATGGAGAAAATTGTTCACAATGAGAATGTGTGACGAACTATTGCAATGGTTTCCTAATTAATTAGAGCCGCTTGCATTCGGGTGGGATGCTTTGCACAGAATACGACAGAAACAATCACGTGCTTTACTTTGCATCATTACAAACGTAGAATACTGCAGCACATAAAGAGGCCATTCGGTCCAACACCTCCTATGCCGACTCTGTAAGAAGTATCCAATTTCTCATGGCCCTGTAAATGTTGCCACTTGGCGTCAATCAGCATGGATTGTGTCAAAATCGCTCATCTATGCGCGCTGTAACTATTGAAAGGTATGCACGTTGCAGCGTTACGGGGAGATGTTGGAATAGAAACTACTTTTGAGCGGTAGTGGAATACGGACGTTATTGGATCGGCAGCCCGTTCGACGTCCAGCCGGAAATTCAATTCCATTGACTGGAATTCAACTGAATATGGAACGGAGCGTGTAACAGGTGGTCGATGTTCTACCCCATGGTAATGATACTTTGCTCAGCAGGTTTACAAGCGCATAGAACTTTTGTTGTCTTCTAAGTCAGAACAAAGATAATTGGGTGGTGATAAAAAACGTGCTTTTGTGTAGCGCCTTTCACGGCCACAGAGCGTCGTCAAGCGCTTTACAGTCAATGAAATACTTTTTGAAGTGTATTCACTGTTGTCATGTTGGGAAAACGCAGACAATTCGTGCACAGCAAGATCCCACGAACAGCAATGAGATAATGGCCAGTTCTTTTGTTTTATTGATGTTTGAGGGATGAATATGGGCCCAGGACACCGTGGAGAACTCTTCCACGAAATACTGCCACGGGATATTTTACATTCGCCTGAGATGGCAGGTGGGGCCTCCGCCTTATGTTTTATCTGAAGGACGGCACCTCCGACAGTGCAGCACTCCCTCAGTACTGCACTGAGACTAGAATTTATGCTCAAGTCTCTGTAATTGAGCTTGAACGCACGATCTTTGTGACTCAGAGACGAGAGTACTACAGTTGAATACTGGAGAAAGATTTTTCAGGACCTTTTCCCCACCTAAAGCATCCACTGTTTCTTCGCATTTGTTTATTCCTGGAATGCAGAAAAGGTAACGTTTGAGCAGTTTCGTTTCAATTCATTTCGTTTTACACTCTACGCCTCAACAAATGAACTGGATTCATTCCCAGCAATCATGCCCTTCACATACGACACTCTTCCATTAGTTTCCTCCATCTCAGTGATTGAGCTAAACCGCGGTCTCGAATTTGATCACGTGTTCCATTAGATCTCCCGTCGGGATGGAAATTATAAATTGCTAAACCATTTCCTTCCAGCCAAATACAACTTTAGCCAAGGGTCAGGGCAGGGGGAGGACGCAGTTTGCCTGCATGGCTCAGAACCGCTCGTTATAGAAGCCGCCGGATTTTAATTTGCGTTCATTTCCTAGAACCTTACAGCGCAGAAGCAGGCCGTTCGGCCCATCGTGCCTCTGCCGGCTCTTTGAAAAAGTTATCCAATTCGTCCCACTCCCCTGCTCTTTCTCCATAGCCCTGTAGTTTTTTTCCCCATTTCAATTCGAAGCTTTATATAAAGCTACTTTGTAAGTCTGTTGATAAGCAAACGCCCTGGGCGCTTTATATTTAAATTAAAAACAGACAAGCCAGGAAACATTCAGCAGGTCAGGCAGTATTTGTGCAGAGAGAAACAATGTTTACGTTTCAGGTCGATGACCTTTCGTCAGTACTGGAAGAAATTAAAGATTTAACAGTTTTTAAGGAAGTACAGAGACAGGTAATTGGTGGGGAGTGGAAGAATGGGAGGGGAGGAATTAATAAAAGTGCTTGTGATTGGGTGCAGGGCAGGGATGGTTAAATGACAAAAGGGATGATGCTGCAAGGCGAAGGGTATTTTACTTTCAGCAATGTCTATTCTATATTTAAGATTTCCAGATATTTAGTTCGACTGAAGGCAATTGAAGCAAATATCAGGCTGGGCGTAAAACGGGCGGCCAATGCAAATATCAGGCGGGGTGTAAAACGGGCGGCCGATGCGATACCGCCCGTTTGCGCTACCTCCCATGACGAATTTCTGCCCCAAATACATTAAACGTTTGGTTGTTTAAAGCAATTCACTGTTAAACCAATTACCTTGGTTTTTCATTTTCAGCTTCTCTTCTGTTAAGGAGAAGTCAGATTCCAAAAAAAAAAATCTCGAGTTAATCAAATCGGCTTCTGTTTTAGGTAAAAATGAACAAGCACTGAATGGGAGAAATGTTCAACTGCAGCTCTGGTCAGATCGTACTCAATTTAATGACCATGCCTGATCTTCACTCCACTGAACTTAATGAAGTATCAGAATTCGTACCAAGTACATTCACCCATCACCACTGTGCGCTCTGATGGACATTGGCTTCTGCTCTGGCAATACCTACATAAGAACATAAGAAATTGGAGCAGGAGTAGGCCAATCGGCCCCTCGAGCCTGCTCCGCCATTCAATAAGATCATGGCTGATCTGATCCTAACCTCAAATCTAAATTCATGTCCAATTTCCTGCCCGCTCCCCGTAACCCCTAATTCCCTTTACTTCTTACATGGGTAAGATGGGTATAGAGGGATATGGGCCGAGTGCAGGCAATTGGGACGAGCTTAGTGGTATAAACTGGGCGACATGCACATGTTGGGCCGATGGGCCTGTTTCCATGTTGTAAACTTCTATGATTCTATGATTCTATGATTCCAAACTGCCTATTTCTGTTTTAAATTGATTTAATGATGTAGCCTCGATTTCAAATCTCTCGCCCACATGTTCAAAGTCCTCCATGTTCTCGCCAATCCCTCCCTCGATAGGTTCCTCCATCCCTGCAGCCCTCCGAGAAATCTGCAGTCCTCCAATTCTGTCCTCTTGGACACTCAACTTCCCCTTTGAAATTGAGGCCTTGTCTTCAACAGTCTAGGCCCTGAGTTCTCGCCATAAATCTCTCCGCCTCTCCACCCCTGTCGCTTCCTTTAATACGCTGCTTAATATCTCGTTCACCAAGTATTTTCCACACTTGTCCTAAAGTTTCCTGCTTTGATTCGGTGCCAATTTCGACCTGATCTCGCCCCTGTGAAGCGCCATGGGGAATTTTGCTCTGTCAAAAGCGCTAAATAAACGTAGGTTTCTGTTGTTGTTGGAATAAACATCAGGCAGGTTCATTCAAAGCACTTGATTAGGAAAATCTGAAAGCCGTCTTTGCTCATCCAAGCACCATTTATAACTGCATGCTAATGACGTTTAGCTTTGCAGATTTCCAAACCCGTTTAACTATTGGCTCATTCTAACCCGAGACAAGAAATTTTGGCGATGTTGTGGACTTTTCTCACCGAACACTTTCAAAGAATCTGTGCATGTGCTTAGTTCTGGAAGACAGAAAAGGTAACGTTTTATGTAGTGCTCATTTTCGTTCGCCGAGTGACATAAGAACATAAGAAATAGGAGCAGGAGCAGGCCAATCAGCCCCTCGAGCCTGCTCCGCCATTCAATAAGATCATGGCTGTTCTGATCCTAACATCAAATCTAAATTCATGTCCAATTTCCTGCCCGCTCCCAGTAACCCCTAATTCCCTTTACTTCTAGGAAACTGTCTATTTCTGTTTAAAATTTATTTAATGATGTAGCTTCCACAGCTTCCTGGGGCAGCAAATTCCACAGACCTACTACCCTCTGAGTGAAGAAGTTTCTCCTCATCTCAGTTTTGAAAGAGCAGCCCCTTATTCTAAGATTATGCCCCCTAGTTCTAGTTTCACCCATCCTTGGGAACATCCATACCGCATCTACCCGATCAAGCCCCTTCACAATCTTATATGTTTCAATAAGATCGCCTCTCATTCTTCTGAACTCCAATGAGTAGAGTCCCAACCTACTCAACCTCTCCTCATATGTCCGCCCCCTCATCCCCGGGATTAACCGAGTGAACCTTCTTTGTACTGCCTCGAGAGCAAGTATGTGTTTTCTTAAGTATGGAGACCAAAACTGTATGCAGTATTCCAGGTGCGGTCTCACCAATACCTTATATAACTGCAGCAATACCTCACTGTTTTTATATTCTATCCCACTGGCAATAAAAGCCAACATTCCGTTGGTTCTTCTTGATCACTTGCTGCACCTGCATATTCACTTTTGATTTTCTTGCACTCGGACCCCTACATCTCTGCAGCCAATGGCCACATCTGCTCCTTCATCAGATATTGGTGGTAATTTTGGCTTTGGACCATGATGCAAAATGGCCGATTTCGAGCGAGTTGTGTAATTGGCGGCCAATCCGATATTGGCCCTTTTACACTGTCATCAAAAGTTAAAATTACACACAATGGGGAATAAATTCATCTTACGTGATTACATTCATCTTCCCCATATTTTAACTATAATGTAACAGCAGAGACCATGGGATGTTTTAATAAAATTATCAACAATCCTCCGCTAACACCAGCACCGGAAAATTGTAGCTTTTTCTAACAGCTTCATAACAATCTTGGAAAAATGTACTTTAAAAAAAATCATGCGGAATGTCATTGTTAATACTTGCAAACAATAAATTATGAGACCAATTACCTTTCTTGCTTGCTGCCAATTTTTCTTCTATTAATGAGGAAATTCCGTTTTAAAGTTGGTAGAAAATCATTCCTTAACGAATTAAAGAAAGCAACTTGTCCTGTTGTTCAATGTATTACACAGGGTAACAGGTAGTGAGGGTGAAATTGATCATTGGTGTTAACGCAAAGCGGGCGATTGTGTATCCCTGCCCGTTTTATACCCGGGTGGGGTGCAGGTCAGAGGCTGGGTATTCTGCAGCGAGTGACTCACCTCCTGACTCCCCAAAGCCTTTCCACCATCTACAAGGCACAAGTCAGCAGTGTGATGGAATACTCTCCACTTGCCTGGATGAGTGCAGCTCCATCAACACTCAAGAAGCTCGACACCATCCAGGACAAAGCAGCCCGCTTGATTGGCACCCCATCCACCACCCTAAACATTCACTCCCTTCACTACCGGCGCACAGTGGATGCAGTGTGTACCATCCACAGGATGCACTGCAGCAACTCGCCAAGGCTTCTTCGACAGCACCTCCTAAACCCGCGACCTCTACCACCTAGAAGGACAAGAGCAGCAGGTACATGGGAATAACACCACCTGCACGTCACACACCATCCCGACTTGGAAAGATATCGCCGTTCCTTCATCGTCGCTGGGTCAAATTCCTGGAACTCCCTTCCTAACAGCACTGTGGGAGAACCTTCACCACACGGACTGCAGCGGTTCAAGAAGGCGGCTCACCACCACCTTCTCAAGGGCAATTCCGGATGGGCAATAGGTGCCGGCCTCACCAGCGATGCCCACACCCCATTAACGAAAAAAAACAGGCGTCCGAGCCGTTACCGCTCGTTTTGCGCTACTGCCGACAACCTATCTCACCCCGAACCAATGCGTGTTGTTGCAATCATGTCACCAAAGCCACTCTTGTGCATTGACTTTTCAACAAGGTAAAATTCTATTCGTATATATAATTAGGCGCTCAGTGCAACACTGGAAAACTATTCATTTAATTATGTCCCATTGATACAGAATTGACGTTTGCATCGCACCGATGCTATACCCCGCAGGTTGACAAGGACGCTCGGCCACCGGGCGGTAGCGCAAAACATGTGACCGTTTGATAACGCCTGTTTTTGCTCTAACGCCCAACACAACGTTCCACTGCAACTTTGTCGATTCTAAATTTGCAAAATAAATAATTATACTACAGTGGACAAGTAACAAGCAAGCGTTGAAACTGACTGCACTTTTTCCCACCTAATTCTTCCATATTTTCTTCGCATGTCGTTTGTTCTGGAAGAGGGAAAAGTCAATGTTCAGCTTTAGATTCCAATAGAAGTTCCTTTAATTTTTCTTAACTGGTCCGATTATACAGTTGGTGCCCGTATCCTAACTTGCAACAAGTCCCTTTCAACCATCACCCACTGTGCTCGATGACTTACATTGGCTGCCGGTACAGCAATGACTCAATTTTAAAATTTTCATCCTTGTTTGCAAATTACTCCATGGCCTCCCCTATCTCTCTAACCACCTGCAGTCCTATAGCACTGTAAAATGTCTGCACTCCTCCAATTCTGGCCTCTTGTGCATCCCTGATTTCCATCGCTCCACCATTGGTGGCAGTGCCTTCAGCTGTTCAGGCGCTGAGTTCAGAAATTCCCTCCCTAAACCTTTCCGCCTCTCTCTCCTCCTTTAAGACACACCTTAAAACCGATCTCTTTAGCCAATCTTTTGGTCACCTGTCCTAATATCTCCTCATGTGGCTCGCTGTCAAATTTAGTTTGATAATCGCTCCTGTGAAGCGCCTTGGGACGTCTTACTACATTAAAGGCGCTATATCAAGGCAAGTTGTTTTTATTCCATGTGATTTCCTTCCAGCTTCGTGGCAAATGTGCCGTTTTCTTCTCACTTACGAGCTGGAAATTCGAGCCGGGAATAGCTCGTAAATGCAACTGATGTGTGGATGCGTCCCTCAGCCACGTATTTTGACTGATCAACTGACCAAGTTTGCCGATGACACAAAGATTGGTGGCATTGTTAGCAGTGTAGATGAAAACATCAAATTACAAAGGGAAATTGATAGATTAGGTGAATGGGCAAAAATGTGGCAAATGGAATTCAAATTAGGCAAATGTGAGGTCATCCGCTTTGGATTAAAAAAGGATAGAACAGGGTGATTTCAAAATGGTAAAACGTTATAAACAGTGGATGTCCAAAGGGACTTAGGGGTTCAGGTAGAGAGATCATTGAAGTGTCATGAACAGGCGCAGAAAATAATCAAGAAGGCAAATGGAATACTGGCCTTTATATCTGGAGGACGAGAGTACAAGGGGGCAGAAGTTATGCTGCAGCTATACAAAACCCTGATTAGACCGCACCTGGAGTACTGTGAGCAGTTCTGGGCACCGCACCTTCGGAAGGACATATTGGCCTTGGAGGGAGTGCAGCGTTGGTTTACTGGAATGATATCCGGACTTCAAGGGTTAAGTTACGAGGATAGATTACACAAATTGGGGTTGTATTCTCTGGAGTTTCGAAGGTTAAGGGGCGATCTGATCGAAGTTTTTAAGACATTAAGGGAAACAGATAGGATGGACAGAGAGAAACTATTTCTGCTGGTTGGGGATTCTTGGAGCAGGGGGCACAGTCTAAAAATTAGAGCCAGATCTTTCAGGAGTGAGATTAGAAAACATTTCTACACACAAAGGGTGGTAGAAGTTTGGAACTATCTTCCGCAAACGGCAATTGATACTAGCTCAATTGCTAAATTTAAATCTGAGATAGATAGCTTTTTGGCAATCAAATGTATTAAGGGATATGGGCCAAAGGCAGGTATATGGAGTTCGATCACAGATCAGCCATGATCTTATCAAGTGGCGGAGCAGGCACGAGGGGCTGAATGGCCTACTCCTGATCCTATATTCCTATGTTCCTAGAAAAATCCGAAAATGTACTGTCAATAGTTTCTAGTCTTAAATTCCGCGATTTTCTTGGCAAGAGAAATTGCGAAATGAAACATAAAAGCAACAAACTTTGAATGTTAATCCTTTAAAGTCAGTGATTTTCTAAACCTTACCTTTCTGTTTCGCTTCTAGCTTTACTTCTGTTCAGAAACAGATTAGACACTTTGAGAATACACAGCGAAGTGTTTCAAAAAATAATACCGAATTGCACAAAGCACCTTGCTATTTGATGGAATATTGTGTACGAAAATAGCGGATTACATTTTGATTAACATAGTCACAATCATGTTAGCGCATCCGGTCTGTGCTGCGAATTAGCGAGGGTTGTTTTGAAAACGGATCGTCTGTACACCCTGTAAGTCATATCACGTGTATTGGGGGTATAGTGCACAGTTTTCAATAGATATTCGCTTCATAATTCTCCATCCATACAGAATTTACAATTGTATAATAATGAGGTTTTCAGCTGCAAATTTAAAAGTGCTTTGAATTCCAGAGGTTGTATTTCGACATGGGCCCTTGCGCAAAACAGGTTCAATCGCATTTGCCGTCCGTTCTATCAATTTTGAAGTCTGATGATGAATAGGTGATCGATTGTGCTGTCTCCCGTTTTGCATCCCCGGCCATTTGTAAATTCACCACCGTGGTTTATTGCAGCTCAGAACAAAACACAGCTGATTTATTTGCAAAAGAACGAGAGGCTCGATGAGATTGTTTTTAAGATCTGGAAAGGGAGGTGGAAGCAGATTCAATAATATGTTTCAAAAGGGAACTGGATAATTACTTGGGGGGCTATGGGGAAAGAGAAGGGGTGTGGGAAGAATTGGACAGCACTTTCAAAGAGCCGGTACAGGCACGATGGGCGAAATGGCCTCCTTATGTGTTGTTTAATTCTATGACTCTACTTTGGCAACCAATAGTGGAAGAGGTTTAAACTGACGGTGAGCAACTCTTACCAAATTCTTTTAAAGATTCTTCGCATTTTTCCAGTTCTGAAACGCAAAAGAAATGTATTTTCCGGCTCTGGATTGAACAGCTTTTAGAAATATTCTTAATCACTTTTTTTTCCCTATGGGAACGAGGGCGTGTTCCGTCACGTTGATCAATGACCCGGAAGTAGGACGACGTGACCTCTCCCCCAGCTTATAACCGCATTTGAGATACAGTCTGCAGACCTTGGCTCTTGGACTTGCTCGCAACTATTCTGGCTGGACAATTTTTTAAATCACTGGGGGTAATTCTAACGTTGGGCGATGGTGTAAAATGGGCGGCGTCGAATTGGCCGCCCGCTATGTGCCACGTCCAATTTTCCCTTCCAGTACCTTCAATGGAAAGGAAAAGAGAACCTGGCCTTTAATGGGCGGCCAATGCGTCAACGCCCATTTTAGTAAGCTGAGAGGTGACCCAGCAGAGCTGTTTAAAATTATGACGGGGTTTGATAGGGTAGGCACAGACGCAGACTAATAAATCCAGTAAGAAATTCAGGGGAAACATATTCACCCAGAGATTGGTGAGAACGTGCAACTTGCTACCACAACATAGGAACAGGAATAGGCCATTCAGCCCCCCGTGCTTGCTCCGCCATTTGATAAGATCATGGCTGATCTGTGATCTAACTCCATATACCTGCATTTGGCCCATATCCCTTAATACCTTTGGTTGCCAAAAAGCTATCTATCTCAGATTTAAGTTTAGCAATTGAGCTAATATCAATTGCCGTTTGCAGAAGAGAGTTCCAAACTTCTACAACCCTTTGTATGCAGAAATGTTTTCTAATCTCACACCTGAAAGGTCTGGCTCTAATTTTTAGACTGTGCCCCCAATTCCTAAAATCCCCAACCAGCGGAAATAGTTTCTCTCTATCCACCCTATCTGTTCCCCTTAATATCTCATAAAGTTCGATGAGATCACCCCTTCACCTTCGAAACTCTCGAGAATAAATCCCAATTTGTGTAATCTCTCCTCGTAACTTAACCCTTGAAGTGCGGGTATCATTCTAGTAAACCTACGCTGCACTCCCTCCAAGGCCAATATGTCCTTCCGAAGGTGCGGTGCCCAGAACTGCTCACAGTACTCCAGGTGCGGTCTGACCAGGGTTTTGTATAGCTGCAGTTGTTCAGGCGAATAGCTTCGATGCATTTATCGGGAAGCTAGATCTGTATATGTGTGAGAAAAGGATAGAAGGTTCTTTTGATATGGTTAGATGAGGTAGGGAGGGAGGGAGGAGACATATGTGGAGCATAAAGACCCGCATAGTCCATTTGGAACAAAGGGCCTGTTTCTGTTCCGTAAATTCTATGTAATCTCCTTCGATGATTTAGAAATGGACATCGACGCGAATTCTCCAGCATTGCTGATGAGTGAAAGTCTGCAGGACACAACACACGGAGGAGCATTGACAAAGCGTTTAGATAAACAATAGACAAGTTAATGGAATTGGCAGCCAGGTGAAATATGTGATTGGACGTGGATCATTGTGAGCAAATGCACTTGAGAAGGTAACACTCAAAAATTATATATATATTCTGTTCAAAGATGATGATGGATATGGATCAACAGGGGCAGAAATTGGTAACCATTTCAACGAGCTTGGGGCAGAAATTATATTGGATGCACAGTATCCAATGGCCGACCTTTATAATACGAAAGCGTTGCCACCTTTCAGGAGTGAGATTAGAAAACATTTCTGCATACAAAGGGTTGTAGAAGTTTGGAACTCTCTTCTGCAAACGGCAATTGATATTAGCTCAATTGCTAAATTTATATCTGAGATAGATAGCTTTTTGGCAACCAAAGGTATTAAGGGATATGGGCCAAATGCAGGTATATGGAGTTAGATCACAGATCAGCCATGATCTTATCAAATGGCGGAGCAGGCCCGAGGGGCTGAATGGCCTATTCCTGTTCCTATGTTGTGGTAGCAAGTTGCACGTTCTCACCAATCTCTGGGTGAATATGTTTCCCCTGAATTTCTTATTGGATTTATTAGTCTGCGTCGTGTTATTGCTCAAACACGAAATTCTACCCACGAATTTCGTTAGATTAAAACAGTAAAATGACAAAGGGCCATTCGGCTTTTATCGATCGATGTGGACTGGGGTGGACAAATGTAAGGAGACGCACAACACCCGGTTATAGTCCAACAGCTTTATTTGAAATCACAAGCTTTCGGAGCTATGCTCCTTCGTCAGGTGAAGTGAAGAGATGCATAAATGGCACAGCATATATAGTCAGAGAACAATGCCTGGTGATTACAGATAATCTTTCTAACTGCCCTTTCTCACACCTCGGCAGAGAGATAATCACAGCAATCAAAGAAGTGAATGGTGTTCAAACAGGTTAGTCAGGGAACGATTACATCCAAGAATACTGAGGTGGGGTCAAATTTAGCAGATGCTGGGGTTTGTAATAAAAACAGATAACTTTTTTTGCTGGAAATCGTATGGAGAACAAGCCAACTACTATTACATCCAGACTCAAGTCGTAGTTGGCTTGGTCTCCATACACAGATGCGGCCGGACCTGCTGCGATTTCCAGCAAAAAAAAGTTATGTGTTTTTAATACAAACCCCAGCATCTGCTACATTTGACCCCTTGTGACCCCACCTCAGTATTCTTGGATGTAATGTTTCCCTGACTAACCTGTTTGAACACCATTCACTCCTTTGATTGCTGTGATTATCTCTTTGCCGAGATGTGAGAAAGGGCAGTTCGAAAGATTATCTGCAATCACCAGGCATTGTTCTCTGACTATATATGCTGTGCCGATATGCATCTCTTCACTTCACCTGACGAAGGAGCAAAGCTCCGAAAGCTTGTGATTTCAAATAAAGCTGTTGGACTATAACCGGGTGTTGTGCGTCTCCTTACATTTATCGATCGAGGCATTAGAGTGTGAGGGTCAGAAATTCACCTAGAGCGCTGGCTCAAAACGGGCGGTAACAGATCGGCCGCCCGCTAGACGCCATGCCTGATGTTCAATTCCACTGACAGAAATGTCACTGAATATCGGGCGTGCACTATAACATGCAGCCAATAAGATACCACCCGTTTTGCGCCACCATCAATGTCTTCTGTGTAGTTTTGGCCACTATTATAAAACAGATGTTAAAGCCTTGAGTGAAAGTGTGTCAGGACTATGATTATGCCATGCGTTGGAAATAAGTTATGAGTAGAGCCTTAGAGGTACAAATTTATCTGGAGTGCAGTCCATTGGCAGTCTGTTATATGGTGTTCTTGGTATTGGCTTTAAACTACATTAAAGGCGCAATCTAAATGCAAGTTACCGTAGTTGATGTTGTTGCTGTAACTATTTATTTCCAATCAAGTCAGTGGAATGAATTCGGACGATGTGTATAACGGGCATTTGCACTAAAGCGGATTTTCACCCCATCGAGGGAGGGTAAACCTCCCAGCAGAAATTATACGTTCATCGTTTTTAATCAGTGCGTTTCGCAAAGATTTACCTTCCTCTTTTGTTTTCAACTTTTCCTCTGTGAAGGAGGAAATTATTCATTTTTGTAACGCAGAGGAACATATTCCATATTGTATGGAAGTAATCTCAATAAATTGCTATTGGTGGGATATTTGACACAGGATATGACGTGACCAGTCACGTCCCTTTATTACCATGGTTACAAACTTACTTTTACATCTAACACTCCACAGCGAATTGGCGTAATTCTGTGAAACAGCTGCCTATATTAACACGTATATTCGGGAGAATATTCCAGAAAATATTCTCTGAATAATTCTCTATCGCTCAAGAATTATCAATTGCACGCTAATGGCGTGTAGCTACTTAATGACGTGTTACTATTCAAGGTCCCAGGAATATTTAAAAGTTTTGGGGGTGAATTTTTGGCGGAGCGTATAACAGGGGATCAAAGCGATACCGCAGTTTAACATTAACACCCATGTCCAATTTCACCAACTCAGCGGCACATAATAATTGGAATAATGTGGGCAATTAAGAAGGAATTTCAAACAGAAAGCAAATACTTGACCCACCTAATTCTTCTAACGATTTCTCCTCTGTTCCTGCTTCCAGAAGACAGAAACTTCAAAAACTTCAAATTCAACAGTAATTCATGTTCTTTCTTTCCAAGGGATTATGCAGGTTTCTAAACATTTGATAATAGATGGTAGCTCCTTGGGGGAAAAAGTGTATTCAGGCTCGTTGACCACGGACGCATGGCCCGATTACGTCAGAGCAATCAATGGCAGCTGGTCTCCTTCCTCGGAATTCAATCACTATTCAACTAAATATAAGTGTAAATGTTGGGCCCTTTTATAAAATGGTGTATTTTGCGACGGTTGTAAAAAGAATCCTTCCCTGCAAGCCTCGTCGCTATATGTGGGGCTATGCTACTGTCTAAGGATTCCCTCTCCAGCAATGGCAGAACGCCGACTAGAATGGTTAACGCAATTGGTAGCATCTCCGTTTAAGATGGAATATATTGGCCCAGAACTTGCTGTCAAAGTAACGGTGAGGCTAAACGTACAAATGACAACATTTCCTGACTGAGCTTCGCCGTTCCACCGTTTGCTTCGTGAAAACTCGCTCCCTGCCTCACCATTGGAATGGATTTAACGGCGTGACGTATTTCTATGGTAGGTAAGAACTTAACTCGTCGCATGGGGTTAGGACTTGCCATTTGCTACTTAAGTCAGCACAACTGAATTTCGGGCGGCAAGCACAACAGGCGGATCAAAGGATTCCTCCCGTTTTAAACTACCGCCAAGACGGATTTTTACCCTGTTAGTTTCACAACTAATGTTGTTTAACCCCGTTACCTTTGCCTTTCGTTTCCAGCTTTTCTTCTGTTAGGGAAAACAGATTACCAAAAATGTCGAATTAATCCAAGCAGCTCACGCTATTGTGGTAAATATTCAGCTGAACCTGGACAATCGGGAGCTGAATTGATACGTTTACAATTATGTTAGGATATCCGGTTATGGAGCACCAATTGGATTTGGTATCAATAATCCATCTTTAGAAGCTCTAAATATTTGGAGCGATATTAGCGCGAAAAGTATAGTTTATTTCAATAAATAACCCCTGAATGATTCGCCATCTATGCAAAATTCACAATTGCATGCTCATGACTTTTATCATGGAGGATTGCAAACGCTTTGAACAATTGGTTAATTCTAAGCCCAGATCAAATAAATAGTTGGTCTATTGGGGACAGGGAATGTTATTGATTTTTAAAGCAACAGCTGTCGCTTGTCTCACCTAATTGCGTTAAGGATTCTTGGCATTTGCGTAGTTCTGGAATACATAAGAGAAACGTCTCAGTACTTAGTTTCCAAACTGAAATGAGATTGTACGTATATCAAACAACATTCCAAGATGTTATTAATAACGGTCATGTTTTCATTAAATAAATTTAAAACAGAAATAGACAGTTTCCTAGAAGTGAAGGGAATTAGGGGTTACGGGGAGCAGGCAGGAAATTGGACATGAATATAGATTTGAGATTAGGATCAGATCAATCATGATCTTATTGAATGGAGGAGCAGGCTCAAGGGGCCGATTGGCCTAGTCCTGCTCCTATTTCTTATGTTCTTAAAATGGTCTGTTCCATATCTGTACCAAGGTGATGCAATCGATTGAGAAATTATAGTTACAAGTGAAAACTTAGAGGTAGAAGTTTGACAGGGGCGTTGTCGCAATGGGCGCCTGTTATAGGCTTCACTTGATATTGGCTTTATACTATGTTAAAAGCACAATCTAAATGCAAATTGCTGTCGTTGTTGTTTGTTGTAGCAAGTATTCATTTCTATTGAAGTCAGTGCAACTGAATATTGGGTGGTGTGTATAACGGGCGGCCAATAGGATATGGCCTGCTTTGCACTAAGACGAATTTCCGCCCCATAAAGTGGGGACAATCCGCCCAGCAGAGATTGTACGTTGATCGGTTTTAATCAGTGCATTTCACGACTATTTACCTTCTTCTTTTGCTTTCAACTTTTCCTCTGTGAAGGAGGAAATTATTCATTTTGGTAACTCACAGGAAAATATTCCATAGTGTATGGAATTAATTTCAACAAATTGCTATTGGTGTGATATTTGATACAGGATAGGACGTGGCCAGTCACGTACCTTTATTGCCATGGTTACAAACGTGTTTTTACATCCAATACTCAGCTACAAATTGGCGTGATTTTTTTAATGCTGCAAATATTGACACGTATGTTAGGGAGATCATTGCAGCATTGTGAACAAATATTCTCTGAATAATTTTCCATCGATTGAGAATTATCAATTGCAAACTGATGCCCTGCAGCGAATTAATGATATGTTTCTAGTCAATTTCCCAAGCAGATATCCAATTTCAGTCCCTTCGTGTACGGGAATGCGATAGAAATACATTTGGGCTATTGTGGACAACTGAGAAGGAATTTCAAACAGAAACCGAGTACTTTACCCACCTAAGTCTTCTAACGATTTGTCCTCTATTCCTGGTTCTGGAATACAGAAGAGGAAACGTTTCAATACTGAAAATTCAACAGTATTTCATTTTCTTTCTTTCCCGGGGATTTTGTTGGTTTCCAAACATTTGGTAATAGATGGTAGCTTCTTGGGTGGAAAATTCTCTTCGGGATCATTGACCGCGGATGAATGGCCCGATTACTTGATAACAATGGCAACTGGTCTCCTACATCGGAATTCAACTACTATTCAACTAAATATAAGTGCAAATGTTGGGACCTTTTAAAAATTGATGTGTGTTACATAGGAACATAGGAACAGGAGTAGGCCATTCAACCCCTCGTGCCTGCTCCTCCATTTGATAAGATCACCGCTGATCTGTGATCTAACTCCACATACCTGCCTTTGGCCCATATCCCTTAATACCTTTGGTTGCCAAAAAGCTATCTATCTCACATTTAAATTTAGCAATTGAGCTAGTATCAATTGCCGTTTGCAGAAGAGAGTTCCAAACTTCTGCAACCCTTTGTGTGTAGAAATGTTTTCTAATCTCGCTCCTGAAAGGTCTGGCTCTAATTTTTAGATTGTGCCCCTTACTCCTAGAATCCCCAACCAGCGGATATAGTTTCTCTCTATCCACCCTATCTATTCCCCTTAATATCTTATAAACTTTGATCAGATCACCCGTTAACCTTCGAAACTCCAGAGAATACAACCCCAATGTGTGTAATCTCTCCTCGTAACTTAACCCTTGCAACGGTTGTAACAGAATCCTTCCCTGCAAGCCTCGTCCACTATAAATGGGGCTCTGCTACTGTCTAAGGATTCCCCTCTCTGGCAATGGTAGAACGCCGACTAGAATGGATAACGCAATTGGCAGCATCTCCCTTTATGATGGAATATAATGGCCAAGAACTTGCTGTCAAATTAACGGTGAGGGTATACGAACAAATGAGAAAATTTCCTGACTGAGCTTTGCCGTTCCACCGTTTGCTTCGTGAAAACTCGCTCCCTGCCTCAACATTGCAGTACAAAGGGATCTGGGGGTCCTCGTGCAAGAAAATCAGAAGCTTAGTATGCAGGTGCAGCAGGTGATCAAGAAGGCCAACGGAATGTTGGCTTTTATTGCTAGGGGGATAGAATATAAAAACAGGGAGGTATTGCTGCAGTTATATAAGGCATTAGTGAGACCGCACCTGGAATACTGCATACAGTTTTGGTGTCCATACTTAAGAAAATACATACTTGCTCTCGAGGCAGTACAAAGAAGGTTCACTCGGTTAATCCCGGGGATGAGAGGCCGGACATATGAGGAGAGGTTGAGTAGATTGGGACTCGACTCATTGGAGTTCAGAAGAATGAGAGGCGATCTTATTGAAACATATAAGATTGTGAAGGGGCTTGATCGGGTGGATGCGGTAAGGATGTTCCCAAGGATGGGTGAAACTAGAACGAGGGGGCATAATCTTAGAATAAGGGGCTGCTCTTTCAAAACTGAGATGAGGAGAAACTTCTTCACTCAGAGGGTGGTAGGTCTGTGGAATTTGCTGCCCCAGGAAGCTGTGGAAGCTACATCATTAAATAAATTTAAAACAGAAATAGACACTTTCCTAGAAGTAAAGGGAATTAGGGGTTACGGGGAGCGGGCAGGAAATTGGACATGAATTTAGATTTGAGGTTAGGACCAGATCAGCCATGATCTTATTGAATGGCGGAGCAAGCTCGAGGGGCCGATTGGCCTACTCCTGCTACTATTTTTTATGTTCTTATGTTCTTATTTAACGGCGCGACGTATTTCTATGGTAGGTAAGAACTGAACTCGTCACATAAAGTTAGGACTTGCCATTATCACCCAGCGTGGCATCCAGACTGATTCCTGGGATGGCAGGACTGAGGTATGAGGAGAGATGGGTCGACTAGGCCTATATTCACTCGAGTTTAGAAGAATGACAGGTGATCTCATCGGAACATATACAATTCCAACAGGACCAGACAGACGAGGTGCAGGGAGGATGTTCCCGATGACTGGGGTGTCCAGAACCAGGGGTCACAGTCTCAGGATACGGGGTATGACATTTAGAACGGAGATGAGGAGAAATGTCTTCACTCAGTGGGTGGTGAACCTGTGGAATTCTCTACCACAGATGCCAGTGGAGGCCAGGTCATTAGAAGGAGATCGATATATTTCTTAATGCTAAAGGGATCAAGGGATATGGGGAAAAAGCGGGAACAGGGTACTTAGTTAGACGATAAGCCATGATCATTTTGAATGGCGGGGCAGGCTCGAAGGGCCGAATGGCCTACTCTTGCTCCTATTTTCGATGTTTCTATGTACCCATATTAGGCACCGTATGGGCGGAGCACTGGATTGAGAAGTTGGAGCAGAAGGACGCATGGAAATCACAGAAGACCCTGCAAATTCATTCAATCGAAATACAGAAGGACAATCGGGATGGTTCCACGCTACATGTCAGTTTTTCCATTCTGTGCATCGTCCAGTTGATGCTTATGGGCCTAACAATAAACACCAACAAATGTAGCGTATGTTGTACCCATTCACTTACCACTTGCTTTTATGCTTCTTGACATTCATTAATATTTTCCTATGTGCCGTGTTTCACTTCGGGGAGGTTTGGCAGTGTTCCACAGTGACTTTTGCTCGTGTCATGTTAGTGTCCGCCCTATGTAGGATTTTATCTGACCTTTGAAGGTGACAGTTGTGCGTCCAACGTTAAATTTTGGATTCGAGACTGGACATTACGGCTGCTGATCATAGCTCTGGGGCAATTTTAACTTTTGGCAGTGGCGTAAAACGGGCGATGGTGTAAAACTGGCGAGAGCGAATTAGTCGTCCTTTATCCGCCATCTTCAATGAAAGGCAAAATCAGACGAGGTGTCTAATCGGCCACCAACGTGATATCACCCACATAACATCGCCCAAAGGTAAAATAACCAACTATACATTAAAACGGAACAATAAATCATTTAAAATGATAAGAGGGACGGCCAGCTGTGATTATGACATGTTCGGAAATCTTCACTCTATCCTTAAAATCATTGTTTTGTTTTGCGTGAAATTGGTTTGCACAATCGCTGACAGAAAAGTGTAGAAACGAACAATGATCACACCGTCAATGATTGGCACTTCAAATCAGTGAACTGTTACCTTTCTCCTTCTCTTCCAGCTTTTTGTTCACTGGCGAGCAAACACATTTCCAAAGAATGTAGAATTAATCCAGCAATCTCGCGGATTTTGGCGAATTTTCTGCACAGGGCAGGACTTCGCTAATCAGGTGCTAAATTGGAACCTTTATCAATATGTTACGAAATCCGGTAATGTACAATGAATGGACGGGGTTTGTGTAAGAACGTTATCCCTTAGAAGTCATCCGTTCTTGCACAGATATTACAGCGTTAAGTATTAAAGCCCATTGGAAATTTCAAACCAAGAACTTTGGACATAAGATAGACAGATTCGTGTATTTTCTAAATGGAACGGTGGAGGAGCAGAGAGATTTGGAGGTCCGAGTACAGAAATCACTAAATGCTAGTGACGAGGTACAAAACATAATTAAGAAGGCTAATGGAATGATGGCCTTTATCACAAGGTGGCTGGAATACACCTCACCTCAGGAACAATATATTGACCTTGGAAGGCGTGCAGCAAAGATTCACCATAATTATATCAGGGCTAAAAGGGTTGAATTGTGAGGACATGTTGCATGTCTTAGGCTTGTAATCCATTGAGTATAGAAGATTAAGGGTGATCGAATTGAGGTGTTAAAAATGATTAAAGTAGTTGATTGGGTAGCTATGAGAAAGGATTTCCTCTGGTGCTGGAGTCCAGAACAAAGGGTCACAACCTTAAATTGAGAGCGAGGCCGTTCAGGAGCGATGTCAGGAAGGACTTCTTCACACAGAGGGTAGTGGGAATCTGGAACTGTCTCGCCAAAAAACTATTGAGGCTAATAGAACATTTCAAAACTGAAACTGATAGATTTTTGTTAGCCAATGTAATTAAGGGATATAGAGATAAGATGGGTAAATGGAGATAAGATCAGCCAGGTTCAAATTGAATGGCGGATCAAGCTCGAGCGGCTGAATGGCCCAGCGCTGTTCCAATGTCGATATATTGTCATATGAATAAGTAATAATAAAGGAATAATATTCCCTTAATCTGTAAACAATGCATAAAAGCATCCTATCGACGCATTGCTACGCAACTTTAGAAGCACGTTTTGCTTCACTCTCAGTCTGGAAGAAATAAAAACAATTCGTCTTTCGTGGATTTAAATGTACAAGAGTTTTAAAGAGCCAGGAATCACGCTGCTCACTTAAATCTTGTAAAGCTTCTTTGCACATGGTTAATTCTGGAATACAAAAAAAGAAACATTTTGGAGTTGATCAGAACTCGTGGTGCAAACCCTACAATTATACTGAGTTCTAAATATTTTGGATAACCCTTTGCTTCCTGTTTGGGGGGTGATGGAGGGGGTTTATTGTGTCACGTTGTCTATTGACGTAAAGAATGGCCAATTGAACTGCGTTTCCCCCCTCTGCCCACCATGTTGAACGTAACTTTGCAAGTGATGCACTTCGGATTTCACCTGTTTGTCTGCAACTCCCTGAAGAGCCGCAAGGGCGGCGAAACCGGTCGGAGTATTTCCAAGAAGGGACGGTGGATGGTACTTCAAGCTGGAGGACAAGGTGCATTCAGAAGTTGCCAAGCAGGAACTCTGGATGGTGCCTAAAGCTAAAAGGCAAGGTACATTCATTTGGACAGCAGGCAGACAACATAGGCAGGGCGTTTCCCCCCTCTGCCCACCATGTTAAACCTAACTTTGCAAGTGACCCATTTAGGCTGCTCAATGGGCGCAGGTTGCTCCTTCATCTTAATTGACTTCAGGATTTTGAACTCTGATGAGCAGGGTAGAGTCACGAAACTTAATTATGGTGATTAAAGCTTGATTATACATGTTACTAATGATTCGAAATTATTCAGTTGGTAGCACGCTCACCTCTGAATCCGAAGGTTGTGAGTGAAAGCCTCACTCCAAAGACTTCAGCAGCTAATGCTTTCCAGTTCGAGCACTGAGGGAGTGCTGCACTGTCGGACGTGTGGTCTTTCGGATGAGACGTTAAGCGGAGAATTTAGGATTGTTACTTAACCGTTTAAAGCCTAGAGTGTTAGAATTGACAGGCCAGGTAAAAAATACAAATAGCTCTAATTCCCTAATAAGTATTTCCAAAAATAAATCACTCAAAAAAGAATTGGGATGATTGAAACTCAGTGATAAGACTCGCCAGTGATTAAATCGGGCACAATTGCTCAGATGGTAGAGCTCTTACCTCTGAGTCAGAAGGTTTTGGGTTAAGGCCCCACTAAAGAGACGTGAGCACAAAATCGACGGTGACACTCCCGGTGCCAACAGTGATGGAGGGCTGCATTGTTGGAGGTGCCGTCTTTCGGATGAAATGTTGAACGGTCTGCCCTCTCAGGTGGACGTATATATTTTATGATGTGGAGATGCCGGTGATGGACTGGGGTGGACAAATGTAAGGAATCATACAACACCAGGTTATAGTCCAACAAATTTATTTTAAAATCACAAGCTTTCGGAGATTATCCCCTTCGTCAGGTGAATGAATCATTCACCTGACGAAGGGGATAATCTCTGAAAGCTTGTGATTTTAAAATAAATTTGTTGGACTACAACCTGGTGTTGTAAGATTCCGTATAGATTCTAAGAAGAGCAGGGGAGTTCTCCCCCATATCCTGGCCGAGTATTTATCACACAGCCAACATTAGTAAAACAGATTATTGTTTGTGGGATCTTGCTGTGTGAAGATTGGCCACCGCGTTTCCTACTTTACAGCAGTAATACTTCAAAAATATTTCATTGGATGTAAAGCACTTTGGGAGGTCCCGAGATCGTGAAAGGCGCTATATTGATGCAAGTAGTATCTTCCTTTGCTTTACTTACGTAAAATGCTTGGAAACGCGATGCAAACAACTTGTCCAACCTTTCCTCATAAGATAACCCCCTCATCCCAGGAATCAATCGAGTGAACCTTCTCTGAACCGCCTCCAAAGCAGTTATGTCCTTTCTTAAATAAGGAGACCAAAACTACAAACGGTATTCTAGATGTGGTCTCACCAATGCCCTGTACAACTGCAGCAAAACATCTCTACTTTTGTATCCCATTCCCCTTGCAATAAATTAAAGTAAATAAATAAATGTAAGGATATATGACAATTGCCTATCAAAACCCAACAGGGAGCTATTCCTTATTATTTACATTTACTGCCTGCCCATTTGCCTTCTTCGCTTTAAGGAGGTTTATCACAGTTACTTTTAGCAATGCAATATTAGCTTCGGCAAATGGAACGGGACGGTAAAAAAAACTAATTACGAGGTTTCTACGCTCTGTGATTCACAGATCATCGAACTTAGGTGGGAAAACGTTAAACATTCGTCCGCTATTATCTTTAACAGTAATGTATAGATTTAATTGACTCTACTTTGTAAAAATCGGCAGAAATGTACAGTGGCAATAAAACCCGAAGCAGGCTTTAAATGTTATTACTTTGGATTTGTGCATTTTGCAACAAACTACCTTTGTCTTTTGCTTTCAAAAGTTCTTCTGTTAAGGAGATAGTTATATATTTTATTAATGCACAGACAAATATTCTATTCCAAAGAGTTTCAATCTATTCACAGCAAGTTGCTATTTGATGGGATATTTTAAACAGCATAGTACATAGCCAATCGCGTAACTCTGTAGTAAATCTTTGGAATTCTCCACCTCAGAGGGCTGTGGATGCTCAGTCATTGAGTACATTCAACGGAGAGATGGATAGATTTCTAGATATTAAAGGCATTAAGGGATCTGGGGATGGTGCAGGGAAATGGAGTTGAGGTGGAAGATCAGCCATGATCTTGTTGAATGGCGGAGCAGGCTCGAAGGGCCAGATGGCCTACTCCTGCTCCGACTTCTTATGTTCTGATTTATAAATATCGTTACATCCATTACTTTGCGGCGAATTAGCGGGTTTTTGTGTGAAAACCTTGCGTTTATACACGCTGTAAATATTAATACATATATTAGCGAGCAAAGTGCAGCATTGTGAAAAATTATTCGCTTCATAATTCTCCATCGATACAGAATTCTCAATTGCATGCTGATGGGGCGTTGCTACATAGGTTTACACGCACATTAAAGTTAGAACACAAATAATGTTTCTATTATGGACTACAAGTGTCGAAGAATTTCAAACGGACGCCAAGTACTTTCCCCACCTAAGTCTTCTGAAACTTTGTCGCCTGTTCCTGGTTCTACAATTATAGAAAAGGGTTTCAGCAAGTAAATTCCAACACCAAATCTTGTTCTTTTTTCCTCAGGTATTATGCAGTTATTCAAACGTGTGGTCACAGATTCTTATGTGGAAGGAGCTCTCTGGACAGGCGGGGAAGACGCTAATAATCATAATAAATTGATTAAACGTTTGTCAATATTAAACACGGTTACACATCTTAATACTCAAACTATAAAAAGTACAACACGCAAAAGATCAGTATGATTTGACCTCGTTAGAACTATACTCTCACGGTTCTTCCGGAATACATTCTTACATGAGTAATTGTCTGCACCAGTAATCTCATGGTCACTATAAGTGGTTGGTAATCTGAATAATAACAGCATCTAAAGGGCATGGAGAGTGTTCAGAGGAGATTTACGGGAATGATACGGATGAGATACTTCAGTTATGTGGAGAGAAGCGGGAGCAGAGAAGGAGAAGAGGAGATTTAATTAAAGTGTTTCAAACTCCACCATCTACAAGGCACAAGTCAGGAGTGTGATGGAATACTCTCCACTTGTTTGGATGAGTGCAGCTCCAACAACATTCAAGAAGCTCGACACCATCCAAGATAAAGCAGCCCGCTTGATTGGCACCCCATCCACCACCCTAAACATTCACTCCCTTCACCACCGGTGCACAGTGGCTGCAGTGTGTACCATCCACAGAATGCACTGCAGCAACTCGCAAACCCGCGACCTGTACCACCTAGAAGGACAAGAGCAGCAGGCACATGGGAACAACACCACCTGCACGTTCCTCTCCAAGTCACACACCATCCCGACTTGGAAATATATCGTCGTTCCTTCATCGTCGCTGGGTCAAAATCCTGGAAGACCCTTCCTAACAGCACTGTGGGAGAACCGTCACCACACGGACTGCAGCGGTTCAAGAAGGCGGCTCAACACCACCTTCTCAAGGGCAATTAGGGATGGGCAATAAATGCCGGCCTCGCCAGCGACGCCCACATCCCATGAACGAATAAAAAAAATATGAGGGGTTTTGTTACAGTAGATAGGGAGAAACTGTTTCCTCTGGCAGCAGGATGGGTAACCGTTGGGCACAGATTCAGATGATTGGCAAAAGAAGCTGGAGGGAGGAATTGCTTCACGCAGCGAATTGTTATGATCTGGAATGCACTGCCTGAAAGGGCGGTGGAAGCAGATTCAATAGTAACTTTCGAACGGGAATTGGATAAATAGTGGAAGGTGCAAAACATTGAATTGGGAAAGGGCAGGGGAGTAGAACTAATTGGATAGCTCTTTCAAGGAGCAGGCATAGACACATTGACGTGAATGGCCTCCTTCTGTGCTGGATCATTCTGTGATTCTACAATACTACGTTTGCAATCTGATCAGGAATGTAGCCACAAAATGCTTAAGGTCTGTCAAACCTCAATCAAAAGATAAAATCCTGATTACATATGGGGCAATATTTTTAAGGAATGAGATAAGAACCACTATTCAATAGAAGCTTAAATCTTTGACGCTTTTTAAACGTGTGGGCGTTGCAAAATCCTTCCTAGCAAGGACTCACCCTCTGCACATGAGACTGCACTACTATCTTCGGATTCCCAACTCTAGTACAAGCAGAATGCTGACTTCAACGGTTACCCTATTCTGATAAATCTCCAGTCATGATGCAAAATACACAAACGCTCAGTCAAGCTTGTGAACTTATATAATCCTTGTTCAAGAGTGGACACCAGAATATCTCAGTCAGTGGCTTGTATGATTCTTTAAATATCGTGCAACTAACTAAGGGGGATATTGTGAAAATTTAGGAGGACACAGACAGATCGGTGAATTGAGCAGACATATGGCAGATTGAATTTAATGCAGAAATGCGCGAAGTGATGCATTTTGGAACGAAGAATGAGGAAAGGCTATCGACAGTTCATTTTAAAGTAAACAATTTCAAAGTGGGTGCAGGAACAAAGGGACCTGGAGTTCATATAGACAGATCTTTGAATGTGGCAGGATAACTGTAAGGCGTTTCATAAAACATACGTGATCCTTGGCTTTACAAATAGAGGTACAGAGTACAAATGCAAGGAAGGCATGATAATCCTTTATCTATCTGTGGCTAAACCTCTGCTGGACTATTGTGTGTATTTCTTTGCAGCACACTTTAGGAAGGACGTGGAGGCCATGGAGATGGTTCAGACTATAATTATCATGAAGTTAACTGGGATCAGGGACTTCAGTTATGCGGAGAGACGAGAAAATACGGGATGGTTCTCTACGAAGCAGGGAGGTTTAGCCGGAGATTTAATAAAGGTGTCCAAAATCATGAGGGTTTTTGCTAGATTAGAAGATGAAGAACTGTTTCCACTAACAGGATAGTTGGTAGCCAGAAGACACAGATTTACTGTAATTGGCAAAATAACCGAGAGGGAGATGAACTTTTTTTTAGCCTGTGAATTGTGATGATCTGGAATGATTGCCTGAAAGTGTGATGGAAGTACATTGAATGATAATTTTGTGAGCGTTATTGGATAAATATTTGAAAAAGAAATCTGTGCAGTGCTATGGGAAAAGAGCAGGGGAGTGGGACTAATTGGACAGATCTTTCAAAGAGTCAGCCTATGCATAATGGGCCGAATGTCCAACTTCTGTGCTGTATGATTCTACGATTCTAAAGAATACATTCAATTTTTCGTGCTTCAAACCAGTGAATTGTGTAATCGAGTTACCTTTGTCTTTCCCCTCCAGCTTTTCTTCTATTGGGGAACAAACACATTTCCAAATGACTCAGAATTAATCGAAGCCTCTCTCGTTTTATGGCGAACTTTCTGCACAGGTAGGAGGGACAGTGAGTAGTGCAGATGGAGCAGGAAGTTGAAAAGGGAATAGATATATTAAATGAGTGGGTAGAACTGTGGGAGATGGATTTCTATGTGGACGCGTGTAATCTCATCCATTCTGTACCCAAAAAAGATAATCCAGGAAGCATCTTTTCGCACAAAGGGTCGTAGAAATCTGGAATTCTCTCCCCAAAAGACGGTGGTTGCTGGAAGTTTGGAGCTGTCAAGACTGAGATCATTATATTTTTGTTAGGTAAATTGGAATCTCTATATATATGTTATGGCATTCAGTGTTGTACAATGAATTGGCGTGGATAATGTCGCAACCTTTCTTCCTTGGAAGCTTGATATACAGTGCGCTAAGTACATTTTTTATGAATAAATATTCGCCAGCTATACCAGATTCGAAATTTCGTACCAGTGACGTATTGCTACAAACCAACCTAGATTGTGTGATCACATCTCTAGAGTGGGGACTGAACCCCCGAAACCCTTTTCATTGGGACACAGCATGGCCGAAAGAAGAAGGAAAGGTAAAAAGAAAGATAGAAAGATAGATAGAAATAAAGGAAGGGAGAATGAAACAAAGCAATAAAGAAAGAAGGAAAGAATGAAAGGAAGAAAGAAATCATTGTGGTTTTAACTGAAGAAAAAAAGAGAGATAGAAAGATAGATAGAAAGATAGAAAGCCACAAAGAAAGATTGTTGTCTTGTTAAAACGACTGTCTTTCTCTTTTGCATCTGGCTTTTCTTCTGTTAATGAGAAAGTTAGTCACTTTGTAAAGGTGCAGGAATATATTTCCAAGAATGAAGAATTAAAAAGCATCTAGTTTATTGGTTGGGCTTTCTCCGCAAAATAGGACATAGCCAATCATGTGCTAAATTGAGATCGTTGCTATGATGGTGCTGTGGGGACACGTGTACAAATCATATGGGAGTTCAAATTCGTCAGGCAGTAGCTGGAAACGAGCGGTATCGCATCGGCCGCCCGTTATACACCTCGATTGACTTGCATAGAAATGAAAATTGAAACGGGCGGCCGATTCGATACCGCCCGTTTAGCGCTGATTTCTGAGGACAATTTCTACCTCCATGCAACTGCACATGTTGCATCCTTGTTATCATATATGCGCTTAATAGTTCACCCATTCCCCGCAATTCTGAAATGCGAAGGTCACTTGCTACACAGGTTTAAAAGCAAATGTGCCCTTTGGTGTATTCTCAGTCGGGAAGAAATAATAATAATTGGGCTGGAGTGGACTGTACCTGTGGAAGAGTCTTAAACGGATAGGAAGCACGTTTCTCACCTAAATTGAACAAAGTTTCTTTGCATTTGGTTAGTTCTGAAATACAGAAGTGGTAAAGTTCGAGGTTTTACATTTCAACATAAGCTTGTGTTCGCCCATCTCTGCTCCCGGTATACAGAATTCCAACATTTCATCAATAAACTTTCGCTTCATACTAGGGAGAGGGCTGATCTGTCACCTTTTTGACTGAACCTGAGAATGGCCAAGAGACACGATCAGGAGTGTGGTCAGAAAGAAAGAAAGAGAGAAATGAAAAAAAGAAAGAGAAAGGAGGAAAGACAGAAAGAAAAAAAGAAAGCTCGAAAGAAAAAAGTAAATAGGAAAGAAAGGAAGACAGAATGAATGAAAGGAAAAATGAAAGAAGGAAAGAAGGAAAGAATGAAAGAAAAAAGAAAGGAACAGTAAGAAAGAAAGAATAAGAGAGAAAGAAAGAAAGAAAGAAAGAATGATAGAAAGAAAGAAACAAAGAAAAAAGAAGGTATGAGTGAACGAAAGAAAGTGAAAGAAAGGAAAAGAGGGAGAAAGAGAAAGAGAGAAAGAAAGAAAGAATGACTGAAATAAAGAAAGAAAGAAAGAAGGAGAGAGAAAGAAAGAATGAATGAATGAATGAAAGAGAGAGAAAGAGAGAAATGAAGAAAAGGAAATAAAGAGAAAGAAAGAAAGACAGAAAGATAGAAAGAAACAAGTAAATAGGAAAGAATGAATGACAGAAAGGAAGACAGATTGAATGAAAGGAGGAATGAAAGAAAGAAAAAAAAGGAAAGAATGAAAGAAAAAAGAAAGGAACAGAAAGAAAGAAAGAAAAAGAGAGATAGAAAGAAAGAATGATAGAAAGAAAGAATGAATGAAGGAAATAAAGAGAAAGAAAAAAGAATGAAAGAAAGAAAAAAAGAAAGAATGAGTGAAAGAAAGAAAGAGAAAGAAAGAAAAAGATAAAAAGAAAGAAAAAGAGAGAAAGAAAGAAAAAGAGAGAAAGAAAAAAGAAAACATGAATGAAGGAAAGAAAGAGAAAGAAAGAAAAACGAAAGAATGAAAGAAGGAACGAAAGAAAGAAGGAAAGAAAGTTTGAGAGAAAGAACGAAAGAAAGAAAGAAAGAAAAATGAACCAATGAAAAAATAAAGAAAGACTGAAAGAAAGGGAAAAAAGAAAGAAAAAAAGAACTAAAGAAAGAAAGAGAGAATAGAAAGAAAGGGAGAAAGAAAGAAAAAAGAGTAGAAAAGAAAGCAAGAACTGGAAAGAAAGAAAGAAAGAAGGAAGGAAGGGAATGAAAGATGGAGGGAAGGAAAGGAAGAGGGAAAGAAAGAAAGGAAGAAAGAAGGGAAAACTGAAACTGTTCTCAGCAGGAATTCAAACATTATCCGACAATTAATCTGATTTCCAAAAATTCAGGAACAACCTAAGGCTTCGTTTCGGAGAAGGGCGTGTTTCATCACATTGTTCAATGAAACCAATGGAAATAAAAATGAATGAGATGTCGGACGGACTGCCCACTCGCTGGGACGTATATTACACAACCTATCCCAACAACTCAAATTTAAATGTTTTGAAATCATCTACCTTTGCCTTGTGCTCTCAGCTTTTTGTCTGTTCGGGAGTAAACACATTGCAAAGAATGTGGAATGAATCAACACAGTGTACGCAATGTTTGGTGGACATTTCTGCACACGTTGTTGTTACCCAACCATATGCTCAATTGGTATCTTTACAAATATGCAACTACACCCTTTACAGTGTGAATAATTAACGTAGTTTGCATTACAACATTCTGCGGCAGAAATTCGCCTTGTGCAGTGGTGCAAAACCGGGGCTACCACTTCGGACGCCGATTATAAAGGCCGCCCAATATTCAGTAGTCAAACAAATTGATTATCAAGCGGGATGAATGAAAGGCGGCGGATAAAATACCGCCCGTTTTACACTGCCATCCACGATCGATTTCTACCCCTCATTTTTTAGAAGCGATATATTTTAAGGCTCCCATTGCAGTTTTGTGAACAATTAATCCAATCTATGCAGAATTCCCAATTGCATACAAATGGTGATTTGTTGCACAGAATTATAAACTGATTGAACTTTAGTTTAGAAACATAGAAACATAGAAAATAGGAGCAGGTGTAGGCCACTCGGCCTTTGAAACTGTTCCACAATTCAATATGATCATGGCTGATCCTCTATCTCAATACTATTTTCCATCTCTCTCTCCGAACCCCTTGATGCCTTTTGTGTCTAGAAATCTATCTAGCTCCTTCTTAAATATATTCAGTGACTTGGCCTCCACTGCCTTCTGTGGTAAAGAATTCCACAGGTTCACCACCATCTGAGTGAAGAAATTTCTCCTCATCTCAGGCTAAATGTCCAACCCGTATCCTGAGATAGTAACCACTCGTTCTGGACACCCCCAGAAAGGAGAAATATCCTCCCTACATCCAGTCTGTCCAGCCCTGTCGGAATTTTATGTTTCAATGAGATCCCCTCTCATTCTTCTAAACTCGAGTGAATACAGGCCGAGTCGACCCAATCTCTCCTCATACATTCCTGCCATCCCAGGAATCTAGTGAACATTCGCTGCACTCCCTCTCTGGCAAGTGTATACTTTCTTAGGTAATTCTAAGTCGGGATAACAAAAATCTGGGCTTTTGCAGACTGCAACTGTTCAAGGGTTTTAAAGAGCGGAGAGTCACTTTACTCACCCAAATCTCTTAATGATTCTTTGCATTCACTTATTTCTGTGAGGTAGAAAAATAAATTGTCTCAGCATTGAAACATCCACCGAAAGGCGTTGCTTATATGTTAAATTACTTTCCGAAATGTCCTTAATAACGTTTTGTTTTTTCCTTTCAGGGGAGATCATGTTCTGTGTGTGTTGAGTGACGCGGTATTATGTCTCAGTCAGCTCTTACCAGCCGGTAGCCTCTGTAGCCCCTTCATTGGAGAGGATGTCAAGGCCTTACAGAGAGGGTGGAGTGGAGGTTTACCATAATGGAACCAGGGATGAGGGGCGTTAGTTTCGTGGAGAGACTGCGACAAATTGCGATTGTTCCCCTTAGCACTGAGATTAATGGGAGATTTAATAGAGGTGTTCAAAATTGTAAGGGGTTTTGCAAGAGTAGACGGGGGAATACTGCTTTCACTGGCAGGAGGGTTGGTAATCAGAGGGCAGATATTTAAGATAATTGGCAAAAAAGCTAAGGGGGCAATGAGGAGATTGTTTTAACGCAGTAAGTTGCTATGGTTTGGAATGCACTGCCTAAAAGAGTAGTGGAAGTCGATTCAATAGTAACTTTCAAAAGGGCAGTGGATATATATTTAAAAAAGGAAAATAAAATGCAAGGCAATGTGGAAAGAGCAGGGGGAGTGGGTCTGATTGGGTTGTTCTTTCAAAGAGCTGGCACATACACGATGGACCGAACGGCCTCCTTCTGTGCTGCATGATTGCATGATGCTATGATTCTATGTTTACATTTTGAAATGGCATGTAGTCATAAAAATAATAAAGGCGATTTGGACCTCAATCATTGGACCAATTAAGAAATATATTGGGAACAATTATTTGAGACTGTAAACGAATACGAGAAGACATCGAGGGGTTAGTGGAATGAGCAGGCAGCTGAAAGATACGACTGATTGTGCAGAAGTGGGAGGTAATACATCCTGGGAGGCAAGACACTGAATAATCACTACGTTGAATGTGAAAACGCTTCAGGGTTTGGCTGAATAGAGAGGCCTAGAGGCAAAAATATTTCTGCCTCTGAACGCTGGGCCATTTAACTTTCATATAGAGAGGCAGGGTGCAAGCGCTGGGAAGTGAAGATTTTTGATTTACAAACCATTCCCAAGGCTACAGTTTGATACGCTGCAGATTTTGTGACCTCGAATAGAAAGGGATTTACAGCCTTAATGATGGTGAAGTTTAGATATGATAAGACGAGGTGAAGGATTGCAAATTATAGTTGCCAGGAGAGATGTGTGAGTCTCGTCCCATTTGCCATTGTGACCAGATCATAGGGAGGATTTCTCTTTCAAAAGGATCCTAAAGATTTTGATGAAGGGAACTAATTATTCAGGAAGTGTGGTTCGCTGCGAGGTCTCATAAATATAAAATTGTTATTAAGGAGAGGTCTCCGGGCAGAGGGTCGTTTGAATGCATTGCTGCAGGGATTGGTTGAGATAGAAACCAATTCATACTTGAAGGGAAATGATAGCCCATTATTTGAGGGAGGGGAAAATGCAGGGACATTGGGAGGGAGCATTTTATGTTTGCTGTCAGTAAGTGAGATCACTGAGACCATGTGTTTTAAAGTTCAACAAACTTCTCGAGTGAAAGAGATAAATGGAAAATAAATATTTTCTTTTTCACATATTTGGTTCTGGAATGCAGAAAAAGAAACCTTTTGTACTTTTCCATTTCAGCAGAAATTCGCGTGCTAGCCTTAGAATTACGGTACATTAATTTACAAAAGTTTATTAATAATGTTTTGCTTCGTACTGGGAGGAGTGCGTGTTCTGTCACAATCTGCATTGACCCGGAGAAAAGCTAGTGACCAGACACTAGTGCCTGTTCACAGAAAGCTGCTTCATCGAAATGCAGTTCATTAAATAAAATAAGCCCCTTGAATCAATGAATTGGATGTTATTAATTTGCTCTTCTCTGAAGGGTCGGGAATATGAGCGGTGCAGAATATTGGAGGGCCATGGGGGAAATAGCAGGGGAGTGGGACGAATTGGATAGCTCTTTAAAACAGCCGGCACGGGCACGATGGGCCGAACGTGCTCCTTCTGTGCTGTATGATTCTATGATTCAACCAAGTCAGGAGCGGGGTTTGAGATTCGTTTTTGCATTGCTCTAGCAAAGAGTCAGCACGGACACGACGGGCTGAATAGACTTCTTCTGTCCAGTGGCTGGAGGACGAAAGAGATACATGATTCTGGTAGTCGAGTGATTGAATGCAGATGGCCAAATGGTATGGGCTGCATGATTAGTTTTCGATTGGCCAACAATGAGAATAATAAAGATCTCTATCCCTAATCCCAAAACCTCACTCCAACTCTACGCATTGACCCTAACCACAAACCCTAACCACTAACTCGAACACAAACTACCAACACTAAGGCTAGCCACTAGCACTGAATGCCCAGTTGTGCTGTGTCATTAGTGCGATATAAGGCCGGTTGCGATGTCAATACTCACTCCAATATGAAAAAAAATACATCTGTCGACATCGAATTTACAGCGCGGAAATATAATTTGGCCCAACCAGTCCATGCTGGCGTTTATGCTCCACACGAGCCTCCTCCCACCCCTCTTCATCTGACGCTATCAGTATATCCTGCTAATCCTTCCTCTCTCATGTGCTTGTCCAGCTTCCCCTTAAAGGCATCTATGGTAGTCGCCTGAAAAACACCTTGTGGTAGCGAGTTCAATATTATTACCACTCTCTGGGTAAAGAAATTTCCCCTGAATTTCCTGTTGGATTTATTGGTGACTATCTTATGTTTACGGCCACGAGTTTTGGTCTCCCCCACAAGTGGAAACATCTTCTGTATCCCCACCTTATGAAACCCCTTCATCAAATTAAACAGCTCTATTAGGTCGCAACTCAGCCTTCTCTTGAAACGAGGAAAGAGCTCGCTCGCTCTCCACTGGCAGGTAACGTGTTTTCTTATCAATATTACATGAATGTAAAGAATCTTACAACATCAGGTTATAGTCCAACAATTTTATTTGAAAATCACAACCTTTCGGAGGCTTGCTCCTTCGTCAGGTGAATGTGGGAATCCTTGAACGTTTCGCATTTATAGTCAGAGAACAATACCTGGTGATTACACATAATCTTTCCAACTGCCCGTTGTCAAGGCAATCAAAGTGTTCAGACAGAGAGGTGTTACCTACAGGACCTCTCTGTCTGAACACTTTGATTGCCTTGACAACGGGCAGTTGGAAAGATTATCTGTAATCACCGGGTATTGTTCTCTGAATATAAATGCGAAACGTTCAAGAATTCCCACATTCACCTGACGAAAGAGAAAGCCTCCGAAAGCTTGTGATTTTCAAATAAAATTGTTGGACTATAACTTGGTGTAAGATTCTTTACATTTGTCAAACCCAGTCCATCACCGGCATCTCCACATCATGAATATTATATGAAGCCTGGAGTGATAAAATCTTTCCCATGAATCTTTTTCGCTTCTGGCGATGGACATGGATCTAGCAAATTAGATTTACCAGAATTATTCAAGGGATGAGGGACTTTAGTTACGTGGATAGACTGGAGAAGCTGGGATTGTTGTCCTTAGAACAGAGAAGGTTGCGAGGAGATTTGATCATGCTATTCAAAATCATGAAGGATCTAGACAGAGTAGATAGAGAGAAACTGTTCCCATTGATGAAAGGGTTAAGAGCCATAAGACATACATTTAAGGTGATTGGCAACAGAACCAAAGGTGACATGAGGAAAAACTTTTTTACACAGCGAGTTTTTGGGATCTGGAATGCACTGCCCGAGGGGGTGGCAGAGGCAGATTCAATCATGGCCTGCAAAAGGGAACTGGATAAGTACTTGAAAGGAAAATAAATGCAGGGCTATGAAGATAGGGCGGGAGTGGGACTTGCAGGATTGCTCTTGAGTAGATCCAGAGCGGAATAGACGGGCTGAATGGACTCCTTCTGTGCTGTAAGCTTTCCATGTTTCTATGATTCTTTGAAAATAACTTTTTATTGTTAACATAGCGTCTCCATCCAGCTTGGGATGGGACCGTAATAACGATACAATTATATTGGAGAACACAAGGTGCGTTAGGGTTAGCAGTCAGTGACGAAAGGGTCATTAATTTGGAACTATCACTGAGAAGGGAAATGCAGTTCAGGGAAATTTCTACTGTAGCCAGGGTGATGTTTGAATTTGGGGAAATCATGGAAGATTGCACCTTTTAATGGGAAATCAAGTAAATAGTTTAACCAGAGACATTTAAAGGGGTAAGGCCACAAAGCAGGAAACATACATTTGGATTGAGAACATAAGAAGTAGCAGCAGGAGTAGGCCATCCGGCCCCTCGAACCTACTTCAACAAGATCATGGCTGATCTTCTAACTCAACTCAATTTTCCTGCACCATTCCCATATCCCTTGATGCCTTTAATATCTAGAAATCTATCAATCTCTGTTTTGAATGTACTCAATGACTGAGCCTCCACAGCCCTCTGGGGTACAGAATCCCAAAGATTCACCACCCTCTGAACGAAGAAATTCCTCATCATCTCAGTCCTAAATGGCCGACCCCTTATTCTGAGACTGTTACCCCTGGTTCTAGACTCCCCAGCCAAACGAAACATCCACCTTGCATCTACCCTGTCGAGCCCTGTAATAATGTTATATGTTTAAATGAGATCACCTCTCATTCTTCTAAACTCTACAGAATTAAAGCCTAGTCTACTCAATCTCTCCTCATACGACAATCCCGCCATCCCAGGAATTAATCTGGTCAACCTTCGTTGCACTCCCTCTATGGCAAGTATACCCTTTCTTAGGTAAGGAGACCAAAATTGTACACCATACTCCAGGTGCGGTCTCACCAAGGCCCTATATAATTTCATTAAGACATCTTTATTCCTGTACTCAAATCTTCTTGTAATAAAGGCCAATATTCCATTTGCCTTCCTAACTGCTTGCTGCACCTGCATGTTAGCTTTCAGTGACTCATGTACAAGGACACCCAGGTCCCTTTGAACATCAACATTTCCCAATCTCTCACCATTTAAAAAACACTCTGCATTTCCGTTTTTCATTGCAAAGTGGATAACTTCACATTTTCCACATGATATTCCATCTGCCATGTTCTGCCCACTCACTTAGCCTGTCTATATCCCCCTGAATCCTCTTTGCATCCACCTCACATCTCACAGCAAAGACTCAACACAGAGCCTGAAGCTTGCTGAAAGATATCGAGAAATTGTGAAGAATGAGCGTCGATTACACGATTAGGTCACATTCACAGAGAATATTGTCCATTAATCTGGTTAAGGCACGAATGACTGAAGCAAGGAGATAGCGGACAAGTAGACACGGATCTGCGAGGTGACACTGCGTTCAAAGAATTTGGAGAGGAGGCAGGATGGATAGTTTGTCCTTACTGCAGAAGGGTTTAGGGTGTTTTTTTTGTGTGAGGATTGATGTGATAGTACCGCCAATTGTATGCGACATGGAGCAGGTTTAGAGGACGAAGAATCATTTATAATGTTAGCCAGCACTGCAAGTTGGTTGATCACTTGCTTAGATAGTTTAAGACCAAGGCAATATGTGATGTGTCTAATGGATGATATTAACCAAGCAAGCACATGAAATGAGATGGGCAAGAGAGTACAGAGGAACATATGAACAGGAATAGGTCATTCAGCCCCTCGAACCCATTCCACCATTCAATTCTATCATTGCCGGTCTGTATCTTAACTCAATTTACCTGCTTTGGTTCTGTAACCATCAATAACCTCGCCTATCAAAAATCGATGAAAGTTTTGAAATTTTCAATTGACCCCCAGCCTCAACAGCTTTTTGGGGGAGAGAGTTCCAGATTGCCCCTATCCTCTGTGCGAAAAAGTGCTTCTTGACATCACCGTGAACGGCCTAGCTCTAATTTTAAGGTGATGTCCTATTGTTCTGGACTCCTCCCACAGGAAATAGTTTCTCTCCATCTACTCTGTCAACTCCTTTAATCACTTTAAACTTCTCTATTAGATCATTCCTTAACCTTCGACAATCAAAGGAATTCGAGCCGGGCATATACCACCTGTCCTCATAATTTATCCGTTTTTGTCCCGCTATCACTCCAGTGGGAAGAGATTATGGGTCAGGGCCAGAATATGGAGTACTGGGTGAGATTGCTTTGGATTGGTGGGAAAGAGCAGAGATTAATGAATGCATTGCGTCTTGGTGACTTTTCGGTTCCCTGTCCAATAATTATCCCTGAACCAACATCACTGAAAAAACAGATAATCTGCTCATTATCACATTACTGATTGTGGGAGCTTGCTGTGCACAAATTGGCTGCCGCATTTTCTACGGTGCAAGAATGACTACACTTCAAAACTACTTCATTGGCTGTAAAGCAGTTTTGGGCGTGCTACTGACGTGAAAGGCGCTATATAAGTGCGAGTTAATTCCTTTTATAATGCATGAGCTGGTCGTACTTCCCATGAGAGGTGAGGGTAAAAGATGCAGGGCAGGTTGTTTTGAGAAGCCAGTTTATACTTGAGAAAAGACGCATCTTTTCCCTCCAGGACGGTCCTACAGTCGTGGTGAGTTTTGAAAGGGAAGCACCCTTAGAATGCATGGGATCAGATCAGGCAATGGATGGCGAGGCCAGTTGTGCACCAATCATGCTGTATTTCGACTGAGGAAGCAAATATGGGAGCAGTATCAAAGGAGAGCGAAGAGGGCGGGAGGCAGTGGAGGTTTGTCAGCGGGCGAGCGCTCTAAGATGGGAATTCTCGAGCTCTGATCTACCGGGGTGATATCACAGCACACGGACTGGAGAGGTAATAAATGGTGGAGAGGTTACACGTGTTCTGTTAATGTAAATGCTATGCTAAAAGTGCTCAGCCAATGTACCTTATACTATTCTTTAAAAGAAAACGTGCCTGTTCCTTGTAACAAACAGTAACTTTTGGATTCCCTTACTGGGAAGCGACAGTGCAGAATAGACATATCGGACACGCATCTTACTCCCAAAGGAAACAGAGTGGAATAAATATATCAGACACGTATCTTACTCCCAAAGGAAACAGCGTGGAATAAATATATCAGACACCATCTCACTCCCAAAGGAAACAGAGTGGAATAAAGATATCAGACACCATCTTACTCCCAAAGGAAACAGAGTGGAATAAAGATATCAGACACCATCTCACTCCCAAAGGAAACAGAGTGGGATAAACATATCGGGCTCGCATCTTACTCCCAAAGGAAACAAAGTGGAATAAAGATATCGGACACGCATCTTACTCCCAAAGGAATCAGCGTGGGATCAAGATATCAGTCACAAATCTTACTCCCAAAAGAAACAGAGTGGAATAAAGATATCAGACACCATCTCACTCCCAAAGGAAACAGAGTGGAATAAAGATATCGGACTCGCATCTTACTCCCAAAGGAAACAGAGTGGAATAAAGATATCAGACTCGCATCTTACTCCCAAAGGAAACAGAGTGGAATAAAGATATCAGACACGCATCTTACTCCCAAAGGAAACGGAGTGGAATAAATATATCAGACACCATCTCATTCCCAAAGGAAACAGAGTGGAATAAAGATATCAGACACCATCTTACTCCCAAAGGAAACAGAGTGGAATAAAGATATCAGACACGTATCTTACTCCCAAAGGAAACAGAGTGGAATAAAGATATCAGACACGTATCTTACTCCCAAAGGAAACAGAGTGGAATAAAGATATCAGACACGTATCTTACTCCCAAAGGAAACAGAGTGGAATAAAGATATCAGACACCATCTCACTCCCAAAGGAAACAGAGTGGAATAAAGATATCAGACACGCATCTTACTCCCAAAGGAAACAGAGTGGAATAAAGATATCAGACACCATCTCACTCCCAAAGGAAACAGAGTGGAATAAAGATATCAGACACGCATCTTACTCCCAAAGGAAACAGAGTGGAAGAAAGATATCGGACTCGCATCTCACTCCCAAAGGAAACAGAGTGGAATAAAGATATCAGACACCATCTCACTCCCAAAGGAAACAGCGTGGAATAAAGATATCAGACACCATCTCACTCCCAAAGGAAACAGAGTGGAATAAAGATATCGGACACGCATCTTACTCCCAAAGGAAACAGAGTGGAATAAAGATATCAGACACCATCTCACTCCCAAAGGAAACAGAGTGGAATAAAGATATCAGACACCATCTCACTCCCAAAGGAAACAGAGTGGGATAAACATATCGGACTCGCATCTTACTCCCAAAGGAAACAAAGTGGAATAAAGATATCGGACACGCATCTTACTCCCAAAGGAATCAGCGTGGGATAAAGATATCAGTCACAAATCTTACTCCCAAAGGAAACAGAGTGGAATAAAGATATCAGACACCATCTCACTCCCAAAGGAAACAGAGTGGAATAAAGATATCGGACTCGCATCTTACTCCCAAAGGAAACAGAGTGGAATAAAGATATCAGACACCATCTCACTCCCAAAGGAAACAGTGTGGAATAAAGATATCAGACACGCATCTTACTCCCAAAGGAAACAGAGTGGAATAAAGATATCAGACACCATCTCACTCCCAAAGGAAACAGAGTGGAATAAAGATATCGGACACGCATCTTACTCCCAAAGGAAACAGAGTGGAATAAAGATATCGGACTCGCATCTTACTCCCAAAGGAAACAGAGTGGAATAAATATATCAGACACCATCTCACTCCCAAAGGAAACAGAGTGGAATAAAGATATCAGACACGCATCTTACTCCCAAAGGAAACGGAGTGGAATAAAGTTATCAGACACCATCTCACTCCCAAAGGAAACAGAGTGGAATAAAGATATCAGACACCATCTCACTCCCAAAGGAAACAGAGTGGAATAAAGATATCAGACACGCATCTTACTCCCAAAGGAAACAGAGTGGAATAAAGATATCGGACTCGCATCTTACTCCCAAAGGAAACAGAGTGGAATAAAGATATCAGACACCATCTCACTCCCAAAGGAAACCGAGTGGAATTAAGATATCAGACACCATCTCACTCCCAAAGGAAACCGAGTGGAATAAAGATATCGGACTCGCATCTTACTCCCAAAGGAAACGGAGTGTAATAAAGTTATCAGACACCATCTCACTCCCAAAGGAAACAGAGTGGAATAAAGATATCGGACACGCATCTTACTCCCAAAGGAAACAGAGTGGAATAAAGATATCAGACAGCATCTCACTCCCAAAGGAAACAGAGTGGAATAAAGATATCGGACACGCATCTTACTCCCAAAGGAAACAGAGTGGAATAAAGTTATCAGACACCATCTCACTCCCAAAGGAAACAGAGTGGAAAAAAGATATCAGACACGCATCTTACTCCCAAAGGAAACAGAGTGGAATAAAGTTATCAGACACCATCTCACTCCCAAAGGAAACAGAGTGGAATAAAGATATCAGACACCATCTCACTCCCAAAGGAAACAGAATGGAATAAAGATATCAGACACCATCTCACTCCCAAAGTAAACAGAATGGAATAAAGATATCAGACACCATCTCACTCCCAAAGTAAACAGAGTGGAATAAAGATATCGGACTCGCATCTTACTCCCAAAGGAAACAGAGTGGAATAAAGATATCAGACACCATCTTACTCCCAAAGGAAACAGAGTGGAATAAATATATCAGACACGCATCTTACTCCCAAAGGAAACAGTGTGGAATAAAGATATCAGACACCATCTCACTCCCAAAGGAAACAGAATGGAATAAAGATATCAGACACCATCTCACTCCCAAAGGAAACAGAGTGGAATAAAGATATCAGACACCATCTTACTCCCAAAGGAAACAGAGTGGAATAAAGATATCAGACACGCATCTTACTCCCAAAGGAAACAAAGTGGAATAAAGATATCAGTCACAAATCTTACTCCCAAAGGAAACAGAGTGGAATAAAGATATCAGACACCATCTCACTCCCAAAGGAAACAGAGTGGAATAAATATATCAGACACGCATCTTACTCCCAAAGGAAAAAGAGTGGAATAAAGTTATCAGACACCATTTACTCCCAAAGGAAACAGTGTGGAATAAAGATACCAGACACGCATCTTATCCCAAAGGAAACAGAGTGGAATAAAGATATCAGACACCATCTTACTCCCAAAGGAAACAGAGTGGAATAAAGATATCAGACACCATCTCACTCCCAAAGGAAACAGAGTGGAATAAAGATATCAGACACGCATCTTACTCCCAAAGGAAACAGCGTGGAATAAAGATATCAGACACCATCTCACTCCCAAAGGAAACAGAGTGGAATAAATATATCAGACACCATCTCACTCCCAAAGGAAACAGAGTGGAATAAATATATCAGACACCATCTTACTCCCAAAGGAAACAGAGTGGAATAAAGATATCGGACACGCATCTTACTCCCAAAGGAAACAGAGTGGAATAAAGTTATCAGACACCATTTACTCCCAAAGGAAACAGAGTGGAATAAATATATCAGATACCATCTTACTCCCAAAGGAAACAGAGTGGAATAAATATATCAGACACCATCTCACTCCCAAAGGAAACAGAGTGGAATAAAGATATCGGACACGCATCTTACTCCCAAAGGAAACAGAGTGGAATAAAGATATCAGACACCATCTCACTCCCAAAGGAAACAGAGTGGAATAAAGATATCAGACACCATCTCACTCCCAAAGGAAACAGAGTGGGATAAACATATCGGACTCGCATCTTACTCCCAAAGGAAACAAAGTGGAATAAAGATATCGGACACGCATCTTACTCCCAAAGGAATCAGCGTGGGATAAAGATATCAGTCACAAATCTTACTCCCAAAGGAAACAGAGTGGAATAAAGATATCAGACACCATCTCACTCCCAAAGGAAACAGAGTGGAATAAAGATATCGGACTCGCATCTTACTCCCAAAGGAATCAGCGTGGGATAAAGATATCAGACACCATCTCACTCCCAAAGGAAACAGAGTGGAATAAAGATATTGGACTCGCATCTTACTCCCAAAGGAAACAGAGTGCAATAAAGATATCAGACACCATCTCACTCCCAAAGGAAACAGAGTGGAATAAAGATATCGGACTCGCATCTTACTCCCAAAGGAAACAGAGTGGAATAAAGATATCAGACACCATCTCACTCCCAAAGGAAACAGTGTGGAATAAAGATATCAGACACGCATTTTACTCCCAAAGGAAACAGAGTGGAATAAAGATATCAGACACGCATCTTACTCCCAAAGGAAACAGTGTGGAATAAAGATATCAGACACGCATCTTACTCCCAAAGGAAACAGAGTGGAATAACGATATCGGACTCGCAACTTACTCCCAAAGGAAACAGAGTGGAATAAAGATATCAGACACCATCTCACTCCCAATGGAAACAGTGTGGAATAAAGATATCAGACACCATCTCACTCCCAAAGGAAACAGTGTGGAATAAAGATATCAGACACCATCTCACTCCCAAAGGAAACAGTGTGGAATAAAGATATCAGACACCATCTCACTCCCAAAGGAAACAGAATGGAATAAAGATGTCAGACACCATCTCACTCCCAAAGGAAACAGAGTGGAATAAAGATATCAGACACCATCTCACTCCCAAAGGAAACAGAGTGGAATAAAGATATCGGACTCGCATCTTACTCCCAAAGGAAACAGAGTGGAATAAAGATATCAGACACCATCTCACTCCCAAAGGAAACAGAATGGAATAAAGATATCAGACACCATCTCACTCCCAAAGGAAACAGAGTGGAATAAAGATATCAGACACACATCTTACTCCCAAAGGAAACAGAGTGGAATAAAGATATCGGACTCGCATCTTACTCCCAAAGGAAACAGAGTGGAATAAATATATCAGACACCATCTCACTCCCAAAGGAAACAGAGTGGAATAAATATATCAGACACGTATCTTACTCCCAAAGGAAACAGCGTGGAATAAATATATCAGACACCATCTCACTCCCAAAGGAAACAGAGTGGAATAAAGATATCAGACACCATCTTACTCCCAAAGGAAACAGAGTGGAATAAAGATATCAGACACCATCTCACTCCCAAAGGAAACAGAGTGGGATAAACATATCGGGCTCGCATCTTACTCCCAAAGGAAACAAAGTGGAATAAAGATATCGGACACGCATCTTACTCCCAAAGGAATCAGCGTGGGATAAAGATATCAGACACGCATCTTACTCCCAAATGAAACGGAGTGGAAGAAATATATCAGACACCATCTCACTCCCAAAGGAAACAGAGTGGAATAAAGATATCAGACACCATCTTACTCCCAAAGGAAACAGAGTGGAATAAAGATATGAGACACGTATCTTACTCCCAAAGGAAACAGAGTGGAATAAAGATATCAGACACGTATCTTACTCCCAAAGGAAACAGAGTGGAATAAAGATATCAGACACGTATCTTACTCCCAAAGGAAACAGAGTGGAATAAAGATATCAGACACCATCTCACTCCCAAAGGAAACAGAGTGGAATAAAGATATCAGACACGCATCTTACTCCCAAAGGAAACAGAGTGGAATAAAGATATCAGACACCATCTCACTCCCAAAGGAAACAGAGTGGAATAAAGATATCAGACACGCATCTTACTCCCAAAGGAAACAGAGTGGAATAAAGATATCGGACTCGCATCTCACTCCCAAAGGAAACAGAGTGGAATAAAGATATCAGACACCATCTCACTCCCAAAGGAAACAGCGTGGAATAAAGATATCAGACACCATCTCACTCCCAAAGGAAACAGAGTGGAATAAAGATATCGGACACGCATCTTACTCCCAAAGGAAACAGAGTGGAATAAAGATATCAGACACCATCTCACTCCCAAAGGAAACAGAGTGGAATAAAGATATCAGACACCATCTCACTCCCAAAGGAAACAGAGTGGGATAAACATATCGGACTCGCATCTTACTCCCAAAGGAAACAAAGTGGAATAAAGATATCGGACACGCATCTTACTCCCAAAGGAATCAGCGTGGGATAAAGATATCAGTCACAAATCTTACTCCCAAAGGAAACAGAGTGGAATAAAGATATCAGACACCATCTCACTCCCAAAGGAAACAGAGTGGAATAAAGATATCGGACTCGCATCTTACTCCCAAAGGAAACAGAGTGGCATAAAGATATCAGACACCATCTCACTCCCAAAGGAAACAGTGTGGAATAAAGATATCAGACACGCATCTTACTCCCAAAGGAAACAGAGTGGAATAAAGATATCAGACACCATCTCACTCCCAAAGGAAACAGAGTGGAATAAAGATATCGGACACGCATCTTACTCCCAAAGGAAACAGAGTGGAATAAAGATATCGGACTCGCATCTTACTCCCAAAGGAAACAGAGTGGAATAAATATATCAGACACCATCTCACTCCCAAAGGAAACAGAGTGGAATAAAGATATCAGACAAGCATCTTACTCCCAAAGGAAACGGAGTGGAATAAAGTTATCAGACACCATCTCACTCCCAAAGGAAACAGAGTGGAATAAAGATATCAGACACCATCTCACTCCCAAAGGAAACAGAGTGGAATAAAGATATCGGACACGCATCTTACTCCGAAAGGAAACGGAGTGGAACAAAGATATCGGACTCGCATCTTACTCCCAAAGGAAACAGAGTGGAATAAAGATATCAGACACCATCTCACTCCCAAAGGAAACCGAGTGGAATTAAGATATCAGACACCATCTCACTCCCAAAGGAAACCGAGTGGAATAAAGATATCGGACACGCATCTTACTCCCAAAGGAAACAGAGTGGAATAAAGATATCAGACACCATCTCACTCCCAAAGGAAACAGAGTGGAATAAAGATATCGGACACGCATCTTACTCCCAAAGGAAACAGAGTGGAATAAAGTTATCAGACACCATCTCACTCCCAAAGGAAACAGAGTGGAAAAAAGATATCAGACACGCATCTTAATCCCAAAGGAAACAGAGTGGAATAAAGATATCAGACACCATCTCACTCCCAAAGGAAACAGAGTGGAATAAAGATATCAGACACGCATCTTACTCCCAAAGGAAACAGAGTGGAATAAAGTTATCAGACACCATCTCACTCCCAAAGGAAACAGAGTGGAGTAAATATATCAGACACCATCTCACTCCCAAAGGAAACAGAGTGGAATAAAGATATCGGACACGAATCTTACTCCCAAAGGAAACAGAGTGGAATAAAGATATCAGACACGCATCTTACTCCCAAAGGAAACGGAGTGGAATAAAGATATCAGATACCATCTCACTCCCAAAGGAAACAGAGTGGAATAAAGATAACGGACACCATCTCACTCCCAAATGAAACAGAATGGAATAAAGATATCAGACACCATCTCACTCCCAAAGTAAACAGAGTGGAATAAAGATATCGGACTCGCATCTTACTCCCAAAGGAAACAGAGTGGAATAAATATATCAGACACCATCTTACTCCCAAAGGAAACAGAGTGGAATAAATATATCAGACACGCATCTTACTCCCAAAGGAAACAGTGTGGAATAAAGATATCAGACACCATCTCACTCCCAAAGGAAACAGAATGGAATAAAGATATCAGACACCATCTCACTCCCAAAGGAAACAGAGTGGAATAAAGATATCAGACACCATCTTACTCCCAAAGGAAACAGAGTGGAATCAAGATATCAGACACGCATCTTACTCCCAAAGGAAACAGAGTGGAATAAAGATATCAGACACCATCTCACTCCCAAAGGAAACAGAGTGGGATAAACATATCGGACTCGCATCTTACTCCCAAAGGAAACAAAGTGGAATAAAGATATCAGTCACAAATCTTACTCCCAAAGGAAACAGAGTGGAATAAAGATTTCAGACACCATCTCACTCCCAAAGGAAACAGAGTGGAATAAATATATCAGACACGCATCTTACTCCCAAAGGAAAAAGAGTGGAATAAAGTTATCAGACACCATTTACTCCCAAAGGAAACAGAGTGGAATAAAGATATCAGACACGTATCTTACTCCCAAAGGAAACAGTGTGGAATAAAGATACCAGACACGCATCTTACTCCCAAAGGAAACAGAGTGGAATAAAGATATCAGACACCATCTTACTCCCAAAGGAAACAGAGTGGAATAAAGATATCAGACACCATCTTACTGCCAAAGGAAACAGAGTGGAATAAAGATATCAGACACGTATCTTACTCCCAAAGGAAAAAGAGTGGAATAAAGTTATCAGACACCATTTACTCCCAAAGGAAACAGAGTGGAATAAAGATATCAGACACGCATCTTACTCCCAAAGGAAACAGCGTGGAATAAAGATATCAGACACCATTTACTCCCAAAGGAAACAGAGTGGAATAAATATATCAGACACCATCTTACTCCCAAAGGAAACAGAGTGGAATAAATATATCAGACACCATCTCACTCCCAAAGGAAACAGAGTGGAATAAAGATATCGGACACGCATCTTACTCCCAAAGGAAACAGAGTGGAATAAAGATATCAGACACCACCTCACTCCCAAAGGAAACAGAGTGGAATAAAGATATCAGACACCATCTCACTCCCAAAGGAAACAGAATGGAATAAAGATATCAGACACCATCTCACTCCCAAAGTAAACAGAGTGGAATAAAGATATCGGACTCGCATCTTACTCCCAAAGGAAACAGAGTGGAATAAATATATCAGACACCATCTTACTCCCAAAGGAAACAGAGTGGAATAAATATATCAGACACGCATCTTACTCCCAAAGGAAACAGTGTGGAATAAAGATATCAGACACCATCTCACTCCCAAAGGAAACAGCGTGGAATAAAGATATCAGACACCATCTCACTCCCAAAGGAAACAGAGTGGAATAAAGATATCGGACACGCATCTTACTCCCAAAGGAAACAGAGTGGAATAAAGATATCAGACACCATCTCACTCCCAAAGGAAACAGAGTGGAATAAAGATATCAGACACCATCTCACTCCCAAAGGAAACAGAGTGGGATAAACATATCGGACTCGCATCTTACTCCCAAAGGAAACAAAGTGGAATAAAGATATCGGACACGCATCTTACTCCCAAAGGAATCAGCGTGGGATAAAGATATCAGTCACAAATCTTACTCCCAAAGGAAACAGAGTGGAATAAAGATATCAGACACCATCTCACTCCCAAAGGAAACAGAGTGGAATAAAGATATCGGACTCGCATCTTACTCCCAAAGGAAACAGAGTGGCATAAAGATATCAGACACCATCTCACTCCCAAAGGAAACAGTGTGGAATAAAGATATCAGACACGCATCTTACTCCCAAAGGAAACAGAGTGGAATAAAGATATCAGACACCATCTCACTCCCAAAGGAAACAGAGTGGAATAAAGATATCGGACACGCATCTTACTCCCAAAGGAAACAGAGTGGAATAAAGATATCGGACTCGCATCTTACTCCCAAAGGAAACAGAGTGGAATAAATATATCAGACACCATCTCACTCCCAAAGGAAACAGAGTGGAATAAAGATATCAGACAAGCATCTTACTCCCAAAGGAAACGGAGTGGAATAAAGTTATCAGACACCATCTCACTCCCAAAGGAAACAGAGTGGAATAAAGATATCAGACACCATCTCACTCCCAAAGGAAACAGAGTGGAATAAAGATATCGGACACGCATCTTACTCCGAAAGGAAACGGAGTGGAATAAAGATATCGGACTCGCATCTTACTCCCAAAGGAAACAGAGTGGAATAAAGATATCAGACACCATCTCACTCCCAAAGGAAACCGAGTGGAATTAAGATATCAGACACCATCTCACTCCCAAAGGAAACCGAGTGGAATAAAGATATCGGACACGCATCTTACTCCCAAAGGAAACAGAGTGGAATAAAGATATCAGACACCATCTCACTCCCAAAGGAAACAGAGTGGAATAAAGATATCGGACACGCATCTTACTCCCAAAGGAAACAGAGTGGAATAAAGTTATCAGACACCATCTCACTCCCAAAGGAAACAGAGTGGAAAAAAGATATCAGACACGCATCTTAATCCCAAAGGAAACAGAGTGGAATAAAGATATCAGACACCATCTCACTCCCAAAGGAAACAGAGTGGAATAAAGATATCAGACACGCATCTTACTCCCAAAGGAAACAGAGTGGAATAAAGTTATCAGACACCATCTCACTCCCAAAGGAAACAGAGTGGAGTAAATATATCAGACACCATCTCACTCCCAAAGGAAACAGAGTGGAATAAAGATATCGGACACGAATCTTACTCCCAAAGGAAACAGAGTGGAATAAAGATATCAGACACGCATCTTACTCCCAAAGGAAACGGAGTGGAATAAAGATATCAGATACCATCTCACTCCCAAAGGAAACAGAGTGGAATAAAGATAACGGACACCATCTCACTCCCAAATGAAACAGAATGGAATAAAGATATCAGACACCATCTCACTCCCAAAGTAAACAGAGTGGAATAAAGATATCGGACTCGCATCTTACTCCCAAAGGAAACAGAGTGGAATAAATATATCAGACACCATCTTACTCCCAAAGGAAACAGAGTGGAATAAATATATCAGACACGCATCTTACTCCCAAAGGAAACAGTGTGGAATAAAGATATCAGACACCATCTCACTCCCAAAGGAAACAGAATGGAATAAAGATATCAGACACCATCTCACTCCCAAAGGAAACAGAGTGGAATAAAGATATCAGACACCATCTTACTCCCAAAGGAAACAGAGTGGAATCAAGATATCAGACACGCATCTTACTCCCAAAGGAAACAGAGTGGAATAAAGATATCAGACACCATCTCACTCCCAAAGGAAACAGAGTGGGATAAACATATCGGACTCGCATCTTACTCCCAAAGGAAACAAAGTGGAATAAAGATATCAGTCACAAATCTTACTCCCAAAGGAAACAGAGTGGAATAAAGATTTCAGACACCATCTCACTCCCAAAGGAAACAGAGTGGAATAAATATATCAGACACGCATCTTACTCCCAAAGGAAAAAGAGTGGAATAAAGTTATCAGACACCATTTACTCCCAAAGGAAACAGAGTGGAATAAAGATATCAGACACGTATCTTACTCCCAAAGGAAACAGTGTGGAATAAAGATACCAGACACGCATCTTACTCCCAAAGGAAACAGAGTGGAATAAAGATATCAGACACCATCTTACTCCCAAAGGAAACAGAGTGGAATAAAGATATCAGACACCATCTTACTGCCAAAGGAAACAGAGTGGAATAAAGATATCAGACACGTATCTTACTCCCAAAGGAAAAAGAGTGGAATAAAGTTATCAGACACCATTTACTCCCAAAGGAAACAGAGTGGAATAAAGATATCAGACACGCATCTTACTCCCAAAGGAAACAGCGTGGAATAAAGATATCAGACACCATTTACTCCCAAAGGAAACAGAGTGGAATAAATATATCAGACACCATCTTACTCCCAAAGGAAACAGAGTGGAATAAATATATCAGACACCATCTCACTCCCAAAGGAAACAGAGTGGAATAAAGATATCGGACACGCATCTTACTCCCAAAGGAAACAGAGTGGAATAAAGATATCAGACACCACCTCACTCCCAAAGGAAACAGAGTGGAATAAAGATATCAGACACCATCTCACTCCCAAAGGAAACAGAATGGAATAAAGATATCAGACACCATCTCACTCCCAAAGTAAACAGAGTGGAATAAAGATATCGGACTCGCATCTTACTCCCAAAGGAAACAGAGTGGAATAAATATATCAGACACCATCTTACTCCCAAAGGAAACAGAGTGGAATAAATATATCAGACACGCATCTTACTCCCAAAGGAAACAGTGTGGAATAAAGATATCAGACACCATCTCACTCCCAAAGGAAACAGCGTGGAATAAAGATATCAGACACCATCTCACTCCCAAAGGAAACAGAGTGGAATAAAGATATCGGACACGCATCTTACTCCCAAAGGAAACAGAGTGGAATAAAGATATCAGACACCATCTCACTCCCAAAGGAAACAGAGTGGAATAAAGATATCAGACACCATCTCACTCCCAAAGGAAACAGAGTGGGATAAACATATCGGACTCGCATCTTACTCCCAAAGGAAACAAAGTGGAATAAAGATATCGGACACGCATCTTACTCCCAAAGGAATCAGCGTGGGATAAAGATATCAGTCACAAATCTTACTCCCAAAGGAAACAGAGTGGAATAAAGATATCAGACACCATCTCACTCCCAAAGGAAACAGAGTGGAATAAAGATATCGGACTCGCATCTTACTCCCAAAGGAAACAGAGTGGCATAAAGATATCAGACACCATCTCACTCCCAAAGGAAACAGTGTGGAATAAAGATATCAGACACGCATCTTACTCCCAAAGGAAACAGAGTGGAATAAAGATATCAGACACCATCTCACTCCCAAAGGAAACAGAGTGGAATAAAGATATCGGACACGCATCTTACTCCCAAAGGAAACAGAGTGGAATAAAGATATCGGACTCGCATCTTACTCCCAAAGGAAACAGAGTGGAATAAATATATCAGACACCATCTCACTCCCAAAGGAAACAGAGTGGAATAAAGATATCAGACAAGCATCTTACTCCCAAAGGAAACGGAGTGGAATAAAGTTATCAGACACCATCTCACTCCCAAAGGAAACAGAGTGGAATAAAGATATCAGACACCATCTCACTCCCAAAGGAAACAGAGTGGAATAAAGATATCGGACACGCATCTTACTCCGAAAGGAAACGGAGTGGAATAAAGATATCGGACTCGCATCTTACTCCCAAAGGAAACAGAGTGGAATAAAGATATCAGACACCATCTCACTCCCAAAGGAAACCGAGTGGAATTAAGATATCAGACACCATCTCACTCCCAAAGGAAACCGAGTGGAATAAAGATATCGGACACGCATCTTACTCCCAAAGGAAACAGAGTGGAATAAAGATATCAGACACCATCTCACTCCCAAAGGAAACAGAGTGGAATAAAGATATCGGACACGCATCTTACTCCCAAAGGAAACAGAGTGGAATAAAGTTATCAGACACCATCTCACTCCCAAAGGAAACAGAGTGGAAAAAAGATATCAGACACGCATCTTAATCCCAAAGGAAACAGAGTGGAATAAAGATATCAGACACCATCTCACTCCCAAAGGAAACAGAGTGGAATAAAGATATCAGACACGCATCTTACTCCCAAAGGAAACAGAGTGGAATAAAGTTATCAGACACCATCTCACTCCCAAAGGAAACAGAGTGGAGTAAATATATCAGACACCATCTCACTCCCAAAGGAAACAGAGTGGAATAAAGATATCGGACACGAATCTTACTCCCAAAGGAAACAGAGTGGAATAAAGATATCAGACACGCATCTTACTCCCAAAGGAAACGGAGTGGAATAAAGATATCAGACACGCATCTTAATCCCAAAGGAAACAGAGTGGAATAAAGATATCAGACACCATCTCACTCCCAAAGGAAACAGAGTGGAATAAAGATATCAGACACGCATCTTACTCCCAAAGGAAACAGAGTGGAATAAAGTTATCAGACACCATCTCACTCCCAAAGGAAACAGAGTGGAGTAAATATATCAGACACCATCTCACTCCCAAAGGAAACAGAGTGGAATAAAGATAACGGACACCATCTCACTCCCAAATGAAACAGAATGGAATAAAGATATCAGACACCATCTCACTCCCAAAGTAAACAGAGTGGAATAAAGATATCGGACTCGCATCTTACTCCCAAAGGAAACAGAGTGGAATAAATATATCAGACACCATCTTACTCCCAAAGGAAACAGAGTGGAATAAATATATCAGACACGCATCTTACTCCCAAAGGAAACAGTGTGGAATAAAGATATCAGACACCATCTCACTCCCAAAGGAAACAGAATGGAATAAAGATATCAGACACCATCTCACTCCCAAAGGAAACAGAGTGGAATAAAGATATCAGACACCATCTTACTCCCAAAGGAAACAGAGTGGAATCAAGATATCAGACACGCATCTTACTCCCAAAGGAAACAGAGTGGAATAAAGATATCAGACACCATCTCACTCCCAAAGGAAACAGAGTGGGATAAACATATCGGACTCGCATCTTACTCCCAAAGGAAACAAAGTGGAATAAAGATATCAGTCACAAATCTTACTCCCAAAGGAAACAGAGTGGAATAAAGATTTCAGACACCATCTCACTCCCAAAGGAAACAGAGTGGAATAAATATATCAGACACGCATCTTACTCCCAAAGGAAAAAGAGTGGAATAAAGTTATCAGACACCATTTACTCCCAAAGGAAACAGAGTGGAATAAAGATATCAGACACGTATCTTACTCCCAAAGGAAACAGTGTGGAATAAAGATACCAGACACGCATCTTACTCCCAAAGGAAACAGAGTGGAATAAAGATATCAGACACCATCTTACTCCCAAAGGAAACAGAGTGGAATAAAGATATCAGACACCATCTTACTGCCAAAGGAAACAGAGTGGAATAAAGATATCAGACACGTATCTTACTCCCAAAGGAAAAAGAGTGGAATAAAGTTATCAGACACCATTTACTCCCAAAGGAAACAGAGTGGAATAAAGATATCAGACACGCATCTTACTCCCAAAGGAAACAGCGTGGAATAAAGATATCAGACACCATTTACTCCCAAAGGAAACAGAGTGGAATAAATATATCAGACACCATCTTACTCCCAAAGGAAACAGAGTGGAATAAATATATCAGACACCATCTCACTCCCAAAGGAAACAGAGTGGAATAAAGATATCGGACACGCATCTTACTCCCAAAGGAAACAGAGTGGAATAAAGATATCAGACACCACCTCACTCCCAAAGGAAACAGAGTGGAATAAAGATATCAGACACCATCTCACTCCCAAAGGAAACAGAATGGAATAAAGATATCAGACACCATCTCACTCCCAAAGTAAACAGAGTGGAATAAAGATATCGGACTCGCATCTTACTCCCAAAGGAAACAGAGTGGAATAAATATATCAGACACCATCTTACTCCCAAAGGAAACAGAGTGGAATAAATATATCAGACACGCATCTTACTCCCAAAGGAAACAGTGTGGAATAAAGATATCAGACACCATCTCACTCCCAAAGGAAACAGAATGGAATAAAGATATCAGACACCATCTCACTCCCAAAGGAAACAGAGTGGAATAAAGATATCAGACACCATCTTACTCCCAAAGGAAACAGAGTGGAATAAAGATATCAGACACGCATCTTACTCCCAAAGGAAACAGAGTCGAATAAAGATATCAGACACCATCTCACTCCCAAAGGAAACAGAGTGGGATAAACATATCGGACTCGCATCTTACTCCCAAAGGAAACAAAGTGGAATAAAGATATCAGTCACAAATCTTACTCCCAAAGGAAACAGAGTGGAATAAAGATATCAGACACCATCTCACTCCCAAAGGAAACAGAGCGGAATAAATATATCAGACACGCATCTTACTCCCAAAGGAAAAAGAGTGGAATAAAGTTATCAGACACCATTTACTCCCAAAGGAAACAGAGTGCAATAAAGATATCAGACACGTATCTTACTCCCAAAGGAAACAGTGTGGAATAAAGATACCAGACACGCATCTTACTCCCAAAGGAAACAGAGTGGAATAAAGATATCAGACACCATCTTACTCCCAAAGGAAACAGAGTGGAATAAAGATATCAGACACGTATCATACTCCCAAAAGAAACCGAGTGGAATAAAGATATCAGACACCATCTCACTCCCAAAGGAAACAGAGTGGAATAAAGATATCAGACACGCATCTTACTCCCAAAGGAAACAGAGTGGAATAAAGATATCAGACACGCATCTTACTCCCAAAGGAAACAGCGTGGAATAAAGATATCAGACACCATTTACTCCCAAAGGAAACAGAGTGGAATAAATATATCAGACACCATCTTACTCCCAAAGGAAACAGAGTGGAATAAATATATCAGACACCATCTCACTCCCAAAGGAAACAGAGTGGAATAAAGATATCGGACACGCATCTTACTCCCAAAGGCAACAGAGTGGAATAAAGATATCAGACACCATCTCACTCCCAAAGGAAACAGAGTGGAATAAAGATATCAGACACCATCTCACTCCCAAAGGAAACAGAGTGGGATAAACATATCGGACTCGCATCTTACTCCCAAAGGAAACAAAGTGGAATAAAGATATCGGACACGCATCTTACTCCCAAAGGAATCAGCGTGGGATAAAGATATCAGTCACAAATCTTACTCCCAAAGGAAACAGAGTGGAATAAAGATATCAGACACCATCTCACTCCCAAAGGAAACAGAGTGGAATAAAGATATCGGACTCGCATCTTACTCCCAAAGGAATCAGCGTGGGATAAAGATATCAGACACCATCTCACTCCCAAAGGAAACAGAGTGGAATAAATATATCAGACACGCATCTTACTCCCAAAGGAAAAAGAGTGGAATAAAGTTATCAGACACCATTTACTCCCAAAGGAAACAGAGTGGAATAAAGATATCAGACACGTATCTTACTCCCAAAGGAAACAGTGTGGAATAAAGATACCAGACACGCATCTTACTCCCAAAGGAAACAGAGTGGAATAAAGATATCAGACACCATCTTACTCCCAAAGGAAACAGAGTGGAATAAAGATATCAGACACCATCTTACTGCCAAAGGAAACAGAGTGGAATAAATATATCAGACACGTATCATACTCCCAAAAGAAACCGAGTGGAATAAAGATATCAGACACCATCTCACTCCCAAAGGAAACAGAGTGGAATAAAGATATCAGACACGCATCTTACTCCCAAAGGAAACAGAGTGGAATAAAGATATCAGACACGCATCTTACTCCCAAAGGAAACAGCGTGGAATAAAGATATCAGACACCATTTACTCCCAAAGGAAACAGAGTGGAATAAATATATCAGACACCATCTTACTCCCAAAGGAAACAGAGTGGAATAAATATATCAGACACCATCTCACTCCCAAAGGAAACAGAGTGGAATAAAGATATCGGACACGCATCTTACTCCCAAAGGCAACAGAGTGGAATAAAGATATCAGACACCATCTCACTCCCAAAGGAAACAGAGTGGAATAAAGATATCAGACACCATCTCACTCCCAAATGAAACAGAGTGGGATAAACATATCGGACTCGCATCTTACTCCCAAAGGAAACAAAGTGGAATAAAGATATCGGACACGCATCTTACTCCCAAAGGAATCAGCGTGGGATAAAGATATCAGTCACAAATCTTACTCCCAAAGGAAACAGAGTGGAATAAAGATATCAGACACCATCTCACTCCCAAAGGAAACAGAGTGGAATAAAGATATCGGACTCGCATCTTACTCCCAAAGGAATCAGCGTGGGATAAAGATATCAGACACCATCTCACTCCCAAAGGAAACAGAGTGGAATAAAGATATCGGACTCGCATCTTACTCCCAAAGGAAACAGAGTGGAATAAAGATATCAGACACCATCTCACTCCCAAAGGAAACAGTGTGGAATAAAGATATCAGACACGCATCTTACTCCCAAAGGAAACAGAGTGGAATAAAGATATCAGACACGCATCTTACTCCCAAAGGAAACAGAGTGGAATAAAGATATCAGACACGCATCTTACTCCCAAAGGAAACAGAGTGGAATAAAGATATCGGACTCGCATCTTACTCCCAAAGGAAACAGAGTGGAATAAAGATATCAGACACCATCTCACTCCCAATGGAAACAGTGTGGAATAAAGATATCAGACACCATCTCACTCCCAAAGGAAACAGTGTGGAATAAAGATATCAGACACCATCTCACTCCCAAAGGAAACAGTGTGGAATAAAGATATCAGACACCATCTCACTCCCAAAGGAAACAGAATGGAATAAAGATGTCAGACACCATCTCACTCCCAAAGGAAACAGAGTGGAATAAAGATATCAGACACACATCTTACTCCCAAAGGAAACAGAGTGGAATAAAGATATCAGACACCATCTCACTCCCAAAGGAAACAGAGTGGAATAAAGATATCGGACTCGCATCTTACTCCCAAAGGAAACAGAGTGGAATAAAGATATCAGACACCATCTCACTCCCAAAGGAAACAGAATGGAATAAAGATATCAGACACCATCTCACTCCCAAAGGAAACAGAGTGGAATAAAGATATCAGACACACATCTTACTCCCAAAGGAAACAGAGTGGAATAAAGATATCGGACTCGCACCTTACTCCCAAAGGAAACAGAGTGGAATAAATATATCAGACACCATCTCACTCCCAAAGGAAACAGAGTGGAATAAAGATATCAGACACGCATCTTACTCCCAAAGGAAACGGAGTGGAATAAAGTTATCAGACACCATCTCACTCCCAAAGGAAACAGAGTGGAATAAAGATATCAGACACCATCTCACTCCCAAAGGAAACAGAGTGGAATAAAGATATCAGACACCATCTCACTCCCAAAGGAAACAGAGTGGAATAAAGTTATCAGACACCATCTCACTCCCAAAGGAAACAGAGTCGAATAAACATATCGGACACGCATCTTACTCCCAAAGGAAACAGAGTGGAATAAAGATATCAGATACCATCTCACTCCCAAAGGAAACAGAGTGGAATAAAGATATCGGACACGCATCTTACTCCCAAAGGAAACAGAGTGGAATAAAGTTATCAGACACCATCTCACTCCCAAAGGAAACAGAGTGGAATAAAGATATCAGACACCATCTCACTCCCAAAGGAAACAGAGTGGAATAAAGATATCAGACACGCATCTTACTCCCAAAGGAAACAGAGTGGAATAAAGATATCGGACTCGCATCTTACTCCCAAAGGAAACAGAGTGGAATAAAGATATCAGACACCATCTCACTCCCAAAGGAAACAGAGTGGAATAAAGATATCAGACACCATCTCACTCCCAAAGGAAACAGAGTGGAATAAAGTTATCAGACACCATCTCACTCCCAAAGGAAACAGAGTGGAATAAAGATATCGGACACGCATCTTACTCCCAAAGGAAACGGAGTGGAATAAAGTTATCAGACACCATCTCACTCCCAAAGGAAACAGAGTGGAATAAAGATATCGGACACGCATCTTACTCCCAAAGGAAACAGAGTGGAATAAAGTTATCAGACACCATCTCACTCCCAAAGGAAACAGAGTGGAAAAAAGATATCAGACACGCATCTTACTCCCAAAGGAAACAGAGTGGAATAAAGATATCAGACACCATCTCACTCCCAAAGGAAACAGAGTGGAATAAAGATATCGGACACGCATCTTACTCCCAAAGGAAACAGAGTGGAATAAAGTTATCAGACACCATCTCACTCCCAAAGGAAACAGAGTGGAATAAAGATATCGGACACGCATCTTACTCCCAAAGGAAACGGAGTGGAATAAAGTTATCAGACACCATCTCACTCCCAAAGGAAACAGAGTGGAATAAAGATATCGGACACGCATCTTACTCCCAAAGGAAACAGAGTGGAATAAAGTTATCAGACACCATCTCACTCCCAAAGGAAACAGAGTGGAAAAAAGATATCAGACACGCATCTTACTCCCAAAGGAAACAGAGTGGAATAAAGATATCAGACACCATCTCACTCCCAAAGGAAACAGAGTGGAATAAAGATATCGGACACGCATCTTACTCCCAAAGGAAACAGAGTGGAATAAAGTTATCAGACACCATCTCACTCCCAAAGGAAACAGAGTGGAATAAAGATATCAGACACCATCTCACTCCCAAAGGAAACAGAGTGGAATAAAGATATCGGACACGAATCTTACTCCCAAAGGAAACAGAGTGGAATAAAGATATCAGACACCATCTCACTCCCAAAGGAAACAGAGTGGAATAAAGTTATCAGACACCATCTCACTCCCAAAGGAAACAGAGTGGAATAAAGATATCGGACACGCATCTTGCTCCCAAAGGAAACGGAGTGGAATAAAGTTATCAGACACCATCTCACTCCCAAAGGAAACAGAGTGGAATAAAGATATCGGACACGCATCTTACTCCCAAAGGAAACAGAGTGGAATAAAGATATCAGACACCATCTCACTCCCAAAGGAAACAGAGTGGAATAAAGATATCGGACACGCATCTTACTCCCAAAGGAAACAGAGTGGAATAAAGATATCAGACACCATCTCACTCCCAAAGGAAACAGAGTGGAATAAAGTTATCAGACACCATCTCACTCCCAAAGGAAACAGAGTGGAAAAAAGATATCAGACACGCATCTTACTCCCAAAGGAAACAGAGTGGAATAAAGATATCAGACACGCATCTTACTCCCAAAGGAAACAGAGTGGAATAAAGATATCGGACACGCATCTTACTCCCAAAGGAAACAGAGTGGAATAAAGTTATCAGACACCATCTCACTCCCAAAGGAAACAGAGTGGAATAAAGTTATCAGACACCATCTCACTCCCAAAGGAAACAGATTTGAATAAAGATATCAGACACACATCTTACTCCCAAAGGAAACAGAGTGGAATAAAGATATCGGACTCGCATCTTACTCCCAAAGGAAACAGAGTGGAATAAATCTATCAGACACCATCTCACTCCCAAAGGAAACAGAGTGGAATAAAGATATCAGACACGCATCTTACTCCCAAAGGAAACGGAGTGGAATAAAGTTATCAGACACCATCTCACTCCCAAAGGAAACAGAGTGGAATAAAGATATCAGACACCATCTCACTCCCAAAGGAAACAGAGTGGAATAAAGATATCAGACACCATCTCACTCCCAAAGGAAACAGAGTGGAATAAAGTTATCAGACACCATCTCACTCCCAAAGGAAACAGAGTCGAATAAACATATCGGACACGCATCTTACTCCCAAAGGAAACAGAGTGGAATAAAGATATCAGATACCATCTCACTCCCAAAGGAAACAGAGTGGAATAAAGATATCGGACACGCATCTTACTCCCAAAGGAAACAGAGTGGAATAAAGTTATCAGACACCATCTCACTCCCAAAGGAAACAGAGTGGAATAAAGATATCAGACACCATCTCACTCCCAAAGGAAACAGAGTGGAATAAAGATATCAGACACGCATCTTACTCCCAAAGGAAACAGAGTGGAATAAAGATATCGGACTCGCATCTTACTCCCAAAGGAAACAGAGTGGAATAAAGATATCAGACACCATCTCACTCCCAAAGGAAACAGAGTGGAATAAAGATATCAGACACCATCTCACTCCCAAAGGAAACAGAGTGGAATAAAGATATCGGACACGCATCTTACTCCCAAAGGAAACGGAGTGGAATAAAGTTATCAGACACCATCTCACTCCCAAAGGAAACAGAGTGGAATAAAGATATCGGACACGCATCTTACTCCCAAAGGAAACAGAGTGGAATAAAGTTATCAGACACCATCTCACTCCCAAAGGAAACAGAGTGGAAAAAAGATATCAGACACGCATCTTACTCCCAAAGGAAACAGAGTGGAATAAAGATATCAGACACCATCTCACTCCCAAAGGAAACAGAGTGGAATAAAGATATCGGACACGCATCTTACTCCCAAAGGAAACAGAGTGGAATAAAGTTATCAGACACCATCTCACTCCCAAAGGAAACAGAGTGGAAAAAAGATATCAGACACGCATCTTACTCCCAAAGGAAACAGAGTGGAATAAAGATATCAGACACGCATCTTACTCCCAAAGGAAACAGAGTGGAATAAAGATATCGGACACGCATCTTACTCCCAAAGGAAACAGAGTGGAATAAAGTTATCAGACACCATCTCACTCCCAAAGGAAACAGAGTGGAATAAAGATATTGGACTCGCATCTTACTCCCAAAGGAAACAGAGTGGAATAAAGATATGAGACACCATCTCACTCCCAAAGGAAACAGAGTTGAATAAAGATATCAGACACACATCTTACTCCCAAAGGAAACAGAGTGGAATAAAGATATCGGACTCGCATCTTACTCCCAAAGGAAACAGAGTGGAATAAATATATCAGACACCATCTCACTCCCAAAGGAAACAGAGTGGAATAAAGATATCAGACACGCATCTTACTCCCAAAGGAAACGGAGTGGAATAAAGTTATCAGACACCATCTCACTCCCAAAGGAAACAGAGTGGAATAAAGATATCAGACACCATCTCACTCCCAAAGGAAACAGAGTGGAATAAAGATATCAGACACCATCTCACTCCCAAAGGAAACAGAGTGGAATAAAGTTATCAGACACCATCTCACTCCCAAAGGAAACAGAGTCGAATAAACATATCGGACACGCATCTTACTCCCAAAGGAAACAGAGTGGAATAAAGATATCAGATACCATCTCACTCCCAAAGGAAACAGAGTGGAATAAAGATATCGGACACGCATCTTACTCCCAAAGGAAACAGAGTGGAATAAAGTTATCAGACACCATCTCACTCCCAAAGGAAACAGAGTGGAATAAAGATATCAGACACCATCTCACTCCCAAAGGAAACAGAGTGGAATAAAGATATCAGACACGCATCTTACTCCCAAAGGAAACAGAGTGGAATAAAGATATCGGACTCGCATCTTACTCCCAAAGGAAACAGAGTGGAATAAAGATATCAGACACCATCTCACTCCCAAAGGAAACAGAGTGGAATAAAGATATCAGACACCATCTCACTCCCAAAGGAAACAGAGTGGAATAAAGATATCGGACACGCATCTTACTCCCAAAGGAAACGGAGTGGAATAAAGTTATCAGACACCATCTCACTCCCAAAGGAAACAGAGTGGAATAAAGATATCGGACACGCATCTTACTCCCAAAGGAAACAGAGTGGAATAAAGTTATCAGACACCATCTCACTCCCAAAGGAAACAGAGTGGAAAAAAGATATCAGACACGCATCTTACTCCCAAAGGAAACAGAGTGGAATAAAGATATCAGACACCATCTCACTCCCAAAGGAAACAGAGTGGAATAAAGATATCGGACACGCATCTTACTCCCAAAGGAAACAGAGTGGAATAAAGTTATCAGACACCATCTCACTCCCAAAGGAAACAGAGTGGAATAAAGATATCGGACACCATCTCACTCCCAAAGGAAACAGAGTGGAATAAAGATATCGGACACGAATCTTACTCCCAAAGGAAACAGAGTGGAATAAAGATATCAGACACCATCTCACTCCCAAAGGAAACAGAGTGGAATAAAGTTATCAGACACCATCTCACTCCCAAAGGAAACAGAGTGGAATAAAGATATCGGACACGCATCTTGCTCCCAAAGGAAACGGAGTGGAATAAAGTTATCAGACACCATCTCACTCCCAAAGGAAACAGAGTGGAATAAAGATATCGGACACGCATCTTACTCCCAAAGGAAACAGAGTGGAATAAAGATATCAGACACCATCTCACTCCCAAAGGAAACAGAGTGGAATAAAGATATCGGACACGCATCTTACTCCCAAAGGAAACAGAGTGGAATAAAGATATCAGACACCATCTCACTCCCAAAGGAAACAGAGTGGAATAAAGTTATCAGACACCATCTCACTCCCAAAGGAAACAGAGTGGAAAAAAGATATCAGACACGCATCTTACTCCCAAAGGAAACAGAGTGGAATAAAGATATCAGACACGCATCTTACTCCCAAAGGAAACAGAGTGGAATAAAGATATCGGACACGCATCTTACTCCCAAAGGAAACAGAGTGGAATAAAGTTATCAGACACCATCTCACTCCCAAAGGAAACAGAGTGGAATAAAGATATTGGACTCGCATCTTACTCCCAAAGGAAACAGAGTGGAATAAAGATATGAGACACCATCTCACTCCCAAAGGAAACAGAGTTGAATAAAGATATCAGACACACATCTTACTCCCAAAGGAAACAGAGTGGAATAAAGATATCAGACACCATCTCACTCCCAAAGGAAACAGAGTGGAATAAAGATATCGGACTCGCATCTTACTCCCAAAGGAAACAGAGTGGAATAAAGATATCAGACACCATCTCACTCCCAAAGGAAACAGTGTGGAATAAAGATATCAGACACGCATCTTACTCCCAAAGGAAACAGAGTGGAATAAAGATATCAGACACGCATCTTACTCCCAAAGGAAACAGAGTGGAATAAAGATATCAGACACGCATCTTACTCCCAAAGGAAACAGAGTGGAATAAAGATATCGGACTCGCATCTTACTCCCAAAGGAAACAGAGTGGAATAAAGATATCAGACACCATCTCACTCCCAAAGGAAACAGTGTGGAATAAAGATATCAGACACCATCTCACTCCCAAAGGAAACAGAATGGAATAAAGATATCAGACACCATCTCACTCCCAAAGGAAACAGAGTGGAATAAAGATATCAGACACACATCTTACTCCCAAAGGAAACAGAGTGGAATAAAGATATCGGACTCGCATCTTACTCCCAAAGGAAACAGAGTGGAATAAATATATCAGACACCATCTCACTCCCAAAGGAAACAGAGTGGAATAAAGATATCAGACACGCATCTTACTCCCAAAGGAAACGGAGTGGAATAAAGTTATCAGACACCATCTCACTCCCAAAGGAAACAGAGTGGAATAAAGATATCAGACACCATCTCACTGCCAAAGGAAACAGAGTGGAATAAAGATATCAGACACGCATCTTACTCCCAAAGGAAACAGAGTGGAATAAAGATATCGGACTCGCATCTTACTCCCAAAGGAAACAGAGTGGAATAAAGATATCAGACACCATCTCACTCCCAAAGGAAACAGAGTGGAATAAAGATATCAGACACCATCTCACTCCCAAAGGAAACAGAGTGGAATAAAGTTATCAGACACCATCTCACTCCCAAAGGAAACAGAGTGGAATAAAGATATCGGACACGCATCTTACTCCCAAAGGAAACAGAGTGGAATAAAGATATCAGACACCATCGCACTCCCAAAGGAAACAGAGTGGAATAAAGATATCGGACACGCATCTTACTCCCAAAGGAAACAGAGTGGAATAAAGTTATCAGACACCATCTCACTCCCAAAGGAAACAGAGTGGAATAAAGATATCAGACACGCATCTTACTCCCAAAGGAAACAGAGTGGAATAAAGATATCAGACACCATCTCACTCCCAAAGGAAACAGAGTGGAATAAAGATATCGGACACGCATCTTACTCCCAAAGGAAACAGAGTGGAATAAAGTTATCAGACACCATCTCACTCCCAAAGGAAACAGAGTGGAATAAAGATATCAGACACCATCTCACTCCCAAAGGAAACAGAGTGGAATAAAGATATCGGACACGAATCTTACTCCCAAAGGAAACAGAGTGGAATAAAGATATCAGACACCATCTCACTCCCAAAGGAAACAGAGTGGAATAAAGATATCGGACACCATCTCACTCCCAAAGGAAACAGAATGGAATAAAGATATCAGACACCATCTCACTCCCAAAGGAAACAGAGTGGAATAAAAATATCAGACACCATCTTACTCCCAAAGGAAACAGAGTGGAATAAAGATATCAGACACCATCTTACTCCCAAAGGAAACAGAGTGGAATAAAGATATCAGACACCATCTTACTCCCAAAGGAAACAGAGTGGAATAAATATATCAGACACGCATCTTACTCCCAAAGGAAACAGTGTGGAATAAAGATATCAGACACCATCTCACTCCCAAAGGAAACAGAATGGAATAAAGATATCAGACACCATCTCACTCCCAAAGGAAACAGAGTGGAATAAAGATATCAGACACCATCATCCTCCCAAAGGAAACAGAGTGGAATAAAGATATCAGACACCATTTACTCCCAAAGGAAACAGAGTGGAATAAAGATATCAGACACGTATCTTACTCCCAAAGGAAACAGTGTGGAATAAAGATATCAGACACGCATCTTACTCCCAAAGGAAACAGAGTGGAATAAAGATATCAGACACCATCTCACTCCCAAAGGAAACAGTGTGGAATAAAGGTATCAGACACCATCTCACTCCCAAAGGAAACAGAATGGAATAAAGATATCAGACACCATCTCACTCCCAAAGGAAACAGAGTGGAATAAAGATATCAGACACACATCTTACTCCCAAAGGAAACAGAGTGGAATAAAGATATCGGACTCGCATCTTACTCCCAAAGGAAACAGAGTGGAATAAATATATCAGACACCATCTCACTCCCAAAGGAAACAGAGTGGAATAAAGATATCAGACACGCATCTTACTCCCAAAGGAAACGGAGTGGAATAAAGTTATCAGACACCATCTCACTCCCAAAGGAAACAGAGTGGAATAAAGATATCAGACACCATCTCACTGCCAAAGGAAACAGAGTGGAATAAAGATATCAGACACGCATCTTACTCCCAAAGGAAACAGAGTGGAATAAAGATATCGGACTCGCATCTTACTCCCAAAGGAAACAGAGTGGAATAAAGATATCAGACACCATCTCACTCCCAAAGGAAACAGAGTGGAATAAAGATATCAGACACCATCTCACTCCCAAAGGAAACAGAGTGGAATAAAGTTATCAGACACCATCTCACTCCCAAAGGAAACAGAGTGGAATAAAGATATCAGACACGCATCTTACTCCCAAAGGAAACAGAGTGGAATAAAGATATCAGACACCATCTCACTCCCAAAGGAAACAGAGTGGAATAAAGATATCGGACACGCATCTTACTCCCAAAGGAAACAGAGTGGAATAAAGTTATCAGACACCATCTCACTCCCAAAGGAAACAGAGTGGAATAAAGATATCAGACACCATCTCACTCCCAAAGGAAACAGAGTGGAATAAAGATATCGGACACGAATCTTACTCCCAAAGGAAACAGAGTGGAATAAAGATATCAGACACCATCTCACTCCCAAAGGAAACAGAGTGGAATAAAGATATCGGACACCATCTCACTCCCAAAGGAAACAGAATGGAATAAAGATATCAGACACCATCTCACTCCCAAAGGAAACAGAGTGGAATAAAGATATCAGACACCATCTTACTCCCAAAGGAAACAGAGTGGAATAAAGATATCAGACACCATCATCCTCCCAAAGGAAACAGAGTGGAATAAAGATATCAGACACCATCTTACTCCCAAAGGAAACAGAGTGGAATAAAGATATCAGACACGTATCATACTCCCAAAAGAAACAGAGTGGAATAAAGATATCAGACACCATCTCACTCCCAAAGGAAACAGAGTGGAATAAAGATATCAGACACCATCTCACTCCCAAAGGAAACAGAGTGGAATAAAGATATCAGACACCATCTTACTCCCAAAGGAAACAGAGTGGAATAAAGATATCAGACACGCATCTTACTCCCAAAGGAAACAGCGTGGAATAAAGATATCAGACACCATCTTACTCCCAAAGGAAACAGCGTGGAATAAAGATATCAGACACCATCTTACTCCCAAAGGAAACAGAGTGGAATAAAGATATCAGACACCATCTTACTCCCAAAGGAAACAGAGTGGAATAAAGTTATCAGACACCATTTACTCCCAAAGGAAACAGAGTGGAATAAATATATCAGACACCATCTCACTCCCAAAGGAAACAGAGTGGAATAAAGATATCAGACACCATCTTACTCCCAAAGGAAACAGAGTGGAATAAAGATATCAGACACCATCTTACTCCCAAAGGAAACAGAGTGGAATAAAGTTATCAGACACCATTTACTCCCAAAGGAAACAGAGTGGAATAAATATATCAGACACCATCTTACTCCCAAAGGAAACAGAGTGGAATAAATATGTCAGACACCATCTTACTCCCAAAGGAAACAGAGTGGAATAAAGATATCAGACACCATCTCACTCCCAAAGGAAACAGAGTGGAATAAAGATATCAGACACGCATCTTACTCCCAAAGGAAACAGTGTGGAATAAAGATATCAGACACCATCTCACTCCCAAAGGAAACAGAGTGGAATAAAGATATTGGACTCGCATCTTACTCCCAAAGGAAACAGAGTGGAATAAAGATATCGGAAACGCATCTTACTCCCAAAGGAAACAGTGTGGAATAAAGATATCAGACACGCATCTTACTCCCAAAGGAAACAGAGTGGAATAAAGATATCGGACTCGCATCTTTCTCCCAAAGGAAACAGAGTGGAATAAAAATATCGGACACGCATCTTACTCCAAAAGGAAACAGAGTGGAATTAAACAACAAAATATTTTACCGTTATCTTTTTCAAGAATTTTGCTTTCTGGAAAGTAAAAATGAATTTCATTTAATCACTGACTGTATACAGAGGGCACGAATGGACTTCATTGCACATTGTTTTGCAAGCCTCGTCTTATTAGTTATGCTAGGACTGCCTAAATCTTAATGCTAGGTACCTTTAATTAAGTTGAGGTGTCAGTTTCACTGTCGATTCCAACTTCAAAAAATCACGTTTAGAATTCCCTCAGGAATTGTTCCGATCATCCACGGTAACTTCGGCGGATGATCGGCAGAAACTCGATGCAGTGCATCAGAAGTTAGGGCGGTCGACCGGGAGGATATTCCTAACAGGATGTGTTTAGATCGCTCTCCAGGATCAATCATTATACCAACACCAGCGAAGGGAAAACTTGCATTTCTATAGCGTCTTTCACATCCTCAGGACGTCACAAAGCACTTTAGAGCCAATGAGGTGCTTTTTGAAGTTTCGTCACTGTGGTATTGTGGCGAGCGTAGCAGCCAATTGGCAAACGGCCAGGTCTCACACACAGCAACGTGACAATTGCCAGATCATCTGTTTTAATGATGTTGGTTTGCGGGATATAAACATTCACTCCCTTCACCACCGGCGCACTGTGGCTGCAGTGCGTACCCATCCACAGGTTGCACTGCAGCAACTCGCCAAGGCTTCTTCGACAGCACCTCCCAAACACGCGACCTCTCCCACCTAGAAGGACAAGAGCAGCAGGCACATGGGAACATCACCACCTGCACGTTCCGCTCCAAGTCACACGCCATCCCGATTTGGAAATATATCGCCGTTCCTTCATCGTCGCTGGGTCAAAATCCTGGAACTCCCTTCCTAACAGCACTGTGGGAGAACCTTCACCACACGGACTGCAGTGGTTCAAGAAGGCGGCTCACCACCACCTTCTCAAGGGGCAATTAGGGATGGGCAATAAATGCCGGCCTTCCCAGCGATGCCGTCATCACATGAACGAATAAAAAAAATCGATGTTTCCTCGGACAATGGGGAGAACTCCCCTGGTCATCTTCGAACAGTGCGATGGGATCTTTTACATCCACCAGATACGGCCACGATTTAACCTCTCATCCACAAGACAGCAGAACACTCCTTCAGTACTGCACTGAACTGTCAGCATGGATTATTTGCTCAAGCGTCTGAATTGGGACTTGAACACCACAACCTTCATAACATCAGAGGCAAGATTGCTACCACTGAGCTACAGGAAGGGAATTTGGGCGGTCAGCAACTTAAAGGTGATGGGGTCCAGGAAGAAGGATTTAGCCATGTATTCGTTGATTTCTCTCATTAATTCCACGCCTGACCTCAAGGATTTGTTGGCAAGACGAGGAACATTTTTTCTACTCACCACACGCTTTAAGTTTTCGTTCCAGCTCTGTGAGAAACAGCAATACCAATGTACAGAGTGAAATGGCAGCTAAGCAACACAGTCTATATACTTCTAGTAAAGCGTAAGGCACGTTGAAAAACGGGTGAGTCTGTTGCTCTTGTTAGCCAGTTGAACGCTGTCTTTATGTGCTACATCTGCCATTCCTCCACACCCTCATGACCAATGAAGTATCTCTCTGCTCTTTGGACATAATTGGCAAGAATTTCCAAAGGGTTCTCTCGATCGGCCACCGGCATCTCGGTGGATGATCGGAAGGAAAGCCTCACGGATTAGGTTGCGGCAGTCGATTGGAGTAACACCCACTTCCCAGGAAATTTCCAGCGAATTGCCATTGCATCACGAGGGCATTTTGCTCTCCATTTTCGTTAATTTCGTTTATGAAGAACAAAACCCTGGTTAGACCGCACCTGGAGTACTGTGAGCAGTTCTGGGCACCGCATCTTCGGAAGGACATATTGGCCTTGGAGAGAGTGCAGCGTAGGTTGACTAGAATGATCCCCGGACTTCAAGGGTTAAGTTACGAGGAGAGATTACACAAATTGGGGTTGTATTCTCTCGAGTTTCGAAGGTTAAGGGGTGATCTGATCGAGGTTTATAAGATATTAAGGGGAACAGATAGGGTGGATCGAAAGAAACTATCTCCGCTGGTTGGGGATTCTAGCAGTCGGGGGAACAGTCTATAAATTAGAGACAGACCTTTAAGGAGTGAGATTAGAAAACATTTCTACACACAAAGGGTGGTAGAAGTTTGGAATTCTCTTCTGCAAACGGCAATTGATACTAGCTCAATTGCGAAATTTAGATCTGAGATAGATAGCTTTTTGGCAACCAAAGGTATTAAGGGATATGGGCCAAAGGCAGGTATATGGAGTTAGATCACAGATCAGCCATGATCTTATCAAATGGCGGAGCAGGCACGAGGGGGTGAATGGCCTACTCCTGTTCCAATGTTCCTATGTTGTTCTCTTTAACTGAATGCGTTTGGATTCTACGATTATGGCGCGTAGTTCTGGATTCCCCAACTCTAGGAAAGATTATGCTCCATTTACGCTGCGACTTCCTTTAATTTTTTAAACACCTCGAATAGAAAATCTCACGAGGGTAGTGGGTAACCTCTGAGATTCGTCCGCTCCAGCGCCAGAACTGAATTTGGTCCTTCTTACGCTATTTGGTGAGGCCTGAATTAAATGTTCGCATTCCCTTCCATATCTTTAAGTGGACAACTGTCCTCAACGTTTGTGAGCTGCAAGGAAAAAGAGGACCTAACTTGCCTTTATGTAGCGCATTTCACGTAATTAAGATGCACAAAGCGCTTAACAGCGAGTGAAATGTATTCGATATTGTAATGAAAGGACAATAAGCAGCCAATTTGTGCCCATCAATGCCCCAGAAAAAAAGAACCAAGTGAAATAAAAACATAGTTTAGCAGTGGTGCTGGTTGGTGAAGGAATTGCAACCAAGCCATCAGGAGAACGCACTGCTCTTGTTAGTTTTCAAATCCCTCCATGCCCTCGCCCCCTCCCTATCTCTGTACCCTCCTCCAGCCCTACAACCCTTCGAGATCTCTGCGCTCCTCCAATTCATGCCTCTTGCGCATCCCCCGATTTCCATCACTCCACCATTGGCGGCCGTGCCTTCAGCTACCAAGACTCTAAGCTCTGAAATTCCCTCCCGAAACCTCTCCGCCTCTCTCTCCTTCTTTAAGACGCTCCTTAAAACCCACCTCTTTGTCCAAGCTTTTGGTCACGTTTCCCAACATCGCCTTCTGTGACTCGATGTCAAATTTCGTCTGCTAAGGCATATTTGAAGCGCTTTGGGGATGCTTTAATTACATTAAAGACACTAAATCAATGGAAGTTGTTGTTGTTCTGAAATAACCTTTGAAACATAATCACTTTTCATGTAGCCAAAACAAAACAGCCAACTTCTCTATAGCATGGTTGAACAAGGAAAAGATTAGATAAATGACATGTCAATCTGTTCTGCTGGCATTGTTTGAGGGATCCATTTTCCACAGGGCACTGCAACTCCCCACTGGTGCTACCGGGTCTTCTACACCCACCCAAGTAAGCATGCTCAGCCTCAGTTTAATGGCTCCCAGAATGCAGCTGTCCCCTTTGCGCTGCACTAAAGTACCAGCGCAGATAAATACCGGATTCTCCCACTCGCTGTTATAACTTTAGAGAACAGTTTGGCTTGAAACTCTGTTTAAACGTGCTAAAACAAGAAGAGTGGAACTTCAGACACATGCCTTAAGAGTCTGTAGGAACATAGGGAACAACGGAACAGCAGTCGGCCATTCAGCCCCTCGAGCCCTTTCCAGCATTCAATTAGATCTTGGTTTATCTCTTTCTTTACTCCATTTCCCTGCCTTGATTCTGTAACCCGAATACTTTGACCTAACAAAAATCTATCAATCTCAGTTTTGAAATTGCCAATTGGCCCCCAGCCTCAACCGCTTTACTAGCGAGGGATTTCTATATTTCCACTACGTTTTGTGTGAAGAAGTGATTCCTGTACGGCCTAGCTCTAATTTTAAGGTTATTCTCTCCTGTTCGGGACTTGCACTCGGAGGAAATAATTTATCCCTATCTACCCTATCTGCTACTTTGATTATCTTAAACACTTCAATTAGATCTCCCCTTTATCATCTGTACTTGAGGAATGACAAGCCTAGTCTATGCAACTTGGCCTCAGAATTAAAACCCTTTTGGCCCAGGTATCATTCTGGTGAAACTGAGCTGTACCCCTTCCAAGGCCAATATATGCGTCCTGAGATGCAGTGCCCCAAAATGAACAGATCATTTCACTTGTAGGCCAGTTTCCCATGCGTAATTCATTCACTGTCACTTTTAAAACATATTTTAAGAATTTGATGCATTATTTTTTACCTTTATCTGAAACAGTTGAAGGCTGATCCTCTATTTCTGCAAAAACATACGAAAACCATTCAATTTTTGCGCATGAACTGTCTTGAAGTTACGGATGTGGGATCGACATGGCAACTCTTTGAAAAGTAGTGGGTTAATGAATCACTGAACACAGCGCGTATGCATACAGAAGCATTGAGCATCAGTGGCTATTGAACGTCCATCAGCTTAAGTATTAACACCCTTCACCACCAGTGTAAAGAGGTTGCAGTATGTAATAACTGCTGACTGACTCCCCTTGATATTCATGAGCATTACCCTCACCCGCAAACATCCTGGCGGGTCACCATTGAGCAGAAGCTCAACTGAACCAGCCCAATAATTTATGTGGCTACAACAGCAGGTCAGAGGCTGGATATTCTGCGGCGAGATACTCACTTCCTGACTCCCCAAAGCCATCCCAACACCTACAAGGCACAAGTCAGGAGTGTGATGGAATACTCTCCACTTGCCTGGATGAGTGCAGCTCCAACAACACTCAAGAAGCTCGACACCATCCAGGACAAAGCAGCCCGCTTGATTGGCACCCCATCCACCACCTTAAACATTCACTCCCTTCACCACCGGCGCACCGTGGCAGCAATGTGTACCATCCACAGGATGCACTGCAGTAACTCGCCAAGGCTTCTTCTACAGCACCTCCCAAACTCGCGACCTCTACCACCTAGAAGGACAAGGGCAGCAGGCACATGGGAACAACCCCACCTTCATGTTCCCCTTTCAGTCACACACCATCCCGACTTGGAAATATATCGCCTTTCCTTCATCGTCGTTTGGTCAAAATCCTGGAACTGCCTTCCTAACAGCACTGTGGGAGAACCTTCACCACACGGACTGCATCGGTTCAAGACGAAGGCGGCTCACCACCACCTTCTCAAGGGCAAATAAGGATGGATAATAAATGCAGGCCTTGACAGCGACGCCCACATAATGAAGACTTATTTTTTTGAAAAGTGGAATTTCTGGGCTACGGCTGAATTTGGCCCTGTGTGGGTTTGGGTTAGGGTTAGGGTCCGGGGCGATGGAGAAAAAAATCAGATCTAGAGGGCTTCAACTCCGACTGGGCACTGGTCAAAATTCTGGATTGTCTTCCTTCAGGTGTCTGGCAAAAGTATACCACCCACAATTACACGATTACAATCCAACCAAACTTGGAAATATGTTGCACAAACTATTTCGCTCAGTTACCCCATTATCAACGATAGTACTGAGGGAGGGAGTGGCGGATGCGTGGGGTGGGGTTGACGGATTTAATAACTTAGAGCCATATTCACAATAACATTGGTCACAGTGATTATTGCACTGCCCCAATTAGGGCTTTTGATGGAGTAGGTGATCATAACATGTTTCCGTTGGCAGGAGGGTCAGTAACCAGGGAAACCAATTTAAGGTAATTGGGAAAAAAAAGCAGAGGAGAGATGAGGAGAATTATTTTTACACAGCGAGTTGTTACAATGTACTCCCTGAAATGGCAATGGAAGCGGATTCAGTCGTAACTTTCAAAAGGGAATTGGAGACATACGTTTGAGGGCTACGGGGAAAGAGCAGGGGAGTGGGACTAACTGGGAACTCTTGCAAATAGCAGGCACAGATTCGATGGGCCGAATGGCCTCCTTCGGTGCTGTATCACGACATGAAAACAGGAGAAACAAAACAAAAGAACAATGAAGCGAAGTTTCCTTGCGGCCAGCACTTGGCCACTGCGTCAAGGAGCTAATCCCAGCACCAAGAATTTCTGCAGTCCTTCCGGAAATGGCAAGATTGCATCCCAAGAAATGCAAGTTGTCTGATCAATGAATTTACGATTGGGCCAGAGCCAAAGTCACTGGGTGGGTGGAGTTACCTCACTGTCCCAAACACCACCTCCAACGCCTTGGAGGGGAATTTCCAGCTCAGGTCTTCGCAAGACTTAATCCAATCGCAGACAACCGTCAATTAGCAGATCTGGGGAATCATCTAAATTGTCTGTAATTGATCATGCCATTAACAAGTGTAACTAATGCACTATCTGGGTGTAATGTTTCTGCGTAATAATTACGAATGACTGTTTCCAGGCAATTGGCAAAAGAGCCAAAATTGAGATGAAGAGATTATCTTTATTTTGCAGCGAGTTATTACAATCTGAGATGGGTGAGGGAAGCAAATTCAACAGTAACTTTCAAAAGGGACTTAGAGATATATTTGGAGGGGGAAACGTTGCTGGGCTATGGGGAAAGAGCAGAGGTAATGGAACTAATTGGACAGCTCTTTCAAAGAGCCGACACAGGCCGAATGCGATGTATTCTGTCCTGTTATGTGCTGTATAATGCCTTGATTCTATGATTGTATCAGCACGATTACCTGGCTCTAAATCCCAAACACTCAGTACGCTCTTGTCAAACGGAATAATTTCGCCATTACCAGAGACTGCAAACGACTTTACATATTAAGGCAGAATGACAAATATTAAGAAATATTTTAGCTGGCTGTTTTTCCATCAGCTCCTTAGCTGCAAGGTTTGCACAAGTTTTAATGTGCGCCCTATCGCCTTGGAGGAGAAATCTCTACAATAACAAGTACGCCATTTATTAAGGAAAAATAAGGTGCGTGCGAAATATGACACTGACCAAAATAGTACCAATAAATATGGGTTAATTAAACAATAGTAAAGGGTTATTGTAAAATGACGAAATGCCGAAAAGAAATTGAAGATGAGACTTCCTGCAATTTGTGAGATCTACAAGAGTAACGGAAAGAAAGAAAGGAAGGAGGAAGGAAGAGCGATAAAAAGAAAGCAAAACATAAGAAAGCAAGAAGGAAGGAAGGAAGAAAGAAATAAATTAAAACAGCAAGGAGGAAGGAGAAAAAGAAAGAGAAAAGGAAAGAAGGAGAAAAATTAAGAAAGTAAGTAGGACAGAAAGAAAGAAAGGAAGAAAAAACAGCAAGGAGGAAGGAAAGAAAGAAATAGAAAAAGAAAGAGAAAAATTAAGAAAGCAAGAAGGAAGGAAGGAAAGAAAGAAAAGGAACGAAAGAAAGGAAGAAAGAAAGAAAGAAGGAAGAAAAGGAGAGAAAGAAGGAATGAAGAGAGAAAGAAAGGAAGAAAGAAAGAAGGAAGGAAAGTAAAAAGGAAAGAAAAAATAAAACAGCAAGAAGGAAGGAAAGAATGATAGAAAGAAAGAAATAAAGATGAAAAGAGAAATAATGAAGTAAAGAAAAAAAGAAGGAAAAAAGAATAAAGGGAAGAAATAAAGATGGAAAGAAAGAAAGGAAGAAAGAAGGAACAAAGAAGGAAAGAAAGGAAGAAAGAAGGAAAGGAAGAAATAAGGAAGGAAAGAATGATAGAAGAAAGAAGGATAGAAAGAGGTAAAGAAGGAAAGAAAGAAAGGAAGAAACAAAGAAAGAAAGCTGGAAAAAAAGAAGGAAAGAAAGAATGAAGGAAAGAAAGAAAGAAGGAAAGAAAGAGATAAACAAAGAAAGAAAGAAGGAAAGAAAGAAGGTAAGAAAGAAAGAAAGATGGAAAGAAAGAGATAAACAAAGAAAGAAAGAAGGAAAGAAAGAAAGAAGGAAAGAAAGAAGGAAAGAAAGAAAAAAAGAAAGATGGAAAGAAAGAGATAAACAAAGAAAGAAAGAAGGAAAGAAAGAAAGAAGGAAAGAAAGAAAGAAAGATGGAAAGAAAGAGATAAACAAAGAAAGAAAGAAGGAAAGAAAGAAAGAAAGAGATAAACAAAGAAAGAAGGAAGGAAAGAAAGATGGAAAGAATGAAAGAAAGAAGGAAAGAAAGAAAGAAAGAGAGAAATAAACAAAGGAAGAAAGAAAGATGAAAAGAAAGAAAGAAGGAAAGAAAGAAAGAGAGAAATAAAGAAGAAAGAAAGAAGGAAATAAATAAAAAAAGAAAGAAGGAAGGAAATAAAACGAGAAATAAACAAAGAATGAAAGAAAGAATGAAAGAAAGAAAGAAAGAAAGAAAGAAAGAACGAATGAAAGAAAGAAAGAATGAAAGAAAGTCGGAAAGAAATAGAGAAATAAAGAAAGAAAGAAAAGGAGAGAAAGAAAGGAAGGAAGAAAAGGAGAGAACGAAAGAAAGAAAAGGGGAGAACGAAAGAAAGAAAAGGGGAGAAAGAAAGAAAGGAAGAAAGAATGAAGGAAAGCAAAAGAAGGAAAGAAAAAATAAAACAGCAAGAAGGAAGGAAAGAATGAAAAAAGAAAGAAAGATGGAAAGAAAGAAATAATGAAGGAAAGAAAAAAAAGGAAAAAAGAATGAAGGAAAGAAGGAAAGATGGAAAGAAAGAAAGGAAGAACGAAGGAACAAAGAAGGAAAGAAAGGAAGAAAGAAGGAATTGGAAGAAATAAGGAATGAAAGAATGAAAGAAAGAATGAAAGAAAGAAGGAAATAAAGAGAGAAATAAACAAAGAAAGTAAGAAAGATGGAAAGAAAGAAGGAAGGAAAGAAAGAAAGAAAGACAAAAATAATGAAAAAAAGACAGAAAGGTAGAAAGAAAGAAAGAAAGAAAGAAAGAAAGAAAGAACGAAAAAATGAAAGATTGAAAGAAAGAAAGAAGAAAAGAAAACAGGAAAGGAAGGAAGGAGAGAAGGAGTAGACAATCTACATTGTTTGTGTTGTTTGAGAAATGAATGTTGGCCAGGATATCAGGAGAACGGCCCTACTTTTAGTCGACAGAAGACTGAGCGAGACTTGGTTAAACATGAACGATAGCACCATCGACGATGCAGCACTCCCTCAGTACTGCAACGAAGTATGAGGTGAGATTCGGTGCTCCTGTCTCCAGACTGGACCATCAACGCTCGACCTTCCAACTGAGAACCAAGAGTTTTACCAATGAATCAGGAACAGAGTCGTAATTATGGGTAACTTTAACTAGCCAAAGATAGATTGCAATATGGCAAACACCTGTGTTCAATGAGGGGCAGCCATTTTTGAATGGTGAGCCGGAACTCAATATCAGGCAGGGAGTAGAACTGACGGCAGACGCCGTACCGCCCGTTTTGCGCTCCCGCCCGAGTCGAATTTTCCATCACAAGTAGTCTGAGCCTACACTGATAAACACAAACCGTGTGTGAGCTGTGCCACCTTCAATATTTCATCACATAGAATATACAAGGAAATACAGGCCATTCGGTCCAACTGCCCCATACTGGTATTTATGTTCCACACACGCCTCTTCCCAACCTACTTCATCTAAGCCTGTTAACATGACCTTTTGTTCTTTTCTCCATTATGTGTTTATCTAGCTTACTCTTAAATCCATCTGTGCTATTTGCCTCAAGCACTTCCATGTGGTAGCAAGATTCACATTCCCACCACTCTCTGGGTAAACATGTCTCTCCTGAATTGCCGATTGGATTTAATAGGGACCATCTTATATTGATGACCCCTAGTTTTGGATTTCCCCGCAAGTGTAAACATCTTCTCTCCATCTACCTTACCAAACCCTTTCGTAATCTGAACGACCTCAATCAGTTCACCTCCTCTCTTCTAGAGGCCTGTTCAATCTTTCCCAATAGATCTCACCTCTCATTAACCATTAAACCTGAACAGGTACTTGTTATGATTTTGCTGCTACTTCATACAGATTTAAACCAACACATCCCAATACAGCTATTAGATAGAGCTATTTACCAACAATTTTCGATACTATTACTTTATTGAATATGGTTAGATGAATAGCGGTAGAAATTCGTTTTTTGATCAGTAGGTCTAAAAGCACGGTATTAGCTGTGGCCGCCTGTTATAGACCTGGCTTGGTGTTCTGTTCCATTGAAGTCAATAGAACTGATATTAGTTTGGGAGCGTAAGGGACAGCCATAAAGAATCGCGTGCTTTGCTGTACCCCCCAATGCAACAGTTAGTCACTGATAAATACAATAGGAAATTCAACAGAAGCTTCTTCATCTAGTGAGTGGTTAGAATGTGGAACTCGCTACCACAAGGTGTAGTTGAGGTGAATGGCATAGATGCATTTCAGCGGAAGCTAGATAAACACATGAGGGACAATGGAATAAAAGGATATGCTGATAGGGATAGATGAAGAGGAGTGGGAGGAGGCTCGCGGGGAGCATTATCACCTGCATCGACCATTCGGGCTGAATGGCCTTTTTCAGAGCTCTACATTCTATATAATTTTATATGCACTGTAATTTCGAGTCTCAAGGTCCAGAGAGCAAGGTGATGGAGAGAGAGAGAGCAAGAGAGAGATACACCTCAAAGCGTTTGAACTAAACATATGCCATGTGGCGTGCTAAGTTTAAATTGGTATTGCCAACCTGAATTCAAATTCCCAACACTTGCTCATGGCGCCATTACTTGCTTGGTAACATAAGCGTTTAGCAACGTTTCTTACTGCAGCGCTTCAGCTTCGCTTCCATGTCTAGAATAGCAATATTTAATAAATCAATTAATATATGTTTAAAGTGAGATCTTAATATTGAAGAATCCATTAATCATGATTGCAAGAAATTCTCATAAAACGCATTTATTGCTGATCACATGGTGAAATATCATTTTTCTGATTTACCCTTCATTTTACGCCGGCTTTCGTCCTCTATAAAAGAGATAATAGACAGGTAAGTCTAGGAATGGTAGATTGTGTTGGGCGAGTGCATCACTTCTTCCTGATGTGTGTTGATTCTTTGTTTTGTGTGGCAGTAAAGGCCTTCCTGAATATGTTGGAAGGCATCCAACGTGGGTATCCTTAACTGAGGAAAGATGTCCTTGCCATGGAGGGAGTGCAATGCATGTTTACCAGACTGATTCCTGGGATTGCAGGACTGACGTATGAGGAGAGATTGGGTCGACTATGGCTATATTCACTCGAGTTTAGAAGAATGAGAGGTGATCTCATCGAAACATATAAAATTCTAACAGGACGAGACAGACTAGATGTAGGGAGGATGTTCCCGATGGCTGGGGAGTCCAGAACCAGGGGTCACAGTCTCGGGATACGGGATATGCCATTTCGAACCGAGATGAGGAGAAATTTCTTCACTCAGAGGGCGGTGAAACTGTGGAATTCTCTACCACAGGAGGCAGTGGAGGTCAAGTCATTAGATGTATTCAAGAAGGAGATAGATATATTTCTTAATGCGAAACGAATCAAGGGATATGGGGAAAAAGCGGGAACAGGGTGATGATCAGCCATGATCATTTTGAGTGGCGGAGCAGGCCCGAACGGCCGAATGGCCTACTCTTTCTCCTATTTTCTATGTATTCGATTCTGCTGATAAGCATTGAAAGACAGAGAGTGATACGTTTTGGAAGGACGATTGAGGAGATCCAATGTAAACAAAATGGTAAAATTGTGAAGGAGGTGCAGGGGCAGAGAGACCTGGGAGTTTACGTACACACATCTTTGAAGATGGCAGGACAAGATGATAAGGATATTGCCAAACATCCAACAACACTCAAGAATCTCGACACCATCCAGGACAAAGCAGCTCGCTTGTTTGACACCCCATCCACCACCCTGAACATTCACTCCCTTCACCACCGGCGCACTGTGGCTGCAGTGTGTACCATCCACAGGATGCACTGCAGCAACTCGCCAAGGCTTCTTTGACAGTACTCCCTAAACCCGCGACCTCTACCACCTGGAAGGACAAGGGCAGCAGGCACATGGGAACAACACCACCTGCACGTCCCACTCCAAGTCACACACCACCCCGACTTGGAAATATATCGCCGTTCCTTCATCGTCGCTGGGTCAAAATCCTGGAAATCTCTTCCTAACAGCACTGTGGGAGAACCTTCACCACACGGACTGCAGCGGTTCAAGAAGGCGGCTCACCACGACCTTCTGAAGGGCAATTAGGGATGGGCAATAAATGCTGGTCTTGCCAGCGACGCCCACATCCGATGAACGAATAAAAAAATGGTCTCTTGGCTTCATAAATAGAGATAGAACAGTAACACATTCCGTGGAACAGTGAAGATTAAGTGGAGATTTGATAGAGGTGTTCAAAATCATGAACGGCTTTGAAAGAATACATAAAGATGAACTGTTTCTAGTGACAGAAGGGGTGGTCACAAGAGGGCACTGTTTTAAGGTGATGGGCTAAAGAACCAGAGGAGACATTTTTTTTATGCAGCGAGATGTAATGATCTGGAATGCACTGTCTGAAAGGGAGGTGGAAATAGATTAAATAGTAACTTTCAAAAGGGAATTGGACAAATGCTTGAAGGGGAAAGTTTTACTGGGCAATAGGGAAAGAGCAAGTGAATGAGGCTAATTGCATAGCTCGTTCCAAGACGGGCACAGCGACAATGGGCCGAATGGCATCTTCCTGTGCTGTACCTATGCTAACCTTTTACAAATCATTGGTCAGTCCTCTGCTGGAGTATTGTGTCCAATTCTGGGCACCAAACTTTAAGAAGGATGTTAAGGCCTTTGAGGGCGTGCAGAGAAGATTTACCAGGATGTTTCCAGGGATGAGGGACTTCAGTTATGTAGAGAGATTAGAGAAGATGGGATTGTTCTCATGAAAGCAGAGAAGGTTAACGGGGGATTTAATAGAGGTGTTCAAAATTATGAGGGGACAACTGTTTCCACTGGCAGGAGGGTCGGTAAGTAAAGGACTCGGGTTCAAGGTAATTGCCAAAAAAATCAGAGGCGAGATGAAAGAGAATGTTTATCTTTGCAGCGTGTTGTTATGACCTGGAATGCAATGCCTGAAAGGATGCCAGAAGCAGACTCAATAATAACCTGCAAAACGGAATTGGATAAATACTTGAAAAGGAATAAATTGCAGCGATATGGGGAAAGAGCGGTTCGAGCCAGACTAATTGGGTAGCTTCTTCAAAGAGTCGACAAGGCACGATGGGCCGAATGGCCTCCGTCCGTGCTGTATGATTGTATTATTCTGAAGAAAGGAAAGAAAGAACGACTCCCATTCATCTGGGACGATTCACGACATCAAATGTCTCAAAGCTCTTTACAGCCAAAGAAGTACTTTTGAAGTGTCGTCACTGTTGTAATGTAGAAAACGCGGCAGCCACTTTGTTCACAGCAAGATCCCAAAATGAAGCGCATAAGAGCATAAGAAATAGGTGCAGGAGTAGGCCATACGGTCCCACGAGCCTGCTCCGCATTCAATCACATCATGACTGATCTTCGACCTCAACTCTACTTTCTGGTGTCCTGCACCAAAATGTATCCTTCAACGAGGTGAGACCACATCTGGAGTACTGTATCCAGGTGCGGTCTCACCAGCGCTTGCTTACATAAGGAAGGATCTACTTGCCTTAGAGGGGGTGCAACGAAGGTTAACTGGATTGATTCCTGGGATGAGAGGGTAGTCCTGTGAGGAGAGATTGAAGAATGGGCCTGCTCTCTCCGGAGTTTAGAAGAATGAGGGGTGATCTCATTGAAACATATACAATTCTTAGGTGGCTTGAGAGGATAGAAGCTGAGATGCTGCTTCCCGTGGCTGGCGAGTCTTGAACTAGGGGGCATAGTCTCAAGATAAAGGGTTGGCCATTTAAGACTGAAGTAAGGAGGCATTTCTTCACTCAGAGAGCTGTGAATCTTTGGAATTCTCTACGCCAGAAGGTTGTGAATGCTCAATCGTTAATTATACTCAAGGCTGAGATCGAGATTATTGGATACTAAGGGAATGAAGGGATATGGTGATCGGGCCGGAAAGCGGAGTTGAGGTAATAGATCAGCCATGATCTGATTGAATGGCGGAGCAAGCTCGAGGGGCCGTGTGGCCTGCTCCTGCTCCTATATCTGATGTTCTTATGTAACATCTAAAAACAGACTATCTGGTCATTATCTCCTTGCTGCTTGCGGGATCTTGCTGTGCGCAAATTGGCTGCCGTGTTTCCTAAAGTACAACAGCGACTACACTTTGGGTCCTCCTGAGCTCGTGAAAGGCGCTATATAAATGCAAGACTTTCGTTCATAAATGGTTGTGTATGCCTGTGGATCGCCTTATGTTCCTAGACGAAATAATTCAATCCAACAGTTTCATTAATGAGCTAATCTAAATAGCATGATGCGTAAACTTAGCACAAAGTCACCATATTTTTCATATTCGTCACAGGTTTGATATTTCCGTGTTTGCAACGTGATGCTAAAACGGAAGTAAGTGAATTTCAATCGGAGGTGAATTTCAATCGGAGGTGAATTTCAATCGGTGGTGAATTTCAATCGGAGGTGAATTTCAGTCGGAGGTGAATTTCAATCGGAGGTGAATTTCAGTCGGAGGTGAATTTCAATCAGTGGTAAATTTCAATCGTTTCCTCCTATCAGCTGACCGTCACTGCACACAATCGTTCACTTTGTTACAAACATTGTTTCACTATAAATAGTACAAAATGAACTCCTTATTGCTCACATATTGCTCACCTACGTCGTTAAACTTTTCGTGGAGCTCTTCAAGTTCTGGAGAGGTAAACAGTCAGGAATTCTTGATAAGTTACAATCGACTTTCAAGGGTAGCGGACTCCTGGGATCCTTTCCCCCATAAACCTGTTTAAGTGAGGTCAATTGACTATTTCAAAACTGACATTAATAGATTTTTTTAGGCGAGGGTATTAAGGGTTACGGGACCACGGCCGGTAGGTGGAGTTAAGATACAGATCAGCCATGATTTAATTGAATGAGTGAACAAACTCGAGGTGTAGAAAGGCCTTCTCCTGCTGCTATGTTCCTAAGGCAGGTTGTTTCAGGTTGCATCTCTCCATTGTTCCAACTTCGAAAGCCTACTCCCTCACTTTGTTTATTGAAGGCAGTGAGAGATCAGTCTTAGAGCAGGAAATCTCTCATCTTCTTCAAAAAGCCAAATTAATTCATGCGTTTGCCTTATTCCTTAATGCTGCCGTTCTTTCAAAGCTCCGCCATTCATAACTTTGAGGAAGAGAACAACAAACGAAATTGATGGTCAGGAAAATACCAGCCTTCCCCACGTCATTACGGCCAGATCGTCATAACTAAACACTTTCTCTTTCCCCCGCGCCATGCCCCCAACACCACAACTCTGCAGCCTTGTAATTAATCTCCTGGGAGAGGCAAAAAAAAATCAGAGCAAAGAATTATGGGAAATAATATCCTGGAAAATTGTACTTCGAGCACCTCAGTCGATCGAACCAGTCCAGGAGATCACGTGGGCCAATCTAAAAAAAACACTCACCTTCCATTTGACGCAATCTCTGCCATAGCCGGGAACCAGTCCAGCTCGCTCTTGAAGGCAGAGAGTCAGCACTCACCACACCAACCGCCAACTTATTGCAAAGGTTTATTACTCTCTGGGAAAAGGGAAACCACCTGACAATCCTTATCTTCCAGAGTTTAAGGCCTTTATTCCTGGACCTCCCCAAATCTGTTCAACTAGAACATAGGAACATAGGAACAGGAGTAGGCCATTCAGCCCCTCGTGCCTGCTCCACCATTTGATAAGATCATGGCTGATCTGTCATCGAACTCCATATACCTGCCTTTGGCCCATATCCCTTAATACCTTTGGTAACTAAAAAGCTATCTATCTTAGATTTAAATTTAGCAATTGAGCTAGTGTCAATTGCCGTTTGTGGAAGAGAGTTCCAAACTTCTACCACCCTTTGTGTGTAGAAATGTTTTCCAATCTGAAAATTATGGCTCTAATTTTTAGACTGTGCCCCCTACTCCTAGAATCCCCAACCAGCGGAAATAGTTTCTCTCTATCCACCCTATCTGTTCCCCTTAATATCTTATAAACTTCGATCAGATCACCCCTTAACGTTCTAAACTCCAGAGAATACCACCCCAATGTGTGCTGTCTCTCCTCGTAACAACCCTTGAAGTCCGGGTATCATTCTACTAAACCTACGCTGCACTCACTCCAAGGCCAATATGTCCTTCCGAAGGTGCGGTGCCCAGACCTGCTCACAGTACTCCAGGTGTGGTCTAAGCAGGGTTTTGTATAACTGCAGCACAACTTCTGCCTACTTGTACTCCAGTCCTCCAGATATAAATGCTGGCATTCCATTAGCCTTACTGATTATTTTCTGCATTTTATCACTTGGAGCTCTATCCAATAGATGCAACATAACGACTTGTCTTAGAAAGTAATGCATCCCTTCCTTTTCCCCTGCAAAAGCATCCTCTCCTATGCAAATTTTGGGATCTTTCTCCCTTCTATGAATTGCGCTGTAGAGGACACGTCGGAGATCCAAATTATGACACTGTTAACTTCAGTATAGGGAATCGGTGCAAGGACAGGGGAAGAGTGCTTGTGACGGTGTGTATGAAGCTTGCAAGGGGAAACAATGACAGAAAAGGTTGTCGATTACAGCTTTATCACCGAATAGCGAAATACAGCAAAGTTGGCGTTGGGGATGGTGAATTTGAAGGATAAAAGAGACTTCACCTGCCGAGCTGTACAAAAGGGTGCACATTGTCTTAGATATTTCTTATGGCCATTTGCGCAGCCGCTTATAAAGGATAATAAAGGTCACGTGAAGGGCAACCATATAATTGAGAAGCAGAGAGGTTATGTTAATCTTATACAAAAGATTGGTTAATCCACACTTGGAGCACTGTGCACAGTTCTGGTCTCCATGTTACAAAAATGACATCGAGGCACTGGAGAAGGTACAAAATAGATTTACAAGGGTGATACCAGAACTGAGAGGTGATAACTATCAGCGAAGACTGAACAGGTTGGGAATCTTTTCTCTGGAAAAGAGAAGACAGAGAGGTGACCTAATATAGGTCTTACAATTATGAAGGGGTTTGACAGGGCAGACGCAGAGAAGAAGTTTCCACTGATGGTGCAGTCGAAAACTGAGGGCTATAAATATCAGATAGTCAATGGCCAATTCAACACAGAATTCAGGAGAAACTTTTTTTTACGTAGAGAATGTGGAACTTGCTACCTCAATGATTGGTTCAGGCGAATAACGTAGATGCTTAGGAATAAGTTAAGAAAAGACATACTTGCTCTCGAGGCAGTACAAAGAAGGTTTACTCGGTTAATCCCGGGGATGAGGGGGCGGACATATGAGGAGAGGTTGAGTACATTGGGACTCTACTCATTGGAGTTCAGAAGAATGAGAGGCGATCTTATTGAAACATATAAGATTGTGAAGGGGCTTGATCGGGTGGATGCGGTAAGGATGTTCCCAAGGATGGGTGAAACTAGATCGAGGGGGCATAATCTTAGAATAAGGGGCTGCTCTTTCAAAACTGAGATGAGGAGAAACTTTTTCACTCAGAGGGTAGTAGATCTGTGGAATTTGCTGCCCCAGGAAACTGTGGAAGCTACATCATTAAATAAATTTAAACCAGAAATAGACAGTTTCCGAGAAGTAAAGGGAATTTGGGGTTACGGGGAGCGGGCAGGAAATTGGACACGAATTTAAATTTGAGTTTAGGATCAGATTAGCCATGATCTTATTGAATGGCGGAGCAGGCTCGAGGGGCCGATTGGCCTACTCCTGCTCCTATTTCTTATGTTCTTATGTTCTTATGCCTTTCACGGGAAGCTAGATAAATACAAAAGGGGAAAGGGAAGAAAGGATATGTACAGTAAGTTGGACAAAGAGGATTGGGAAGAGGCTCTTATGGACCATTACAACCGTCATGGACCAGTTGGACCAATGGTTACTTTCTGTCTTGTACACCTATGTAATTCTACGTAAGGAGGGCCAGGTAAAAACGCAGGGCATACTCTATTGTTCTGCAAGCAATTTGTGGTGGATGAATTGATCTAATTATTTTTACTGCTTCCTAGAATCACGATACGATATTTATAGCCCTTCGTTTTGGTCTCCCCTACAAGTGGAAACAGCCTCACTATCGAACCAGTCCATGATCTTGAAGACCTCATTTATTTCCCCCTCATTCTTTCCTTATCTACATTAAAAGAGCTTACGTCTGTTCATCCTTTCCTGATAGGTATAGTCTCTCAGATCTGATATAATTAGTGCTGTCAGATGAAATAAGAAAGAAAGGGAGAGACATGCATACTCTAGGACTGACATTGAAACACAAAAGCTTGAATTTAAAAGAAGGAGCTTCACTGGATTTAATGCCCAGCATCTTCAAATAAAACAATAATTATCAAGACCAAGCACATGGCATAACACTTCAGAGGAAATGAAGATAGAACAGAATCAAAGAATGACACTGCAATCCGGATATTCCATTCGGCCCATTCAGCTTGTACCGACTCTTTGAAAGAGCTGTCCAATTCAACCCACTCCCCTGCAATTTCTCCATATTTTCCTTTCATGATTTTCAACTCCTCTCTCGCTCACCCCTTAACCTTCTCTGCCCGAAGGAGAACAACCCCAGTTTCTCTAATCTCCCCAAGTAACTGAAGTTGAAAGGAAAGGAAATGCAGGGCTACGAGGATTGGGCGGGAGAGTGGGACTAGCTGGATTGCTCCTGCATAGAGCCAACGCGGACTCGATGGGCAGAATGGCCTCCTTCCGTGCTGTAACCTTTCCATGATTCTATGATTCTATTCTATGAAGTCCGTCATCCCTGGTACCATTCTGGTAAATCCTCTGGACACGATACTCCAGAAGAGGCCTAACCTGTGATTTAGAAAGATTTTCCATAGCTTCCTTGCTTTTGTACCCTAGGTCTCTGTTTATAAAGTGAGAAGCCCGTGTGTTTTTTTTTTAAGATTTAACAAACAGCTCAGACCTCACCTTTATGAGCTCCCGGGATTCTCCAGATATCCCACCGTAACTTTGGAGGCAAATCTGTGGAAGCACCGCTTAGGGTTTCTGCTGATCCTTACGGCCGTCGCCAGGAAGAACCCCCGAGCGAATTTACGCCCATATTCCCGGTTCTAATCACTGAGTCAAAAAACAGGAGGCATTCAATGTGGGAGGACAGTGCGTAGAAAAGCCACAATATGAAAGCGCAGCCTTAGAGGTCTGAGTTATAAGAAAAGGTTCAAGAAACTGTAGCCTGGATATATGTACGTGTGTGTGCATGTGTGTATACGTGCATGTCTGTATATGCCCATTTATGTATATGTGCATGCGTGTATGTATGCATATATGTGCGTATATGTGTATCGGCATGTGTGTGTAGGCGTATCTTTGTATCTGTGTGCGTGTGCATATACATGTGTATATGCGCATAAATGTGTACGTACATATTTGTTTCTGTGTGTATGTGTGTGTGGATGTGTATATGTAGAATCATCGAATCTTACAGCACAAAAGGAGGCCATTCGGCCTGCCCTGCCTGTGTTGGCCCTTTTAAAGGGCTGTCCAATTTCTTGCCACACCCCGATAACCCTGCACATTCATCCCCATCAAGTGCAAATCCAATTGCCTTTTGAAAGTTCGTATGGAATTTGCTTCCACCGCTTTTTCAGGGAGTGTGTTCCAGATCTTAACAGCCCCTCTGTGTGAAAATATTTTTCCTCATTTTCTTTCTAGTTCTTTTGCCAATTATTTTAAATTTATGACCTTTGGTCACCGTCACTCCCCTGTACCATCATCAAGGCCTTGACATCCGTCCTAAAGTGTGATGCTCAGAATTGTACACAATACACCAGCTGCGCTCTGACCTATGATTTGTAATGGTTTAGCATTATTTCCTTGTTATTGTAGCAAATGTCGCTATTTATGAAGCCACGTGTTCCATACGCTTTCCTAACTGCATTACCCACTTTACTTGCCACCTATAAAGATTTGTGAATATGCACCCCCAGGTCCCTCTGCTCTTGCATTCCCCTATAGTACTATTTAGATTATACTGCCTCTCAATGTTGTTCTTCCCAATGTGCAGCAGTGCTCACTTATCCGCATTAAATTGCATTTGCCATGTGTCCGCCATTTCACTAGTCTGCCTATGTCCCCCTGAAGACTGCGACTATCTTGCTCACTTTGCACTACGACGCCAAGTGTTGTATCTTCGGAAAACTTTGAGATTGTTGTCCTGTACATGTGTATGTGCGCGTGTGTATGTTTGTGTGTTTGTGAATGTGCATGTATGTGATTCGAACCTACACACGAAGTAAGAGTCGGGCGTTATGGAAAACAGTTACACGGGCTTCAAAAGAGCAGGGCAGCATAGAGAGGTTAGCAGACTGTGCCAGGCGCCACTTAATGAGGAGTGTTGGATAAGAAGCAATATTGGCCTGGGACAGTAAGAGAACGACCTGTTCTCTGAGTAACGAGATGGCATCATTTACGTTGACCTATACATACACAAGAGACCTCGGCTAATGACTCACTTGAAGGACATCTGTTTCATCGATGCTGCATTCATTAATGTAACGAAATGTCAAGTCCTGGGCTGGTGTTCAACCCTATGGCCTTCTGATTTAGAGACCAACAAAACAAAGCCTGACACCCAGGCCACAGTTGGAGATCAATGTGCAGTTTCCGGCATCCCATAATAGATATAACATTAAAGTCATAGACAGCAAACAACATTGCTTCATCAGTGTAATTCCAGGGATGAGAAACCAGATATTCAAGGATTGGGGCAAAAGGGGATCAGCCTCCCGTCACACATCTCAATCGATGTTCCTTGCCATTGACGTCATGGGTACGATATCGCCCAAATTGCACTATTACCGAAAGTACAAGTACCTCTCTCCCCACTGTTTCTACTGGAAGAAAGAAGGCTAGATAATGGAAGTTACGGAAGGTTTTTAGAGGGGAAATAACGAACACGACTTATCAGGAAATCACAGGCGAGGCCATTCGTTTAAAATTGTCACTAAGACAACGAGGACACATTTCTTTAATCAGAAATTGATTCGTGAACGTAATTCTTTGCGATAGCAATGTTTGCTTTCGTGACACGGGGATATTAATGGAGCAAGCTATCAGTTGCAGCAATCTATCTATCTATCGATCTATCCATCTATCATCTATTCAACTATCTATCTAACTATCTACCTATCTATCTATCTATCTATCTATTTCTCTGTCTATCTATCTATCTATCTATCTATTTCTCTGTCTATCTATCTATCTATCTATCTATCTATAGATTTTTCTCTCTGTGTATCTATCTATCTATCTGTCTCTATCTATCTATCTATCTATCTATCTATCCATCTATCATCTATTCAACTATCTATCTATCTACCTATCTATCTATCTATCTATCTATCTATCTATCTATCTATCTATCTATCTATCTCTCTGTCTATCTATCTATCTATCTTTCTATAGATTTTTCTCTCTGTGTATCTATCTATCTGTATCTATCTATCTATCTATCTATCTATCTATCTATCTATCTATCTATCTATCTATCTATCTATCTATCTATCTATCTATCTATCTATTCACCTATCTATCTAACTATCTATTCACCTATCTATCTAACTATCTATCTATCTATCTATCTATCTATCTATTTCTCTGTCTATCTATCTATCTATCTTTCTATAGATTTTTCTCTCTGTGTATCTATCTATCTATCTGTATCTATCTATCTATCTATCTATCTATCTATCTATCTATCTATCTATCTACCTATCTATCTATCTATCTATCTATCTATCTATCTATCTATCTATCTATCTATCTATCTATCTATCTATCTATCTATCTATCTATCTATCTATTTCTCTGTCTATCTATCTATCTATCTATCTATAGATTTTTCTCTCTGTGTATCTACCTATCTATCTGTCTCTATCTATCTATCTATCTATCTATCTATCTATCTATCTATCTATCTATCTATCTATCTATCTATCTATCTATCTATCTATCTATCTATCTATTCACCTATCTATCTTACTATCTACCTATGTATTTATCTATCTATCTATTTATCTGTCTATCTATCTAGCTCTCTGTCTATCTATAGATTTTTCTCTCTGTGTATCTATCTATCTGTCTCTATTTATTCTATCTATCTATCTATCTGTCTCTCGCTCTCTCTCTATCTATCTATCTTTCTATCTGTCTCTATCTATCGATCTATCTATTGATCTATCATCTCTCTATCTATCTATCCATCTATCATCTATCTATCTATCTATCTATCGACCTATCGACCTATCTATCTATCTATCTATCTATCTATCTATCTATCATCCATCTATCCAGCTATCTTTCTATCTATCTATCGTCAACAATCTTTCTAACTATCTATTAATTTCTTTATTCAGTGAACTTACGGGTTTCTTTGTCTTTTAGTTTTTTAGCTAAAAATGAAGAAAATGAACATTAATAAAATACTTATCGAATTATTTGCAATCGATGCGAATATATCATAATGCAAGTGGTTTGCTGGGGAGTGAAGAGGTGAAGAATCTTGTCATGTAATTCAACTTCGACGGGAATGCAAAATAGGCGATAGCCGAGCCACTGCCTATTATATTTTCCATTCAGAATGTAAGTTTTGCGGTCAATACAACATATACACGACGAATAGTGGCTGAAGTGTAACCAAGGCTCAATCTGTGGGAAGAGTACCGTGGCAACAAAAAATCAGGTTGGCTTGGCCTAGAAGCTGGACCTAGATCTAACTCTGCCCCAGATGCATTTCTGACGATCGGTCACCAGCCTGAATGATTAACTCTGTTACTCTCTCCGTATATGCTGCATAACGTGCTAAGTTCTTCCAGTATGTTCTGTCTCTATTCGAGCAAGTTATGCTAATAGGGTTAGATGAAGCGGTGTGGGAGGAGGCTCGTGTGGAGCACCAAACACCGACATGGACCAGTTGCGTCGAATGGCCTGTTTCTGTTTGTAAATTCTATGTGCTTCTCTGCAATGTTCCCTTTTGCTAATTATTAATACCCTATCATCGCAACCTATTGACATATTCCTCTGTCCCTCATGTACTTATGTAGCTTCCCCTTAAATGCATCTATGCTATACCCCTCAACGACTCCATGTGGTAGCAAATTCCACATTTTAACCATTCCCTGAGTAAAGAAGCGTCTCCTGAATTCTTGGTTGGATTTATTAGTGAGTATCTTATACTGATGACCCCTAGATTTGAATTACCCCACAAGCAGAAACATTTTCTCTATGTGTACCCTATGGAACAGCTTCAAAATTTGAAAGGCATCAATTAGGGGCATCCCTCGCCCCAAAATGACTAAATTGTGCAGAATTTCAAAATATTAAAAAGTGGTGAACTTTTATACATTTCTTCTCCCTCCATTGCAAAAGGTTATGGTACACAATTTCACGGACAGCTATATTAATGAAGAGAACTATTATTTTTCTAAGTGCTCAAATAATAATCAGTCACCTACATAATTAGATTTTCTCACCACTCTCTTGCAGCTTCTTCTTCAGACGTTCAAATTCTTTGAAAAGTAAATACACACATTAATGAGGTTCGTTGTTTTCCAAATTACACACTGACCATTTATTGCTGTTCCAAGCTATAAAAGTCTTTATTTATTTGTCTTTTTACTTATTTACTCAGCCACTTTTCCATTTATTTCTTTATTTGTTTTTGCTTTCGTTATTTCTATCTTCCTTTCTTTCATTCTTCCTTTCTTACTTTCTCTCTTCTTTCCTTCTTTCATTCTTTCACTCTTTCGTTCTATCCTCCCCTCTCTCCTTCCTTCCTTTTTTCTTTCCTTCTTTCTTTCTATCCTTCCCTCCTTCCTTCCGTCCGTCCTTTCTTTCCCTCTTTCTTTCTATCCTTCCTCCTTCCTTCCTTCAGTCCTTTCTTTCTTTCATTCCATCCTTCCCTCCTTCGTTCCTTCCTTTATTCATTCCTTTCTACTTTCTTTCTTCATTCTTTCGTTTTTCTTTCCTTCTTCCTTCCTTTCTTTCTATCCTTCCCTCCTTCCTTTCTTCCTTCCTTTCTTTCTTTCCTTCTTTCTATCCTTCCTTCCGTCCTTTCTGCCTTCCTTTCTTCCTTTCTTTCCTCCCTTCATTCTATCCTTTCCTCCTTACTTTCTTCTTTTCTTTCTTTCTTTCTTTCCTTCTTTCTTTCATTCTTTCTTTCTTCCTTCCTTTCTTTCTTTCCTTCTTTCTTTCTATCTCTCTTTCCTTATTTCTAACATTAATTTTTCTTTCTTTATTTCCTTCGTTCTTTCTATCTTTCCTTGTTTCTATCGTTCTTTCTTTCCAACTTTCCTTATTTCTGTCATTCTTTCTTTCTTTCCTTCTGTCTTTCTTTCTTTCCTTCTTTCTGGCATTCTTTCGAATGTAGCAAATCTGATGACATTTCTTACCTCTGTCTTTTTCATTCAACTGTTCTTCTGCAACGTTAAACATGTACAAATCGTAAAAAGTATTCACAAAGGAAACGTTCAGTTCTTTGCTTCATATTTCCAATGATTTCATTCGACAAAATGGAGCAGGTTTTCGTAACATGAACCGCACCCAGAAATCGGCCTAAAATTAAGTTGGTTTATCTTCTTTCTGCCCAGTTAATTTGTACAGAGTTTTGTGGGTTGAATCAGAAACAGACGGGAGGGTAATCCGGGTTCAGGAAAAGAGAGTGGAGAGATTGCTCTCCCACTTTTGCTGCAGCGGGCAGGAGGAGCGCCATGCCCTCGGCACGCAGCTTGCTGCAGAGTTGGCCTCACGTCGGACCTTTAATAGATTATCAGACACTAAGGTTCAGTTTTATAAACAGGGCTAGAAATTCATCTTGGCCGTAGCGCCAAACGGGCGGCATCGCATCGACCGCTCCTCATTGACCCCAGTAGAACTGAATATCAGGCGTGACGTTAAACAGACGGTCAAAGCAATAACGCCCGTTTTGAGCTACAGCCCAGGCGAATTTCCACACCAAAATTACCTCCATTGGATCCTGCAATTGGGTGAGGTGTAAAACGGGCTTCCCACCAGAAACGGGAGTTAATTGCCTAATTATTTCTCCTACCAAAACATTTTTACACAGCGAGTGGTTAGGATCTGGAATGCACTGCCCGAGGGGGTGGTGGAGGCAGATTGAATCATGGCCTTCAAAAGGGAACTGGGTAAGTACTTGAAAGTAAACAAATTAGGGCCATCGGCTCTAGAAAAGCCAGCCCAGCTATTATGGTGCAATGGCCTTCCTTCTGCCCTGTATGATGTCAGCCTTGGTTCAATGGCAGAACGCTCATCTCTGAATGCTGAGTACTGTGAACGAAATCCCGCTACAAACCTGTGGATATGACTTTGACTCACACTTCAGGGCAGTACTGATGGTGTGATGCACAGTTGGAGGTGCCGTCTTTTGGATGAGATATTAAACTGGGGCCAAGTCTGTCCTCTCAGATCTATTCAAAGAAGAACAATTCCGGTGTTATCCCAGATTTCCTACGCCCCATCAGTGGAGGCCATGCCGTCAACGGTCTAGGATTAAGCTGTGAAATTCCCCCCCGTAATCATTCCTCTCTATTAATCTCTCATCTTTGAAGACGCTCCTTAAAACCTATCTCTTTGGCCAAGCTTTTGCTCACCAGCCTTAATATCTCCTTGTTTGCCTCGCTGTAAAATTTTCCTTGAGTACGCTCCTGTGAAATGCCTTGGCACGTGTTACGACGTCAGAGGCGCTGTATAGAAACAAGTCGTTGTTGATGTTACGGCCAATATTTGTTCCTCAACCAGCTTCAGTATAAACATATCATCTGGTCATTTTCCTCACGGCCGCTTGTGTAATCTTGCTGTGCACGCACTGGCAGCTCAACATCACAAAATGGACTCTACTTATAAAGTACTTTACTTGATTGTAAGTTGGTTTCAGACAATTTGCGGCCGTGAGCAGCGCTATACAAACATACGGTGGTGAAATTGGAAGCGGGATGTGATGCAAACAGGCGGAATCGCTTTTTCCGCCCGTTCTACAAGACGTCCGATATTCAGTATTGATTTCAACAAAACAGAATAGCGAGTTGGCGTAAAACGAGCGACCGATGCGATAGCCCCAGTTTAATATCTCATCCAAAAGACGGCACCTCCAACAGTGCATCACACCATCAGTACTGCCCTGAAGTGTGAGTCTAAGTCATATCCACCTGTCGCGGGATTTGGTTCACAGTACTCAGTATTCAGAGATGAGGTTGTTCACTTCATTATTTTATCTTTAAACTTCTATGGTGCACATTTCCATGTTGGGGAGGGAACCATTTGCACTCGTTTACCTTCCTGACAATGAGTCAATTTCAGTTCTGAAACAAACAAAAAATGCACAGAAAAGTTCAGACCATCAGCAATATGATTAGATCTGCGAATAATAACTTTCAACAGAAACAAGGATGTCTTACTGCAGTTATACAGGGCATTGGTGAGACCACATCTGGAGTATTGTGTGCAGTTGTGGTCTCCTTGCTTAAGAAAGGATATCCTTGCCATCGAGGGAGTGCAGCGAAGGTTCACCAGGCTGATTCCTGGGATGGCAGGACTGTCGTATGAGGAGAAATTGGGTCGACTCGGTCTGTATTCACTCGAGTTTAGAAGAAGGAGAGGGGATCTCATTGAAAGATATAAAATTCTGACAGGGCTAGACAGACTGGATGCAGAGAGGATGTTTCCCTTAGCTGGGGGAGGCGGTCCAGAACGAGGGGTCACAGTCTCAGGATACGGGGTAGGACATTTAGGACTGAGATGAGGAGAAATGTCTTCACTCAGAGGGTGTTGAACCTGTGGAATTCTCTACCACAGAAGGCTGTGGAGGCCAAGTCACTGAATATATTTAAGAAGGAGCTAGATAGATTTTTAGACTCAAAAGGCATCAAGGGGTATGGGGAGAGAGCGAGAATATGGTATTGAGATAAAGGATCAGCCATGATCATAATGAACGGCGGAGCAGTCTCGAAGAGCCGAATGGCCAACGCCTGCCTCTATTTTCTATGTTTCTATTCGGACAAATACTTAAAGGGAAAAAATTGCTGGGCTATCGGTAAAGGGCAGGCTAGTCGGACTAATAATTGATAAATTGGTAAAGAGGAGGTACTAGAAAGGCTAGCTCTACTTAAAGTGGATAAGTCACCCAGTCCGGATGGGATGCATCCGAGGTTGCTGAGGGAAATCGGGGTGGAAATTGTGGAGGTACTGGCCATAATCTTCCAAACATCCTTCGATACGGGGATAGTGCCAGGGGACTGGAGAATTGGAAATCATAGAATGATAGAATCATAGAAAGGTTGCAGCATGGCAGGAAGCCATTAGGCCCATCGGGTCCGCACCAGCCCTATGCAAGAGCAATCCAGCTAGTCTCACTCCCCCGCCCTTTCCCCGAAGCCCTGATATTTTTTTCCTTTCAAGTACTCGTCCTGTTCCCTTTCGCAGGCCATGATTGAATCTGCCTCCCCCACCCTCTCGGACAGTGCATTCCAGATCCAAACCACTCGCTGTGTAAAAAAGTGTTTTCCTCATGTCGCCTTTGGTTCTTTTTCAAATCTCCTTAATGTTAATCCCTTGTTCAAAAAAGGGTGTAAGGATAAACCCAGCAACTATAGGCCAGTCAGTTTCACTTCGGTGGTGGGAAACTTTTAGAAATGATAATCCGGGACAGAATTAAGAGTTACTTGGACTAGCATGGATTGATGAGGGAAAGCCAGCACGGATTTGTTAAAAGCAAATCGTGTTTAGCTAACTTGATAGAGTTTTTTGATGAGGTAAAAGAGAGGGTCGATAAGGGCAATGTGGTTGATGTGGTGTATATGGACTTTCAAAAGGCGTTTGATAAAAAAACTGCCTAATAAGCTTTTCATCAAGATCGAAGCCCATGGAATAAAGGGGGCAGTAGCAGCATGGATACAGAATTCGCCAAGTAAGAGGAAGTAGAGAGTAGTGGTGAACGGTTGTTTCTCGTACAGGAGGGAGATGTACAGTGGTGTTTCCCAGGGGTCGGTACTAGTAACACTGTTTTTCTTGATATATATTAATGACTTGGGTGTGCAGGGCACAATTTCCAAATTTGCAGATGACACAAAACTTGGAAGTGTAGTGAACAGTGAGAAGGATATTGATAGACTTCAAGAGGTTATAAACAAGCTGGTGGAAAGGGCGGACACGTGGCAGATGAAATTTAACGCAGACAAATGCTAAGTGTTACATTTGGCTGGAAGAAAGAGGAGAGGCAATATAAACTGGAGGGCACAACTCTAAAAGGGATACAGGAACAGAGAGATCTGGGGGTATATGTGCACAAATGTTTGAAAGTGGCAGGACAGGTTGAGACAGTGGTTACAAAAGCATACGGGACCAAGGGCTTTATAAATAAAGGCACAGAGTACAAAAGCAAAGAAGTCACGATGAACATTTATAAAACAATGGTTCGATCACAACAGGAGTATTGTGTTCAGTTCAGGGCACCACACTTTAGGAAATGTGCGAAGGCCTTAGGGAGGGTGCAGAAACGATTTACTAGAATGATTCCAGGGATGAGGGACTTTCGTTGTGTGGATAGACTGATGGATCTGGGGTTGTTCTCCTTGGAACAGAGACGGTTGCGAGGAGATTTGATAGAGGAATTTAAAATCGTGAAGGGTTCAGACAGCATAGATGGAGAGAAACTGTTCCCATTGGCGGAAGGGTCAAGAACCAGAGGACATAGATTTAAGCTGATGGGCAAAAGAACCAAAGGTGAGATGAGGAGAAACTTTTTTACACAGCGAGTGGTTAGGATCTGGAATGCACTGCCCGAGGGGGTGGTGGAGGCAGATGCAATCATATTTTTCAAAAGGGAACTGGATAAGTACTTGAAAGGAAAAGATTTACAGGGCTGCAGGGAAAGGGCGGGGGAGTGGGACTAGCTGGATTGCTCTTGCATAGTGCCAGCACGGACTCGATAGGCCGAATGGCCTCCTACTGTGCTGTTGTAACCTTTCTACGATTCTAATTGGACAGCTCTTTCAAAGAGCCAGCACAGGCACGATGGATCGAATGGCCTCAGCCTGATCTTTATCATTCTATGATTCTAAGAGGTGAATTTGTATTTTTTTCTTGATTCCATTCTGTTTGGGTAACATCTGTCTTTCATGAATCGTTAGATGCTCAAAATGTCGCAATGTAAAGTTGATGCCTCTATTCATTTGATACTTGGAAAGCTATCTTTCCTTCTGTCCTTGTTGATAGCTTTTGCGTTAACGGATGGCACACCATTTTCTTCGTTGTGCCTATAATAGAACCTGCAGCAGTTTCCTGTCATTGAAAGACAATAAAGCGCCTTGGACAGTAGCCCAGAACGTGCGGTATAGAATCGGCCGCCCGATATTCAGTTCCACTGACTGCAATAGGATTGAATATCATGTGGGGCGTATAGTGGGCGCCCGATACGCTAACGTCCATTTACTACCCCGAGCAGATTCTGTAAGGGTCGTGTGTTTTCCCACACTAGAATTTTCTTTCAATACTTTGCAACAGGTGGTGCGTAACGTCAAGCAGTAAAGTCAAAAAATCGACCAAATACTATGCAAGTCTTCCGATATTAATAAAGAACTCACCTGCACTTTTTAGAGCTGCTTTGACCTTCTGTAGTTCTGAAAAGCAGAACCAAAAATATTGCGCTTTTATATTTCTTAAGAATAACATTCATAACAAGAGCCCTGCAACATTTTCTGTTCGGTTCAGGTCAGGTGGATTTCATAACTGGAACATGTTGGTAATTCAGATCCATAAGGAGATTCTGCTCAACCTTTATAAATCACTGGTTAGGCCTCAGCTGGAGTATTGTGTCCAATTCTGTGCACCATACTTTAGGAAGGATCTCAATCTTTGGAGAGGGTGCAGATGAGATTTAATGGAATGGCACCAAGGATGAGGGACTTCAGTTATCTGGAGAGATTAGACTCCTTACAGCAGAGTGGGTTAAGGGAAGAGTTCATCGTAGAATCAGAGAAAGTTACGGCACAGAAGCAGGTCATTCGGCCCATTGTTCCTGTGCCGGCCGAAAAAGTGCTATTCGAGCTTAATCCCACTTTCCAGCACTAGGTCAGTAGCCCTGCAGGTTACGTCACTTCAAGTGCACAGCCAAGTACTTTTTAAATGAGTTGAGGGTTTCTGCCTCTACCACCCTTTCAGGCAATAGATAGGCTAAATGGTAAAGGGTGACGTTACATTTTAAGTTCGAAGTGAAATGACAATTTCTACGCCATTGTGATGGCCACTACCATCTCAATTTTACTTGTATGATGCTGCCCTCCGTTCTTGTAACCATAATCGCTGTATCGATGATTGAAACCTAAAGTAGGGGAGGGAATTCGACCACTTTGAGTGCATTAATTGTCTTGAATTTCCAGGGGGCCTCTCCCGCCCTGCTGTAACTTGGCCAGAAACGGAATTGCCGCCACATTTCCGACAAAGTTATGGCGGCGGAGCGAGAATTGTTGCTACCTGGCATGCAGCCTTACAGCTTCATAAATAACTTAAAGTAATGAGTGTTCTTGGTAATTATCATTTCATCAATTTGGAGTACGTAAGGACATCGGAACGTAGGAACAGGAACAGGTCATTTAGCCTCTCGAGCCTGTTCTGTCATTCAATTAGATCATGGTTCATCTGCATCTGACCTCTATTTACCCGCCATGGTTCTGTAACACTTAATCCGCTTTCCCGAACAAAAATCTATCAGTCTGAGTTTTGAAATTTTCAATTGATCCCCAGCCTCAACATCTTTTCTGGGGGAGTGATTTCGAGATTTCCACGATCCTTTGTGTGAAAGGATGCTTCCTGACATCAATCCTGAACGGCCGACCGATTGAAGGTTACAACGCTTGTTCTGAACATCACCACCAGAGGGAATCATTCCTCTCTTTCCGCACAATCAACTGCTTTGATCATCTGAAACACCTCATTTAGATCACCACGTAATTTTATACTTGAAAGGAACACATGCCTCGTCTGTGCAACAGATCAACATAATTTAACCCTTTTAGCCCCGGTTTAATTCTGGTAAATCTTCGCCTTACCCACTCGAAGGCCAATGTATCCTTCCGGAGGTACGGTAGTGCAAGAGTTCCGTTTCTTGATTAATAATCCAATGGTGCGTTAAAATCCCACCATGTCAGTTTGAGAATTTGAATCCCATTTGAAAAATTCTGGAAACAAAAGTTATTTTTAGTAAAACGTGACCAGGGAGCGTTCAGAGGGCTATGGGTGCTCAGACGTTGATTATATTCAAGGCTGAGAGCGATAGATCATTGGACACTCGGGGAGTCAAGCGTTATGGGGATCTTTTCTGATGATTTCTTCTATTCCCGTTGTCCAAAATCTCAAACTAGTCCTTTAGGGTTAGTATGTTTGCAGATGACACCAAGATTGGTGGCATTGTGGTCAGTGAAGAAGGTTATCTAGGATTGCAACAGGATCTTGATAAATTGGGCCAGTGGGCCGATGAATGGCAGATGGAGTTTAATTTAGATAAATGTGAGGTGATGCATTTTGGTAGATCGAATCGGGCCAGGGCCTACTGCGTTAATGGTAGGGCGTTGGGGAGAGATTGAGAACAAAGAGGTCTAGGAGTACAGGTTCATAGCTCCTTGAAAGTGGAGTCACAGGTGGATAGGGTGGTGAAGAAGGCATTCAGCATGCTTGGTTTCATTGGTCAGAACATTGAATACAGGAGTTGGGATGTCTTGTTGAAGTTGTACAAGACATTAGTAAGGCCACACTTGGAATACTGTGTACAGTTCTGGTCACCCTATTATAGAAAGGATATTATTAAACTAGAAAGAGTGCAGAAAAGATTTACTAGGATGCTACCGGGACTTGATGGTTTGACACATAGGGAGAGGTTGGATGGACTGAGACTTTTTTCCCTGGAGAGTAGGAGGTTTAGGTGTGATCTTATAGAAGTCTATAAAATAATGAGGGGCATCGATAAGGTAGATAGTCAAAATCTTTTCCCAAAGGTAGGGGAGTCTATAACGAGAGGTCATAGATTTAAGGTGAGAGGGGAGAGATACAAAAGGGCCCAGAGGGGAAATTTTTTCACTCAAAGGATGGTGTGTGTCTGGAACGAGCTACCAGAGGCAGTAGTGGAGGCGGGTACAATTTTGTCTTTTAAAAAGCATTTGGACAGTTACATGGGTAAGATGGGTATAGAGGGATATGGGCTAAGTGCAGGCAATTGGGACGAGCTTAGTGGTATAAACTGGGCGACATGGACATGTTGGGCCGAAGGGCCTGTTTCCATGTTGTAAACTTCTCTGATTCTTCTATGAAAGCTGCCGTGCTTACCTGGTCTGGCCTACATGTGACTCCAGTCCCACACTAACGTGGTTGATTCTCAATTGCCCTCTGAATTGGCTTAACAAGCCATACAGTTGTGTCCAATCGCTAAGGATCACAGCGATTCAAAAAGACCCACCACCACCTTCTCAGAGCGACTAACGGATGGGCAATGGATCCCGTCCTTGCCAGCGGTGCCCAAATCCCTAGAATGAATACAAAAAATCAAGAGGTACGAAACTGACGTTTTGAAATGAATCTGACTGATCAATTTCCGATTGACAGGGATGTTTCATAGGAACATCGGAACAGGACTAGGCCATTCAGCCCCTCGTGCCTGCTCCGCCATTTGATAAGATCATTGCTGATCTGTGATCTAACTCCATATACCTGCCTTTGGCCCAAATCCCTTAATAACTTTGGCTGCCAAAAAGCTATCGATCTCCAATTTAAATTCAGCAATTGAGCTAGTATCAATTGCCGTTTGTGGAAGAGAGTTCCAAACTTCTACCACCCTTTGTGCGCAGAAATGTTTTCTAATCTCGCTCCTGAAAGGTCTGCCTCTATTTTTTAGACTGTGCCCCCTACTCCTTGAATCCCCAACCAGCGGAAATAATTTCTCTCTATCCATCCTATCCGTTCCCCTTAATATCTTATAAACTTCGATCAGATCACCCCATAACCTTCTGAACTCCAGAAAATACAACCCCAATTTGTGTAATCTCTCCTCGTAACTTAACCCCTGAAGTCCGGGTATCATTCTAGTAAATCTACGCTGCACTCCCTTCAAATGCCAATATGTCCTTCTGAAGGTGCGGTGCCCAGAACTGCTCACAGTACTCCAGGTGCGGTCTAACCAGGGTTTTGTGTAGTTACAGCATAACTTCTGACGCCATGTACTCTCGTCCTCCAGATATAATGGCCCGCATTCCATTAGCCTTATTGGTTATTTTCTGCACCTGTTCGTGAGACTTCAATGAAGTATGTAGCTGTACCCCTAAGTTCACTGTTTTTAACTCATTACCATTTGGAAAGTTTCTCTCACTGTCTTTCTATCGATCGATCCACCTATCGATTTGTTCACCTATTCTATTCTGTTATTGGTCAAGTCGTCTGGCAGATTGACCAGAATGTATTCGGCCTGTGAGTGCGTGATACAAGCCGTTGGAGTTAAAAAAAAAGGCAGCAACTGCAGTAAATTTGCCAGAAGACATTGAAGGATAAACAGCGTTACAGGATGAGTGGGGAATGGACATTTTTGAACGAGCCAGCAGCCGAAGGCTCTCTGGCGGCTCAAAAGGGTCTATCGCATCTGCCTTTATAATTATGCCCCACTTTAAGGTGGGTATATCACAGGTGATGGATGCGCTACTGCCCGTTTAGCACGAACACTTGAGACAAATGTGGACCCCACAGAATTTCAGGAATTCAATGTGATTAATTATTTTTTAAAAAGACATTGTGGAAAATCAACAAAGGGATGATTTCAGCTTTTAAGGCTCCAGGTTGTGGAACATAAGAACATAAGAACATAAGAAATAGGAGCAGGAGTAGGCCAATCGGCCCGTCGAGCCTGCTCCGACATTCAATAAGATCATGGCTGATCTGATCCTAACCTCAAATCTACATTCATGTCCAATTTCCTGCCCGCTCCCCGTAACCCCTAATTCCCTTTACTTCTTGGAAACTGTCTATTTCTGTTTTAAATTTATTTAATGATGTAGCTTCCACAGCTTCCTGGGGCAGCAAATTCCACAGACCTACTACCCTCTGAGTGAAGAAGTTTCTCCTCATCTCAGTTTTGAAAGAGCAGCCCCTTATTCTAAGATTATGCCCCCTAGTTCTAGTTTCACCCATCTTTGGGAACATCCTTACTGCATCTACCCGATCAAGCCCCTTCACAATCTTATATGTTTCAATAAGATCGCCTCTCATTCTTCTGAACTCCAATGAGTGGAGTTCCAATCTACTCAACCTCTCCTCATATGTCCGCCCCCTCATCCCCGGGATTAACCGAGTGAACCTTCTTTGTACTGCCTCGAGAGCAAGTATGTATTTTCTTAAGTATGGACACCAAAACTGTATGCAGTATTCCAGGTGCAGTCTTTTTTTTTATTCGTTCACGGGATGTGGGCGTCGCTGGCAAGGCCGGCATTTATTGCCCATCCCTAATTGCCCTTGAGAAGGTGGTGGTGAGCCGCCTTCTTGAACCGCTGCAGTCCGTGTGGTGAAGGTTCTCCCACAGTGCTGTTAGGAAGGGAGTTCCAGGATTTTGACCCAGCGACAATGAAGGAAAGGCGATATATTTCCAAGTCGGGATGGTGTGTGACTTGGAGGGGAACGTGCAGATGGTGTTGTTCCCATGCGCCTGCTGCCCTTGTCCTTCTAGGTGGTAGAGGTCGCGGGTTTGGGAGGTGCTGTCGAAGAAGCCTTGGCGAGTTGCTGCAGTGCATCCTGTGGATGGTGCACACTGCAGGTCTCTCCAATACTTTATATAACTGCAGCAATACCTCCCTCTTTTTATATTCTATCCCCCTAGCAATAAAAGCCAACATTCCGTTGGCCTTCTTGATCACCTGCTGCACCTGCATACTAACTTTTTGATTTTCTTGCACTTGGACCCCCAGATCCCTTTGTACTGCAGTACTTTCCAGTTTCTCGCCATTAAGATAATAACTTGCTCTCTGATTTTTCCTGCCAAAGTGCATAACCTCACATTTTCCAATATTGTATTGCATCTGCCAAATCTCCACCCACTCACCCAGTCGGTCTATATCCCCTTGTAGGTTTTCTATGTCCTCCTCACTCTCTACTTTCCCTCCCATCTTTGTATCATCTGCAAATTTTGATATGTTGCTCTCGGTCCCCTCCTCCAAATCGTTAATATAGATTGTAAAGAGTTGGGGACCCAGCACCGACCCCTGCGGAACACCACTGGCTACTGGTTGCCAGTCCGAGAATGAACCATTTATCCCAACTCTCTGCTTCCTGTTAGATAACCAATCCTCCACCCATGCCAGAATATTACCCCCAATCCAGTGATTCTTTATCTTGAGCAATAATCTTTTATGTGGCACCTTGTCGAATGCCTTCTGGAAGTCTAAATACACTACGTCCACTGGTTCCTCTTTATCCACCCTGTACGTTATGTCCTCAAAGAACTCAAGCAAATTTGTCAGACATGACTTCCCCTTCATAAAGCCATACTGACTTTGTCCTATTAAATTATGTTTATCCAAATGTTCCGCTACGATCTCCTTAATAATTTACTCCAAAATTTTACCCACCGCAGATGTCAGGCTAACTGGTCCATAATTTCCAGCCTTCTGCCTACTACCCTTTTTAAATAAGGGTGTTACATTAGCAGTTTTCCAATCTGCCGGGACCTTTGCTGAGTCCAGAGAATTTTGGTTAATTATTACCAAAGCATCCACAATCCCTGCTGCCACTTCCCTCAAGACCCTAGGATATAAGCCATCAGGTCCAGGGGATGTATCCACATTGAGTCCCACTAATTTACTGGGTCACAGGGCGGTGATATCCGGTGGAAATCAATTTCGCCTGCTTCCAGTTGATAGTGGTTCCCCCATAGACGTATATTAAGTTATTTTAAAACACATTGGAAGAGCTGAGGACGAAAATTGGCCCTAACTTTAGTTGTGTGTAACTGTGTGGTTCTATACTTCTATATTCGTGTGATAACGGAACTGTCTGACAATGCAACCAGCCTGATAATCAAACGTAGAGTTGGTATTACTTTAATCTCGTTTCGTCCAGCGAGTGCCTTCCAGTGAGACCTTAGACAATGAAAGTAACTGCCTATGACTGAATGGTTTGGGAAACGGTAACGTCATCTCGTCATTGTTACACCACTGAATTCTGTCCATTCATATTAAATATCATGGTAATAACTGCAACGTCACTCCTTGTTCATTGGGGAATGATCTACATGTTACGTACAATGTCTATTGCATCGGGTGCCTGTTAGACGCTCGCTTTGATATTCAGTTCTATCGAAGCCAATTTCGAGCGGTGGAATAATACAGGCGGCCGATTCACTTACGTCCGTTTTGCGCCACCGCCCGAGACGAATTTCTATCACTGAGCCTTTCAGATTAATCTATGCTTTGCCGCTCACCATCCTCAAAGCGTCATCGATAAAACTGTCATCGTTTCTCCATAAACAAACTGCTTGACTCTCCGAAAGCTCCCGTTGGATTGCCTGCTTCCTGCTGGATCTTCACTTTGCGAATCATATTGATGCCACTGGCCCTACAATCCTGTGTCTCGCCCATATAAGGTAAGACAATAAGAATTAGGAGCAGGACTAGGCCATACGACCGCTCGAGCCTGCTCCGCCATTCAATCAAATCATGGCTGATCTTCAACCTCAACTCCACTTTCCTGCACGATCCCCATATCCCTCGATTTCTCCAAGAGTCCAAAAATCTATCCATCTCTGTCTTGAATATACTCAAAGACTGAGCATCCACGGCCCTCTGAGATCGAGAATTCAAAGGACTCACCACCCTATGAGCGAAGAAATTCCTCCTCATCTCAGTCCTAAATGCCCGACTCCTTATCCTGAGACTATTCCCCCTAGTTCTGGACTTTTCAGCCAAGGGGGAAACAGCCTCTCAGCATCTACCCTGTCAAGCCCCCTCAGAATCTTATATGATTCAATGAGATCACCTCTCATTCTTCTAAACTCCAGAGAGTATAGGCCCATTCTGCTCAATCTTTCCTCATAGGACAACCCTCTCATCCCAGGAATCAATCTAGTGAATCTTCGTTGCACCATCACTAAGGCAAGTATATCCTTCCTTAGGTAAGGTGACCGAAACAATACACAGTACTCCAGTTGTAGTACTCCAGATGCGGGATGACCAAAGCCCTGTACAATTGCAGCAAAACTTCCTTACTCTTGTACGCCAATCCCCTTGCAATAAAGGCCAATATACCATTTGCCTTCCTAATCGCTTGCTGTACCTGCTTGTCAACTCTTTATGTTTCGAGTACAAGGACACCCAAATCTCTCTGAACACCAGCATTTAATGGTTTCTCACCATTTGAAAAATATTTTGTTTTTCTATTTTTCCTACCAAAGAGAATAACCCCATATTTCCCCACTTTATGCTTCATCTGCTACCTTCTTGTCTCCTCAATTAACCTGTATATATCCCATTGAAGATTCTTTACGTCCTCCTCACGGCTTGCTTTCCCACCTAGCTTTGTATCGTCACCAAGCTTGGCTTCATTACACTCGGTCCCTTCATCTGAATCATTAGTATAGATTGTAAATAGCTGAGGACTAAGCACCGATCCTTGCTGCACCCACTAGTTAAAACCTGCTTACTTACCTGTTCACCTATTGTTTTACCTGCTCTGCCCTTCTGGAACAATCAAAACCCTCGTAGCTTTTATTCCTGTGCTTACAATTCCAATTACATCATTCTTGCAAACTGCCATTACATCCTTCAAGCTACTGCCAATACTTACATAGAATTCGGTACAATTTACAGCACGGAAAAAGGCCATTCGGCCCTACTGGTCTATGCCGGTATTTATGCTCCACACGAGCCTCCCCCAACCCCTCATCACCTCGCCGTATCAACATGTCCTTCGATTCCTTTCTCCCTCCTGTATTTATCTACTTGCCCCTTAAATGCATCTATGCAATTCGCCTCATTCCAAATTCTCGCCCTCAAGGAAAACAGGTTTCTCTGAATTCCTTTTGGATTTATTAATCACTATCTTATATCTATGACCCCTAGTTTTATATTTCCAAATCGCGAAAACATCTTCTCTAATTCTACCCTCTCATGCCCCTTCATTATCTTATACACCACTATTATGTCATACGTCCTCCGTTCGCTTTTTCGAGAGAAAAGAGCCTCAGTTTGTTCGTTCTCCAATAATTAAACGCCAATAAACATCTACAGAGCACATGTGACATTTACTACTCCCACTTTCAACATACATGTCAGTCTTTACATGTGCTGTTTGTATGTTCTGATTTAGGGACTTAATGTTCCATTTCCGATCCCTGGAATGGGAGATTTACATCGCAGTGGCGCGCAAATCCAGTGGTAGCGGATCGGAGGTGGGTTAAAATTACCGCCCTATTTTCCTTTCCGGGCGGGGATAGCGGGCGGCCGCTTCACTGATGCCTGATTCGCACCTACACTGAAATTGAATTCCATGTCCATGACGCATCTCTAATCATTTCGGTTTATCTCTGTTATGGCGGTATGATTTGCTCTACTGAGCCCTTCACAAACGCTGATAAACAACAATTACTTAGTACTGCTTTACCTTCCTGACACTGATTCAGTTTCACTTCTGCAATAAAAATAATAATAATAATATTAGAAACAAAGACAAATACGTTTGAAACACTAACGATTATCAGATGGCTCCAGCCATCACCTCGGTCTGTTTCCATGTGAGGTATTTGTAGCAGATTAAATCTGCAATTCATTTCCAATCACAGACATGTTACGTGGTGGAGTCCAACATGAAGGATCACTACTGTAAGATAGCCACTAATAAATCCAACGTGGAATTCAGGAGAATCTTCTTTACCCAGGGCGTGTTAAGAATGTGGCACTTGCTACCACATAGAGTAGTTGAGGCGAATAGCATAGATGCATTTAAGGGAAAGCAAGATAAGAACATGAGGGAGAAAGGAACATAAAGATATGTTCACAGTGTTGGATCAAGTTTGATGGGAGGATGCTCGGTTGGAGCATAAACACCGGCAGAGACCAATTGGGCCGAATGAAATGATTGAACCAGTTCCAATGGATAATTTCAAGCGGGGTCCAATGTACATCATAGCACCCCGATCTGCTTTGAAAAAGGGGCCCACTGCCTAAAACAGGCCGTAGCTTTGAATGCCGAGGGTATATCCAAAAGACCCTTTATAAATTCGCGTAGTCAAATCACCGGAGTTAACAGGGGCGGGGGTGTAAAGCTACTGAACATAGCAACATAGAAACATAGAAAATAGGAGCAAGAGTAGGCCATTCGGCCCTTTGGGCCTGCTCCTCCATTCAAAATGATCATGGCTGATCGTCTAACTCAGTACTCTGTTCCTGCTTTTTCCCCATATCCCTTGATCCCTTTAGCATTAAGAAATATATCTATCTCCTTCTTGAATACATCTAATGATTTGGCCTCCATTGCCTTCTGTGGTAGAGAATTCCACTGGTTCACCACCCTCTGAGTGAAGAAATTTCTGCTCATCTCAGGTCTAAATGGCATCCCCCGTATACTGAGACTGTGACCCATGGTTCTGGACTCCCCAGCCATCCAGTCTGTCTAATCCTGTTGGAATTTTTTTATGTTATAACCGACTTTGAGGTTGTCACCTCCCGATTGAAGCTGATGTTACAAGCTTCCGTGATACTTAGTAGGAGTAGTTTGAACCTAACATCCGGGCCTTGTCAGGGGAAGGTTCGGGTCGACACATTTCATAGGAACAGGTGCAGGCCAGGAAACCCCTCGAGCCTGTGCTGTCCAAGAATTTGATAGAGAGGCTGTAAACCCTGTCCCATAAATTGATCACTAGCCAAGATGTCTTCAAATTAGTAGTTGGTAATTTTCAACTTCCGATGTTGGTGTAAGACAGTGGCAATTCAATCGGTCACGTGTTATAGGCCCCTTCAACTTTCCTTTGACTGTAATGAAGAGGAAAATCGCGCGTACAGCGTGTGGCCGATTCGATATCGTTTATTGCAGGCCACTTCCGAAAGTTTATATAGGCTCTAATAAAATTATAAAGTCTTTCTCAGTAATAGTGGCAGGGACATCACATTACATAGAATCACAGAATTATAGCAATTTACGGCACCGAGGGAGTCCATTCGGCCCATCGCGTCTGTGCCGGCTGAAAACGAACTGTCCAACATTCCAACTGTAACCTTGTAGGTTATGTCACCTCAAGTGCACATCCAAGTACTTTTTAAATGCCATGAAGGTTTCTGCCTCTATCACTTTAGGCAATGAGTTCCAGGCCCCCACCTCCCTCTAGGTGAAAACAATCTCCACAAATCCCCTCTAATCCTTCTACCAATTACAATAAATCTATGACCCCTGGTTATTGAACACCCTGCTAAGGGAAATAGGTCCTTCCTATCCACTCTATCTGGGACCCTCATAATTTTGTACACCTCAATTACATCACCCCTTAGCCTCATCTGTTCCAAAGAAAACAACCCCAGCCTCTCCAATCTTTCCTCATAGCTAAAATTCTCCAGTCCTGGCAACATCCTTGTAAATCTCCTCTGTACCCTCTCTAGTGCAACCACATCTTTCCTGTAATGTGGTGACCAGAACTGTACGCAGTACTCAAGCTGTGGCCTAACCAATGCTTTATACAGTTCTAGCATAACCTCCCTACTCCTATATTCTATGCCTCTGCTAATACAGGAATGTATCCCGCATGCCTTCATAACCACCTTATCTACCTTTCCTGCTAACTTCAGGGATCGGTGGACGTGCACTCTAAGGTCCCTCTGTTCCTCTACACTTCTCGGTGTCTTACCATTTATTGTGTATTCCTTTGACGTGTTTGCCCTCCTCAAATGCATTACCTTACACTTCTCCGGATTGAATTCGATTTGTCACTTTTCTGCCCACATGACCAGTCCATTGATATCTTCCTGCAGTCTACAGCTTTCCTCCTCACTATCAACTACAAGGCCAATTCTTGTATCATCTGCAAACTTCTTAATCATGCGCCCTACATTCAAGTCCAAATCATTAATATATACCACAAAAAGCAAGGGACCTTGTACTGAGCCCTGCGGAACCCCACTGGGAATAGCCTTCCAGTCACAAAAACACCCGTCGACAATTACACTCTGCTTCCTGGCACTGAGCCAATTTTCGATCCAACTTGCCACTGTTCCTTGGATCCCATGGCTTTTACTTTTCTGACCAGTCTGCCATGTGCGACCTTGTCAAAAGCCTTGTTAAAATCCATGTAGACAACATCAAACGCTCTCGACTCATCGATCCTCCTTGTTATATCCTCAAAAAATTCATTCAAGTTAGTCAGACACGATCTTCCCTTAACAAATCCCTGTTGGCTGTCCTTGATTAATTCCTGCCTTTCTAAACGACGATTAATACAGTACCTCAGAATGTTTTCCGGTAATTTGCCCTCCACCGACGTGAGACTGACTGGCCTGTAATTACTCAGTCGATCCCATTCACCCTTGTTCAACAATGGTACAATGTTAGCAGCCCTCCAATCCTCCTGTACCACGCCTGTAGTCAGAGAGGATTGGAAAATGATGGTCAGAACCTCCGCTATTTATTCCCTTGCTTCTCCTAACAGCCAGCGATACCTTTCATCCAGGCCTCGTGATTTATCTACTTTCAAAGACTCACTTCCTCTCTAAATATTTTTATCCCATCCAATGTTTCACATTCCTTAACTACAATCTCTGGATAATCTCCCTCTTGGAGAAGACAGATGCAAAGTATTCATTAAGAACCATCTTCCACCTCCACACATAGTTCACCTTTTTAGTCTCTAATAGGCCCTACTCATTCATTAGTTATCCTCTTACTCTTTACGTATTTATAAAACATCTTTGGGTTTTCCTTGATTTTACTTGCTAATATTTGTCATGCTCCCTCTTTGCTTTAAAAATGTCCTTTTTAATTTCACCCCTACACTTACTATACTCCTCCAGGCTTTCTGCGGTATTGAGCTCTCGGTATCTGACATAAGCTTCCCTTTCCTGCCATTTCCTACCCTGTATGCTCCTTGACATCCAAGGGGCTCCAAATTTGGGAGTCCCACCCTTTTTCTCTGTTGGAATATATTTGCGCTGAACCCTCACTATCTCCTTATTGAATGCCTCCCACAGCTCTGACTTTGATTTACCTTCAAGCAGCTGCTTCCAATCCATTTTTGCCAAATCACATCTCAGCTTAGTAAAATTGGCCTTTAACCAATTGAGAACTTCGACTCCTGGTCTGTCCTTTTCCACAAATTCACTATTTACTGTTCATGGTGAAGTCGATTTCATGCTTACCGGTATCTTTCAAAGTTTGCTTCAAAGTTTCTGAAAATTAAATCACAAAGCAAAAACTCCGGATGAATGAAATGCATGTTTGCATTGAAGAGAGGGAAATGTCAGGGGTTCACTTTAAATAACTCGTCCTGCGGAAACTGTCGAGATTTCGTCCATCTACCCTTACTTTGTTGTAGATTGATATCAATGGAAAAAAAATGGGGCGGTGTAAAACACGAGTGGACCAAGCCAATTTCTCGTCATTCAGACGAGGTAAAAAAACTTTATATTTTGCACGTGCGTTATAACATTTTACAATTAATGCTTGCAAAGCTTTCAAATACGTGCCACATCTGCAGAATAGACTAGGCCACGAGACGTGAGACATTCTGCCTTACTTGTAAGTTTCAGCTGAAGACTTAAAATAACTTCAATTGCATTCCTACTTGATCACTGGCTCGGCGAACAGATGGAGTATTGTGTCGAACACCGGGCACCACACTTTTCTAAGGATATCTAGGCCTGGTAGAGGGTGCAGAGGAGACGTGGTTGAAGATAACAAGGTTGAGGGAATTCGGTAAGGTGAGAGAGACTAGAGAGACTGGCTTTATTCTCTTTAGAGCAGAGAATGTGAAAGGGGATTCAATTAAGGTGTTCAAAATTAACAAAGAGAATCATAGTAATGAGAGATAATGAAGCAGTAGGAGCCCGCATGCAGTAAGACCTGGACAACATCCAGGCTTGCGCTGATAAGTGGCAAGTAACGTTCGTGCCAGAAAAGTGCCAGGCAATGACCATCTCCAACAAGAAAGAGTCTGCATTCAACGGCATTACCATCGCCAAATCCCCCACCATCAACATCCCTTGACCACCGGCGCACCGTGGATGCAGTGTGCACCATCCACAGGATGCACTGCAGCAACTCGCCAAGGCTTCTTCGACAGCACCTCCCAAACCCGCGACCTCTACCACCTAGAAGGACAAGAGCAGCAGGTTCATGGGAACAACACCACCTGCACGTTCCCCTCCGAGTCACACACCATCCCGACTTGGAAATATATCGCCGTTCCTTCATCGTCGCTGGGTCAAAATCCTTGAACTCCCATCCTAACAGCACTGTGGGAGAACCTTCACCTCACGGACTGCAGCGGTTCAAGAGCAATTAGGGATGGGCAATAAATGCTGGCTTTGCCAGCGATGCCCACATCACATGAACGAATAAAAAAAATAAAATTAAGGTGTTTAAAATTAGTTTTAACTAGCTTGTTGTTGGGATATGGAATGCACTCCCGGAAAGGGCGGTGGAAGGAGATCCAATTGTAACGTTCAAAAAGGGGAGTGGATACATACTTGAATGGCAGAAAATTGCAGCGTAAAGAGCAGGGGCAGTGGGACTAATTGCTTAGCTCTTTCAAAGAGCAGGTACAGGCAGGATGGGTCGAATGGTCTCGTTCTGTATCGTATCATTCTCTGATTCTAGTTTTGCAATTAGATTCTCTGGTGAAATGCTTGCTTTACATTCCCATATGCTATTTTACTTGTTCAAGTTCATTCATTTGAAGTCAATGGGAGTAATTTTACATTTGGTATAAGCTGGAGGCTATGGAATTGTACACCAAGTCAGTGGAATTGAAAATCGGGTGGGTTGTAAATTGGGCAGCCAATTTGAGATTGTCTATTTTAAACTTCCGCCCAAAGTTAAAATATCCCTCAGGGGTGTACAATGGGAGTCCTAGCCGAAGCCACCTGCATCCCCCCCGACGGATTAGTTTCAAAGTACCCACATTTTGTACGACTAATTTTCACTTTCCAGTTTTCCTATCCGATGTAAAAATTAATAACAGTAAAAGCAGCTCAGAACATAAATAAGACACGGGCGGGGGCGCAGAACAGGCGGTATCCCATCGAGCGCCCGTTATTCAGCTGCATTGACTTCAAAAGAGCTGATTATCACGCGTGTAATATAATGCAATTCTGTCTGTCAGGACCATATTGCACCTCCGTGATGGCATTCATATTCGAAAGGGGAGGACTTTGCACTGATTTACATTTAGAACGCTGCAGTGTGTACCATCCACAGGATGCACTGCAGCAACTCGCCAAGGCTTCTTCGACAACACCTCCCAAACCCGCGACCTCTACCACCGAGAAAGACAAGAGCAGCAGGCACATGGGAACGACACCACCTGCACGTTCCCCTCCAAGTCACACACCATCCCGACTTGGAAATATATCTCCGTTCCTTCATCGTCGCTGGGTCAAATTCCTGGAACTCCCGACCAAACAGCACTGTGGGAGAACCTTCACCACACGGACTGCAGCGGTTCAAGAAGGCGTCTCACCACCACCTTCTCAAGGGGCAATTAGGGATGGGGAATAGATGCTGGCCTCGCCAGCGACGCCCACATCTCATGAACGAATAAAAATAAAGGAGATTTAAAGGGCAATGCTGCATGGAATATCAGGTTCCAAATGTGGGCACCCAGCTCCACCTCACCTCTCTCTACCCCTCCACTGTCTCTCATTTGTCACACTGCTTGTCTGACAGCCGGTACTGGATGAGCAAAAAATTCCTCCAAATAAGAACATGAGAAATAGGAGCAGGAGCAGACCATCTAGCCCCTCGAGCCTGCTCCGCCATTCAGTCAGATCATGGCTGATCTTCAACCCCAACTCCACTTTCCCGCCCAATCCCCATATCCCTTGATTTCCTTAATGTCTAAAAATCTATCGATCTCAGCCTTGAATATATTCAATGACTGAGCATCCACAGCCCTCTGGGGTAGAGAATTCCAAATGTTCACAAGCCTCTGAGTGAAGAAATTTCCCCTCCTCTCAGTCCTAAATGGCCGACCACTTATCTTGAGACTATGCTCGCTAGTACTGGACTCTAAATATTGGGAAGACCAAAGCCATTGTCTTCAGTCCCGCCACAAACTCCGTTCCCTGGCTGCAGATTCCATCCCTCTCCCTGGCCACTGTCTGAGGCTGAACCAGATCGTTCACAACCTTGGCGTCCTATTTGACCCTGAGATGAGCTTCCGACCCCATATCCGCTCCATCGCCAAGACCGCCGACTTCCACCTCCATAACATCGCCAGTCTCCGCCCCTGCCTCTGCTCGTCTTTTGCTGAAACCCGCACTCACGCGTTTGTTACCGCTAGACTGGACTATTCCAATGATCGCCTGGCTGACCTCTCATCTCCCACCCTGCATAAACGTGAGCTCATCCAAAATTCTCCATCCCGTGTCTTAACTTGCACCAAGCCCCGTTCACCCATCACCGCTTTGCTCGCTGATCGAATTGGCTTCTGGTCCGGGAATGCCTCGATTTTAAAATGTTCGTTCTCGTTTTCAAATCCCTCCGCGGTCTCGCCCCTCCCTATCTCTGTAACCTCCTCCAACCCTAGAAACCTACGAGATCTCTGCACTCCTCCAATGCTTGTCTCTTGCGTATCCCCGATTTTAATCGCTCCGCCATTGGCGGCCATGTCTTCAGTTGCTCAGGCCCGAAGCTCTTGAATTCCCTCCCTAAAACTCTCTACCTCTCTCTCCTCCTTGAGGATGCTCCTTAAAACCTATCTCTTTGATCAAGCTTTTGGCCACCTGTCGTGATATATCCTTATGTGACTCGGTATTAATTGTGTTTTGCTCCTGTGAAGAGCCTTGGAGCTGGCCTTTATATCTAGAGGACGAGAGTACAAGGGGACATAAATTATGCTGCAACCATACAAAACCCTGGATAGGCCGCACCTGGAGTACTGTGAGCAGTTCTGGGCACCTCACCTTCAGAAGGACATAGTGGCCTTGGAGGGAGTGCAAGATAGGTTTACGAGAATGATACCCGGACATCAAGGGTTAAGTTACGAGGAGAGATTACACAAATTGTGGTTGAATTCTCTAGAGTTTCAAAGGTTAAGGGGTGATCTGATCGAAGTTTATAAGATATTAGGGGGAACACACAGGATGGATCGAGAGAAACCATTTCCGCTGGTTGGCGATTCTAGGAGTAGGGGGCACAGTCTAAAAATTAGAGCCAGACCTGTCAGGAACGAGATTAGAAAACATTTCTACACACAAAGGGTGGTAGAAGTTTGGAACTCTCTTCCGCAAACGGCAATTGATACTAGCTCAATTGCTAATTTTAAATCTGAGATCGACAGCTTTTTGGCAACCAAAGGTATGAAGGGATATGGGCTAAAGGCAGGTATATAGAGTTAGCTCACAGATCAGCCATGATCTTATCAAATGGCGGATCGGGCTCGAGGGGCTGAATGGCCTACTCGTGTTCCTATGTTCCTATGTTTTCTTACGTTAAAGGCGCTATATAATTGCAAGTTGTTGTTCTTGGCCTTAACTGACGAAAAATCTATCAATGAAAGAGCACAATCGCATCGAATATAATTCATCTGGAGCGGCTTAATCTTGACATATCAGCGAACAGACACATCGAATATTACACTGTAAATTTTGCCTTTGATACTAATAAATACACGTAACAGAATGAACGGAAATCGATGTGAAAGTGAACAGTTTGCACTGACTGTTAGATCAAAGTGAAGCGCCTTGGAACAAATTACCATATTAATGGAGCTAAAGAAAGGTAAGTTATTGCTGTTTGTTTTTGGTCTGTATTGTTATGCCACTTTTTCCTATTATACATTATCCTACACTCACCTGTGTCCGTGGAACTCTCTTTCAGTTTTTCAAGTTCTGGAAAGTGAACCCAAACATTGAGATTACGAATAATTAACCACTTTGGCAGGAGGAAAAGAAAAGCAGTATATTATTTAAATGGAGAGAGATTGCAGAACTCTGAGGTGCAGAGGGATCTGGGTGTCCCAGTACATGGATCACACAAAGTTAGTATGCGGGTACAGCAAGTGATTAGGAAGGCAAATGGCATGTTGTCATTTATTGCAAGGGGAATGGGATATAAAAGTAGAGATGTTTTGCTACAGTTGTACAAGACATTGGTGAAACCACATCTAGAATACTGTGTGTAGCTTTGGTCTCCTTATTTAAGAGAGGACATAATTGCTTTGGGAGCGGTTCAGAGAAGGTTCAATCAACTGATTCCTGGGATGAGGGGATTATCTTATGAGGAAAGGTTGGACAAGTTGGGCCTGTGTTGGCTGAAGTTTAGAAGAATGAGAGGTGATCTTATTGAAACATATAAGATTCTGAGGGGACGAGAAGGGTTTGATGCTGAGAGGATGTTTCCCCTTGTGGGAGAGACTAAAACTAAGGGCCACAGTTTATAAGTAAGCGGTTTCCCATTTAAGACAAGTTAAGACTTGTGCTTTGTAGATGGTGGAAAGGCTCTGGGTTGTCAGAGGGGAGTCACTCGCCGCAGAATACCCAGCCTCTGACCTGCTCTTGTAGCCACAGTATTTATGTGGCTGGCGCAGTTAAGTTTCTGGTCAATGGTGACCCCCAGGATGTTGATGGTGGGGTATTCGGCGATGGTAACGCGGTTGAATGCAAAGGGGAGGTGGTTGGACTCTCTTTTGTTGATGTGTAATGCACTATCAATAGTGTATGAAAAACAGAACTCACCTCGACATTAAATGCAGAGCGTGGAACCAACTAAGGAAGGGGAGGCGCTAAAGATGCCCCGGGGTTATCTCAGAATTAAAGTGAATTCAATCGTGGCTTTCAGAAAGGAATTGGATAAATACATGAAGGGAAAAAAATGCAGGGCTACTGGGAAAGGGCGGGGGAGTGGCACTAACTGCATGGATCGATGGGCCGAATGGCCTCCTTCTGTGCTGTAACCATTCTATGATTCTAACAGGCAGGAAATCCGATCCCACCCATATTATCCTACATTATAAGGCCAATTAGGCCCAGCCCTTATTTTGGCAGGTAACATATGAATTTGAGGTCTAAGTTTGGTTTCTTAAATTCAACCTTGGCCCCGATGGAAACATTTTAATAATGACTAAAACTGCTTCCAACAAGTAAAGACATTTCAAGTATATATTTTTTTTAAAAAGCGCATTGATTTTTTGCAGTGATTTACATTTCTCAAACCTGGTTTAGCTTTTATCCAAATAACTAAGGTTCAAACCACAAAGTAACATAGCACTGGTTACCGAATTGTTCATGAATCCAAAAATTTGTCAAAAACACTTTCTGCCATTCACAGAACAATTTTGTTTGAACAGAATTCACCTGATCTCGCCCAAATTTGGCAGTTTCAATGCACAGACGGACAGAGCAATACTGTGCGAATTTGGGGTTTGAAATCCATCAAGATTGTGGGCGCCAGCGTAACACGGGCGGTATCACATCGGCCTCCTGCTATGCTACTCGTCCATCATCCATTTCCATTGACTTCGGGTAATTTTATAGCAAACAAAGGGTGAAGTTGAAGGGATAAAATTTCCGATTGTTTCCACAAGGTGCGCGCTCAGATTCCAGCGAAATTGGCGACCTCTAACGCTGGTTCAAGATTTTTTTTTTTTTTTTTATTCGTTCACGGGATGTGGGCGTCGCTGGCAAGGCCGGCATTTATTGCCCATCCCTAATTGCCCTCAAGAAGGTGGTGGTGAGCCGCCTTCTTGAACCGCTGCAGTCCGTGTGGTGACGGTTCTCCCACAGTGCTGTTAGGAAGGGAGTTCCAGGATTTTGACCCAGCGACAATGAAGGAACGGCGATATATTTCCAAGTCGGGATGGTGTGTGACTTGGAGGGGAACGTGCAGGTGGTGTTGTTCCCATGCACCTGTTGCCCTTGTCCTTCTAGGTGGTAGAGGTCGCGGGTTTGGGAGGTGCTGTCGAAGAAGCCTTGGCGAGTTGCTGCAGTGCATCCTGTGGATGGTGCACACTGCAGCCACTGTGCGCCGGTGGTGAAGGGAGTGAATGTTTAGGGTGGTGGATGGGGTGCCAATCAAGCGGGCTGCTTTATCTTGGATGGTGTCGAGTTTCTTGAGTGTTGTTGGTGCTGCACTCATCCAGGCAAGTGGAGAGTATTCCATCACACTCCTGACTTGTGCCTTGTAGATGGTGGAAAGATTCACCCGGTCAGGCCATGCCCAAAAAATCTGGCTACCTTCCCAGGTGGAATTTGCCGATTACGGTGGTTCGGGGAGGCGAGCACGTTTCACAACTTTCTTCAGACCAAAAAATGTTGAAATTTCTAAGGAGTTGACTTGTGTATATCAATAAAACTATTAAATGGTTCAGGATAGTTTTATTCTGACGTCAATTTCAGTGAGTTGAAATCAGGTTTCTCACCGGGTGAGTACCGGATACTCTTATCAAAAATGCTTTATTTTGGCTGTTATTTTTAGCTGCATTAATCAAATTGCTCTAGGTTATCACTCTTCAATACATCATGGAATATATCTAAATGGAAAGGAAAGAAAAACAAACAATTCCGTTCATTTACACTTCCCAATTCTGCTGGTTCATGGAAGATATTATATTCGTGATTATGCAAATTAATTTCAACGGAAACTTGGAGCCGAAACTGACCAGCGCAGTTGCAAGTGTTTTTTGGCCATTATGCTCTGCTCGTGCCTAAATCGGAAATTGTAGCCTGAGACACATTTAGAGTTCAAACATGGAAATCGATTTGAAAATGGGAAATTTTGTCTCGCCTGAATCTTTTGCCGAGCGCTTCAGTTGTTCAAGTTCTGGGGAGTGAAGACAACACATGAGCAGCTGCACTTGGGATTGATTATACGACAAAAACATTTACAAATCACCATTGACAACCTCAATATGACAAGGAACATCCCGCTCGTCACCTTTGGTGTCATTCATATCTACTTGAGTAAACAGTTTAATGTTTCAAAGGGTTTAACATTCAACTTCCGCAAGAGAGAGTCCAACCACCTCCCCTTGACACTCAACGGCATTACCATCGCCGAATCCCCCACCATCAACATCCTGGGGGTCACCATTGACCAGAAACTTAACTGGACCAGCCAAATAAATACTGTGGCTACAAGAGCAGGTCAGAGGCTGGGTATGCTGAGGCGAGTGACTCACCTCCTGACTCCCCAAAGCCTTTCCACCATCTACAAGGCACAGGTCAGGAGTGTGATGGAATACTCTCCATTTACCTGGATGAGTGCATCTCCAATAACACTCAAGAATCTCGACACCATCCAGGACAAAGCAGCCCGCTTGATTGGCACCCCATCCACCACCCTAAACATTCACTCCCTTCACCACCGGCGCACTGTGGCTGCAGTGTGTATCATCCACAGGATACACTGTAGCAACTCGCCAAGGCTTCTTCGACAGCAGCTTCCAAACCCTCGAACTCCAGCACCTGGAAGGGTGAGGGCAGCAGGCACATGGGAACAGCACCACCTGCACATTCCCCTCCATGTCACACACCATCCCGACTGGGAAATATATCGCCGTTCCTTCATCGTCGCTGGGTCAAAATCCTGGAACTCCCTTCCTAACAGCACTATGGGAGAACCTTCACCACACGGACTGCAGCGGTTCAAGAAGGCGGCTCACCACCACCTTCTCAATGGCAATGAGGGATGGGCAATAAATGCCGGCCTCGCCAGCGACGCCCACATCCCATGAATGAATGGAAAAAATCTCATGCCGGTTGCAGAACTGGCGATTCGTCCTTTACCACAGGTTTTCTATTCGTTCCATTAAATATTTCTTCATATTTAAATACTTTAAAAACGTGCCTGCTACTGCCTGTTCACCCACGAAAGCTAGTGCAATTTGAAAAGCCTTCCCTAACCAGTGCAATCGTTGAAAATTCACAATGACGACCCGTGCGAGTAGTCATTATTGTGGCCTGGACCTATTCTGCGCAGATGAGATAAGAAAGAATTTCTTCACTCACAGGGAGGTGTATCTTTGGAATACTCTACCCCAGAGGGCTGTGCATGCACAGTCTTTGAATATATTCAAGAATGAAATGGATAGATGGTTGGACTCTCAGGGAATGAAGGTATATGGGGATCGGGCAGGAAAGTGCCGTTGATTTGGAAGATCAGCCATGATCTTATTGAATTGCGGAGCAGGTTCTCGGGGCCGTATGGCCTTCTCCTGTTGCTATTTCTTATGCTTCTTGTTGAATTTTAAACCAGCTCAAAGAATCGGGGAAGCCCCAAAGTAAGTGGTTTGGGGCATAACTCGCTTCCGTTTAAAATCCCCCCATCTTTTGCACTGGTTCGGCCGATTCCGTCTGGATTGAGCTAATATTACTGACGTAAACAAACGGAAACTCTTGGGCCTAAAATTTCCGCTGGATTTCATTGGCTTTTTCCGTTCAATTCGGCCAAATCCGCGCAAAAAAATCGTGGGGTTTTCAACGTAAGTGAGTTAAGCCCCAGACCACTTGCGGTTTTCTGCAATCTTTTGTGCTGGTTCCAGATTCAATTCGCCGGAAATAACCCACAAAGCTGGTCACGCCCCCCAGGTCGAAATTGCCAGATTTCGCTGATTGCCCTGGTTCATGAAAGATTTTACGTTTGTGATTACGCAAATTAATTTTAGCAGAAGCGGAGTCTAATCTAACCAGTACAATTTCAAGCGCATTTTGGTTGCAAAGTTCTGATTGTGCTCAAAAGGGAATCTACCCAGACAGTTAGAGTATGCCCATGTCATGCTGCCTACCTTGGTATTGGTATTGGTTATCCCGGTACCAATCTCAAATGTGATCCTCTTAAGTTCATGGTTAATAAGGTGTGTCAATAACTCCATTTCCAGTATGCCACTAACCATTATCAATCGGGCATGTGACTTTAATTGTCAGACACTGGGGAAATTCACTGAAGATGTTCAACATTATGAGCGGTTTTGCTCCAGCAAGTAAGGAGAAACGGTTTGCTCTGGCAGGAAGATTAACACCAGAGGAGGTAAATTTAAGGTAATTAGCAAAATAATCAGGGGGAGGAGATGAGCAGAATCGTTTGTACATAGTGAGTTGTTACGATCTGGGATTTACTGCCTGAAAGGCCGGTGGAAGCAGATTCAACGTAAACTTTCAAATGGGAATTGGGTAAAAACTTGGAGCAGGGAATTGCAGGGCTGTGAGGACCAAGGGTCGCCTTTTCAAAGAGCCAGCACATGCACGATGGGCCTAATGGCCTCCTTCTGTGCTTTATGATTCTATAATGAGGTCATGCATGACATTTGCTACCTCATAATGTAAATTGATTCAGCGTTCCCAGTTAATTCAAACTCCTCACAACTCAGGATCCTGACATATTTAATGTTTCCAACTGGCCTGAAAGAGATACTAACGGATGATAGGTTTGAAACACAAAAAAAAACATTGAAATTTAAAAAATTAATTTACCATTCTCACACCGACGCAGATTATCCTCTGCAACAAAAAACAATCATCATTATTATTAATAATAATACGAATTTCACTAAAAGTATTGGTAGAGTTAATGGCAGTCATAATAGTAATAATGAAATTGGAAACAATTTTAATTATATTTGTATGGCCTGGGCCATTACATTTGATCAGTTTTCATGCAAAATATTTGTAACAAATTCATTTAGAAAATAAATATTTGTCACAACTGCAGACAAGTCTGGTTAGACCCCATCTGAAACATTGTGGCCAGTTCTGGGCACTGCACCTCAGGAAGGATATATTGGCCTTGGAGGGGGTGCAACGCAAGTTTACCAGAAAGACAACGGGGAGACAAGGGTTACATTATGAGGCTGGACTAGGCTTGTCGTCCCTCGAGTATAGAAGATTAAGGGGTGATCTAATTAAGGTGTTTAAGATGATCAAAGGAGTTGATAAGGTGGATAGAGAGAAACTATTTCCTCCGTTAGGGGAGTCCCAAACAAGGCGGTATAACCTGAAAATTAGAGCTAGGCCGTTCAGGGTTGATGCCAGAAACCGTTCCTTCACGAAAAGGGTAGTGAAAATCCGAAACGCTATGCCACAGAAAAGATATTGAGGCTAGATCAAATGAAAATTTCAAAACTGAGATTGATAGATATTTTTACTTTAACCAGTCAGAAACTCCGCGTGTTTAATGCGGGAGGTGTAATACTATTTATTATCTCGACAGTTGTGACAGGAGTGAAATTTTGTAATGTTCCCTTTCTATGCTGTTGATCTTTTTTGCAGTGGTAGACTCTGGGCATTGTTTCGATGAAAGCATTGCTTTTGTGTTAAAACGAGGTCCTGAAGAATTACAGTGTCACTTACTGCCACAAGCTAAAGAAACTGGCAAAGAAGGGGACTCGTATAATACTGAACATTCCTGCAAGGTAGTGAGCAGATTTGTCAACTTGAAAGTCATGGGCAATGGGCAAGAATCACGATACCCGTTTGATTTATCAAAGAGGGGAGCGCTACTATGACGCTCCCGCTCTAAATGTTACGTTAGAACTTCATATTGGAGAATATGGTGAACTCCTGAACGTAAGGGACATGGGTACGCATATAATTATGACCAGCTACTCTAACCACAAAATTTGAAACGGTAGGTAAGAGGAGCACAATGTCATTGCAAATGGTGAATTTGATATGAAGGGTGTCATGTTTTCTCACCAGCATCGTTTAATTTTTGATTTGCTTCTTCTAGTTCTGGAAAACAAAGCCGAACATTTCCGCTGGTCATCTGTGTCCTCTGGTTACCGATCATTCTGCCACTGGAAACAGTTTCTCCCTATTTACTCTATCAAAACCATTCAGGAATTTGAACTCCTCTATCAAATCTCCTCATTACCTTTTCTGTTCCAAGGAGAACAATCCCAGCTTCTCCTGTCTCTCCACATTACTGAAGTCCCTCATCCTCGGAACCATTCTAGTAAACCTCCTCTGCACCCTCTCCAAGGCCTTGACATCCTTCCTAAAGTGTGGTGCCCAGAATTGAACACAATACTCCAGCCGAGGCATAACTAGTCTTCTACAATGGTTCAGCACAACTTCCTTGCTTTTGTATTCTATGCCTCTATCAATAAAACCGAGGCTCCCATGGGTTTTTTAATTACTAGCATTCTGCGACAGATCTACCTCTCCAATCATGGTCAAGTCAAGCTCTAAGCCCTCTCATCATCTGTGGTGTGTCTTGAGCGCATTCAAAACCCTGTTGCCCATTTCTTAATTCGCACCAAGTCCCGTTCACCCATCACCCCTGTGCTCGCTGACCGACATTGGATCCCGGTGTGGCATCACCTCGGTGTTCGAATTCTCACCCTCATGTTCAAATCCCTCCATGGCCTCGCCCCCTCCAGATGTATGTAACCTCCTCCAACCCCGCAACCCTCCGATATCGCTGAGTTCCTCCAATTCTGGCCTCTTGTGGATTCCTGATTGCCATGCCTTCAACTGCCGAGACCCTAAGCTCTCCAATACCCGCCATATAACTCTCCGCCTCGTTACCTCTCTCTCGCCTCCGTAAGGACGCGCCTTACAGCAAAGCTCTTCCACCAATCGTTTGTTCACCTGTTCTAATATCTCCTTATGGAGTTCGGTGTCAAATTGTTGTTTGATAATCGTTCCTGTGAACCGCCTCAGGACGTTGTAATACGTTAAAGGCGCTATATAAATGCAAGTTGTTGTTGTTTTGCCGGATTATATATCTGAGGACTTGAATGGAATTAATATCGGACGAAGCGTTCAAGAGGCGATTCCGCCCGTTCTGTGCCACTGCCCGAGACGTATTTCGACCCCTGACAGTTTAATCATATTCATTACCATTGGGGTCCTGTGCCTTCATTGTGTGATGCCAAGAATATGGTTGGATGAATAGCGGTAGAAATTCATCTTGAATAGTTGGGCGAAAAAGGGCGGTTTTGCTTCGGGCGCCTGTTATACGCCTGTTATACGCCTGGCTTGATATTCTGTTCTATTGAAGTCAATGGAATATTAGCCAGGGAGCGTAACGTGCGGCCCATTCGACATCGCACGTTTAGCTATGCTGCCGAATGAGAAAGATCGTCAATAATTAATCCAATAGGGAATTCAGCAGAAACATCTTTTTCCAGGGTGTGCTTACAATGCGCAACCACAAGGAGTAGTTGAGTCGAATTGCATGGACACATTTCAGGAGAAGCTGGATAAACACATGAGGGAGAAAGGAAGAGAAGGTTATGTTGATAGGGCTGGATGAAGAGGTGTGGGAGGAGGCTCACACAATTCAAAACATATAAAGAAGTTTCTCCTTAATTCTCTATTGGATTTCTTGTTAACTATCTTGTGTTCACGGCCCCAGTTTTGGTCTTCGCCACAAGTCGAAACATCTTCTCTACGACTACCATATCAATCCTTTCATAATTTGGTCACCCCCCTAAATGTAAAACAATGTAAGAGGGAAAAACCTTGAGATTATCTGTATAGCTTTAACACATGTGAATAGAATGAAAGTTTAGAGCGTGTAGCATGAGAATGAAACTATCCGTCATACATGCAGAAACCGTTAGCATTCCGTGGGAGAGTTTCCTCACCTTTCTCTTTCCTATCTTGTGTAAATTTGTCTGAATCTGTAAATCGAAACGATATCTCTTCAGATGCTGTGCTCTGAGTACGTTGCTTCCCTCTGCATCAACTCGTATTTGCAACTATTGCCACAAGGAGCTCTCCACTCCCGTTCATTAATTGGTCAGGTGTGATAAAGTGCCCAGGTATTCGATTCTGGACAGCCACAAATTAACCGGGACGTGGGCAGTGACGCAAAACGGGCGGTATCGCAATAGCACTGCCCCCGATGTTAACTTCAATGGAACTAAATATTGGGCGTGTCCTATAACGGGCGCTCAAAGCGATTCCCCCTTCTTTGCAACCCCGGCCATGTCCAATTTGGCCATCAATGAGTTCAGGTGCTGCTGGCTTATTGCCAATAGACCGTACTACCCGTGACTGCAGTTAAATCACTTGGTTACCTCTCGAAAGTGTGGAACCGTGATGGAGGAAGGCCATCAGAACGAGTCACAGGTTACATGAGGAAAAAATAATTTTACACAGCGAGTGGTTAGGATCTGGAATGCACTGCCCGAAGGGGTGGTGGAGGCAGATTCAATCATGGCCTTCAAAAGGCAACTGGAGAAGTATTTGGAAGTTTAAAAAAAACAGGGCTCCGGGGATAGGGTGGGCTCGTTGGATTACTCTGCATAGAGCTAGCACGGACTCAATAGGAGGAATGGCCCCCGTTCGTGCTGTAACCATTCTATGATCCTATGATTCTAAAGCAGTTGTGCTCACCCTTGAAGGAGCCAATGGCGTCCACGGCGTGCAAGGATGGGTGGCGTCAGTTAAGTGGAGAGACGAGAGAATCTGGGATTATTCACCTCAGAGCAGAGAAGATGCAGGGAAGAAATAATCAGAAAAGGTTTTGATAGAGGACACAAGAAGAAACTGCATCCACTGAGGGGAGGGCCGATAACCAGAGGACACAGGTTTATGTTAATGGTCAAAAGACGTGAGATGAGAATTCTTTTCCGCAGCGAGTAAAAAGCACTACTGGAAACTGATGCAACATTAACTATCAAAAGGGGAGTTGGTGCAAGCAGGGGAGAAAAATGAAGGGCTATGGGAAAAGAGCGGGAGACTGTTTGGATAGCTCTTTCAAAGAGCCCGCACAGGCACGATGGGCCGAATGGCCTGTTCCTGTGCTGTAAGATTCTATGATTCCCGTGTCGCAGCTGCAGTACAAAACATATCAATGAGTCATTAATATAATTGGAAATTGGAAACGAAGGAACAAGAAGTTAAGAAGGAACTGATACAAAATAGTTCTTGATCACAGTGAGAATGTTGTGGGCGATTGTAGAAAACCCATTGTAAAATAAAAGGATATCTGAGGGCACAGAGTGGAGAGAGTAGACCCAACAGGACTGGTATTCATAGATGGCCCAGGCAGCACGTAGAGAATAGAATTCCTTGCACCACGGGGCTAGTGAGCACAGATTGATTTGGTTAATATGAAATGGGAGAGAGCTATGACCCAACCAGGTAACATACAATTATCATGGAGCTGTTACTTTGGGAGGCGGTTGGAGGATTTTTTTTTATTAATCGTTCATGAGATGTGGGTGTCGCTGGCGAGGCCAGCATTTATTGCCCATCAGGAATTGCCCTTTAGAAGGTGGTGGTGAGCCGCCTACTTGAACTGCTGCAGTCCGTGTGGTGAAGGTTCTCCCACAGTGCTGTTAGGAAGGGAGTTCCAGGATTTTGACCCAGCGACGATGAAGGAACGGCGATATATTTCCAACTCAGGATGGTGTGTGACTTGGAGGGGAACGTGCAGGTGGTGTTGTTCCCATGTGCCTGCTGCCCTTGTCCTTCTAGGTGGTAGAGGTCGCGGGTTTGGGAGGTGCTGTCAAAGAAGCCTTGGCGAGTTGCTGCAGTGCATCCTATGGATGGTACACACTGCAGCCACTGTGCGCCGGTGGTGAAGGGAGTGAATATTTAGGGTGGTGGATGGGGTACCAATCAAGCGGGCTGCTTTGTACTGGGTAAACAAATCGGGGCTAGGTCTCTCATCAGATTTTAGTAGAAAACACCTGCAGCCATTTTAAAGATATTGGTTGTGATATTGGACATCAGCGAGGTCACACAAACAGGCAGAATCGCTTTTGGCGCCCGATGTAGGCCACGTCCGATATTGAGCACCATTGAAGTCGATGGAAACGTATAATGGGCGCTCTAAGCGATGGCGCCTGTTTTACGTCCCCGTCCATGAAAATTTCACCCGTTAGGAGGTGACGTTTCACGGGAATCCTTTCAGAGAAGGAAGGGGAAAATGCTCTGTGGACATATACTCTATATTGAGAATGCAGGTTGAGTATTTTCTTGGATACAAGAATGTGTGCATCAGACGCAAAAAAAGTGGAAGACTGAAAATGAAACACATTCACGAAGACCAAACACAACAGTTTAAAAGGAATCAGAATTGCAACAGCATGTAGAATTCAGTGAAGCAGTTAATCCATAATCGAGGCAAACGGTCCTCAAAATGAGGATAAGCACATTGGAAAAATTCCGAATGATTATTTCATACAAAAATATGTACATCCCTCAATTTGTTCCCAAACACAATGAGCTGGAAATTGGTCTTGTGAAGTAGCCCAAAACGGGCGGTATTGCATCCGCTCAGTGTTATATGCTTCGCTTGAGTTCTATCACGAAATGTAACTGAATGTCTGGTGGGGGGTATAACGGGCGCCCGTTTTCAGCAAGAACCCGAAACGCATGTCTACCCCGTTTGTGCCCTTCCTTCCACTCAGAAACACATTATTAACGAGATTGGTGAAGCGTACGTTTATGGAGACTGTGCTTGATCGAGCGCAAGATGACTAGAGAGCGTGAGTTTAACTATTATTTTTTTCCAGGCACAGTCTCAGGGGTGTGGAGTGATCAATTCCATCGGAACTCAAAGAACGAACACTTTTACGATTGAAATAATCCACTGCTCACCATTTTTTTCACACCTTTCTGTCAAGTCTACAAATGTGAGAAAGATCACACATATCGCCATAAATGCGGGGATATTTAAAGCTTTTAGGAATTGACCGGAGGTGCAGTCAATGAAACTATTAAAAAATTGCCCACGTACCGACAGTTCACGCAATGCATTTTGTTAAAAAGTTAATATGCAGGTACAGCATTGAATAGGAAGGCAAATGGAATGTTGTCATTTATTGCAAGGGGACTGGAATATAAAAGTAGAGATGTTTTGCTACAGTTGTACAGGGCATTGGTGAGACCACGTCTGGAATACTGTGTGCAGTTTTGGTCTCCTTATTTATAAAAGGACATAATTGCTTTACAGGCGGATCGGAGAAGGTTCACTCGACTGATTCCTGGGATGAGGGGGTTATCTTATGAGGAAAGATTGGACAAGTTGGGCCTTTATACACTGGAGTTTAGAGGAATGAGAGGTGATCTTATTGAAACATATAAGATCCTGAGAGGACGAGAAGGGGTAGATGCTGAGAGGATGTTTCCCCTTGTGGGAGAGACGAGAACTAGGGGCCACAGTTTAAAAATTAGGGATTTCCCATTTAAGTCGAAGATGAGCAGAATTTTCTTTTCTCTCAGAGGGTCGTGAGTCTGTGGAACTCCCTTCCCCAGAGAGCGGTGGAGGCAGGGTCATTGAATATTTTTAAGGCTGAGTTAGATAGATTCCTAATTAACAAGGGAGTCAAAGGTCATAGTAGTTAGATCGGAAAGTAGGGATGAGGTCACACTCAGGTCAGCCATGATTTTATCAAATGGCAGAGCAGGCTCGAGGGGACGAATGGCCTACTCCTGCCCTTAATTCGTTTGTTCGTTTGTTCCTCCCCGGCGCCCCCCCCTCCCCCCCAGGTGTACTCAGTTTCCTCATGATGTCTGAATGACCCTCAGGTGCCCATAGGTACACTCCCCACAGCCCATCCCACGATATAAAGGAAATTATTTGGTAAAACAAAACCGTTGGCTTCACTTCAACATGAGCATTGATTCCTGGGTATTATTAACCATCATATTTGCACTTATTGTCCCGATCTACACAAGTGTGAATATTGTCAATCTTATTGAATACAGTAATTAAGAAATGCATGATAAATTGAAGCTGTTAAGAACTCAATGTTAAGAATTGGGGCAATTGCAAAACGATACACAGCAGGTGCAAGAAACACTAATGTCTTATTATGTTCTTATTTACCTTTGTCACACTGCCTCAACTTTTCCTCTGTAAAGAGAGAAATATTAACGTGGGAAAGACGAAGGATTAAATCGATAGTACTGTCCAGTTTACACAGCACGGTGTATTACAAAAACAATCCGTATTGGTGACAGAACTGGAGTATTACATCCGAATTCGTCAAAGATAGTGGGGTAGGAATTAATCTTAAAGGATTGGCCGCCCGTTTTACACAACGCCTAATATTCAATTCCACTGACTGCAATGTAACTGAATATTGGGCTGATGCCACACGGCCCATTTCTACCAATTTGCTGTGCCAAAACCTGGGATGTGAATAAACCAAATCACACTTGAGCGTTGTTATCAGATTCATGAACAAATTCGTGAATAATCTCTTCACATCAATTTCAACTGAAATAACTAATTAATATTTCGGAATATTTTGGAACCACTGTCTGATTTTCTCTCACCTGCAGCTTTTAGAGCTCGTTTCAATTCATCATTGTCTGAAAGCAGCAAAATATTGGGACGTGTTACACTTCGGAGTTGAGATGGGGAGAATTGTTTTTTACCCAATTATTTATGATCTGGAACGCATTGTCTGAAACGGTGGTGGAAGCATATTCAATAGTAACTTTCGGAAGGATATTCATTATGTAGTTGAAAAGGCAAATTTGCAGGGCAATGGCAAAAGAGTAGGAGAGGGGAGAGTGGGACCACTTAGGGCATAGGAACATAAGCAATAGGAGCAGAAGTAGGCCATACGGCCCTCGAGCACGCAACGCCATTTAGCTGATAGTTGATTGCTCTTACAAAGAGCCAGAACAGGCAGGATGGGCCGAATGGCCTCCTTCTGTGCTGAACGATTCTATGATTCCCAGATTCTATAATACATCAAACAATCAGAGACGATTAGGCGATTTGAATCCGATTTCCCGACTTGGGATTTATTTGGGCAAGGCTGCATTAGTGGCAAGTAACATTCGCGCCAGACAAGTGCCAGGCAATAACCATCTCCAACAAGAGAGAGTCTAATTACCTCCCTTTGACATTCAACGGCATTACCATCGCCGAATTCCGCCACTATCAACATCCTGGGGGTCACCATTGACCAGAAACTTAACTGGACCAGCCACATGAATATTGTGGCTACAAGAGCGAGTCAGAGGCTGGGTATTCTGCGGCGAGTGACTCACCTCCTGACTCCCCAAAGTCTTTCCACCTTCTACAAGGCACAAGTCAGGACTGTGATGGAATACTCTCCACTTGCCTGGATGAGTGCAGCTCCAACAACACTCAAGAAGCTCAACACCATCCAGGACAACGTAGCCCGCTTGATTGGCACCCCATCCACCACCCTAAACATTCACTCCCTTCACTACCGGCGCTCTGTGGCTGCAGTGTGTACCATCCACAGGATGCACTGCAGCCACTCGCCAAGGCTTCTTCGACAGCACCTCCCAAAAGCGCGATCCCTACCACCTACAAGGACAAGAGCAGCAGGCACATGGGAACAACACCACCTGCACGTTCCCCTCCAAGTCACACACCATCCCGACTTGGAAATATATCGCCGTTCCTTCATCGTCGCTGGGCCAAAATCCTGGAACTCCCTTCCTAAAAGCACTGTGGGAGAACCTTCACCACACGGACTGCAGCGATTCAAGGCGGCGGCTCACCACCACCTTCTCAAGGGCAATTATGGATGGGCCATAAATGCTGGCCTTGTCTGCGACGCCCACATCCCATGATGGAATAAAAAAATACACAAGGATTGTCCTTTCAGTGGACTTTAATGGATGGAACTTGGGGTGTGGTGTCTTATGGGCAGGCAATCAGATATGGCCCGTTTTGAAACATCTCTCAAATGAACCCCTGTCAGAGCTATCACAGGGCAAATAAGTGAAGGGTGCGCTGAAAGCGTTGGATAAAGCAGGGTCGGAGGAGGATCATATGGAGCATAAACACCAGCATAGAGTGATTGGGCCGAATGGCCTATTTCTGTGCTTTGGACTCGATGCATCTCGATCATTTCCTTTAGGTGGTGAATCTATAATGAGGTGTCACCTCTTTTAAATGATCACTATGAGAATGAGGGGAGATAATTCTTAACGCAGTGTGTATTGTTAACTTTGAGCAATGTTGTGAAATGGGCGATATCCAATTGGCCGAACGTGTTATGAACCGCCCGATTTTAACTTTCAATTGCACCATCGCTCAAATTTATAATTACCTGCAATGTGTTGATGGAGCTTTGGATGTTTTGCCACAGGCAATAATTCAGGCATCGACCATGTCATACTTGTAGTGGAAATCCCATACATATCTGAAGCTGCGAATGATGCGGGTATATGGGGATAGCGCTGAACAGTGCGATTAATATTGGCTTTTTTCGAGCAGAGTGAGTTACAGAAACAATGGGCCGAATTGTTTTGTACAGAACCTTAAAATTCTACAGTTCTAAGATGAACCATGACCAAAGGCAACGGGAGGTTCATTTGTATGTAAGAATAAAGGAGATGGGAAACAGATACACTTATAACGAGGGGGCACAGATTTAAGGTGAGAGGGGAGAGATACAAAAGGATCCAGAGGGGCAATTTTTTCACTCAAAGGGTGGTGAGTGTCTGGAACGAGCTGCCAGAGGCAGTAGTAGAGGCGGGTACAATTTTGTCTTTTAAAAAGCATTTGGACAGTTACATGGGGAAGATGGGTATCGAGGGATATGGGCCAAGTGCAGGCAATTGGGACTAGCTTAGTGGTATAAACTGGGCGACATGGACATGTTGGGCCGAAGGGCCTGTTTCCATGTTGTAACTTCTATGATTCTATGATTCTATAACTAACACAAGTAGCCCCTTATTCAATCTCAGGGGATCCCAATAGAGATTGAGAAATACCTTGTTAGCGCCACATTATACTGTCTGTTTATTTTAGGCAACTCGCTATGCGTGACAATACTTTTCATTTTATGTCATATTTTCTCTCTCAAATCCTCACACCATAATTCTTCAGAGGTTCTCTGGAAATTAATTGAGACCCAATTCTTGCTCGCCATTATTCTCAGGACATTTGTACCAGCGTTGCTTGGTTAGCTGTTGTGGCAGAGTAGGCAGCATATTCGTTTACGTCAGTACCAAGGAAGGTTGTGGGCTCGAGCCCCACTCCAGCAGAGTTAAGCACAAAACACTAGCTGACACTCCCAGTGCAATGCTGAGCGAGCGCTGCACTGTCGGAGGTGTCGTCCTTCGGATGAAACATTGAGCCAACTCTCTGGCGTAAGATAATCCCATTGCACCTTTTCAAAGAAAAGCAGGGGAGTTTTCCCCCGTGTCCTGGCTGGTATTTATCCCTTGCCCAACATCACTAAAAAAAACAGATTGTCTGGTCATTATCCCGTTGCTGTTTGTGGGATCTTGCTGTGCGCAAATTGGCTTCTCCGTTACAACAGTGACGCTGCTTTGGTGGGCCGAAAGGTGGTATATAAATGCAACTCGTCCTCTTTCATTAACTTCTCAAATTCACATTAGCTATCTTGACATATGACTGCTCTTCTAAATATTTCGGCGTTTTATGTTTAAGTAAACCCTCTGGTATTTGCCTATGTCTGGCGTACAGTGAGTTGTCTGGATTCTCCGGGTCTGCCTTTTTGATTGTACTGAAAACCAATACAGATTCTCTGCTAATATGCTTTTACCTTTGCTCTTCGTAACCAGTGAGTTTGCTGTAAGCAGATTTACATTTCAATGCACCAGTGATAATTAACGTAACAGTGCCAATATTAACGTTTACAACAGCCTGCGTACTTTGCAGAAAGGGTATCCAGTAAACAAAGCATCGGGAACGTATTTACTTAATGACCACACAAGATATTAAGTTCCAACACTAGAAATATACACACCCATTAGTTGCTACTTATATGAAGTGCATTTCAATAAACTATTACATTTCTTAATTTTATTCCACCCATGTATACGACGATTGTGTCCGTATCAATGTTCTGAGCACGTAAAAATGGGCTACGATATATTTGAACAGATAATTAGTAAATCAGGCCATAACTCTCTATCTCTCCTTCTCTCTCTGTCTCTTTCTCTTAATCTCTCCTTCTCTGTCTCTCTCCCTGTCTCTCTATTCATTCTCTCTCACACACACACATTACCATCCCATAATTTATCAAATGCCTTCTGGAAGTCAATTGAGACCAAATCCTTGATTTCCGTTATTCTCAATGAATTGTATCAGTGCTTTCAAAATGAGCAAATCGTCATAAATTCACGTTAACTATCTCTGACATTCGATCGCATATTGGTTGTTTTTATTAAACTACACTCCCTGGTATTTTCTAACCCATTTGTGTTTGTGTGTGTGCGTGCATGTGTGCGCGTGCGTGTGTGCCGGCCCATGTGTGTATATGTGTGTTAAATATGTGATCAAACTAAGTTCCCTCCACAAAGCAATGAGGTGACGCTCAATAAGCTTGGATATTTATATCAGTATCTATATCAGTATTTATATCGAGATCAATATTATATACCTTTATCAATGCCTACATCAATATCTATATACCTTTATCTGTATCTAAATTTAAATCTAAATCATCTATATAATCCATATCTATACGGATATCGATATCTGAAATCTATGTTTATAACTATATGCATGTATACGTTTATCTATTTATATTATCGATGTCATATATATGTAGATATCTATCTATATATATATATATATAGATAGATATATATAGATAGATATATACATATATATATATAGATAGATAGATATATACATATATATATATATATATATATATAGATAGATAGATATATACATATATATATATATATATATATATATATATATATATATATATATATATGTGTGTATAGTTATATCCGTTTTGATAAGTTTATGCATATCTATATGTATATCTATATATATCTACATTTATATCAATATCGATTATGGATAAGTACATAGATAGCAGTATCTATATCTATATTTATATATATATATATATATATGTCTATATGTTTAACTATATCTATATATATATATATATTATCTATAATCTATGCCTATGTGACTATCAATATCTATATGGATATCTATAAGTGCTTCTATTTCTGTATCACTACTTATCAATAGTTATATATATTTATATTTCCACATCTATATGTATGTCAATATCACTCTCACTACCTATATTTAGTTTTATATCTATATATCTACATGTCTTTATACCTTTCTTCATATATGTGTATACTACTGAGGAATTATATAGCGTAGCCCATAAAATTGCCAGTAATACAGAATTATTTTCCTCAAAACTATCTCAGCCAAGTGCAGGCAATTGGGACTAGCTTAGTGCTATAAACTGGGCGACATGGATATGTTGGGCCGAAGGGCCTGTTTCCATGTTGTAATCTTCAATGATTCTATGATTTAAGGTTAGATGCACTTGCGACGTTTTACAGCTTTCAACTAAATTATTGATCCAAAGTATCTGCTCGTTTTAATTTTTAACTCACTCCTCCTCCCTCACAAGTTCCCTCGTTTTTTTCATTCCAGATGGGCATCGATTCGCGGTTCCTTGAATACAAGGAAGGCAAAGGATTCCTGCAGAAGCCTTCACTCTTTCTCACTTACCTACATCTTGAAGAAGTTTATCAATGCCTGAAAAATGAAGCGAGGATGGTTGAAAGCAGATGACATGGACAACAGACAATTCCTTTTCGGCGGAACGGTAAATGGGCGGTATCCAATCGGACGCCCATTATACGCCCGATATTCAGTCCCGGTCCATCTCGATCCTAACACCACAAATGCTTTGCCTCTGGAAAATAAATAAATCAATACCTGCCAAGCCTGTAGCTAAATCGCAACCAGGCAGTGAATGAATAGCTGGATTGTTGTCGACTTTTAATTTGCAGGACTCATCATGTTTCAGCCCAGTCCATAGCATCACCCTGCCTTATGCCTTTCATTTCATGAATGAGGATTTCATCTAATTCCTATTGACCCGCCATCCAATTGTTTCTTGTCTCGCATTAAGTTCTTGCATCACAACCCAATATCGAGAGGCTGAGGCGCGTGGCTCACCTGCTCACCTCTCAATGTCTCTCTATCACGTACAAGGGGAACGTCACGAGTGTTTTGGAATACTTTCCATCCGCTTGGATAGGAGCAGTCAACACTCAAGCAGTTCGACAGCATCCAAGACATAGCAATTTGTTTGATTGGCGCTAATGTCACCACAACCAGCACATTTTGGTTGCAGTATATACGATCTGCAAGATGCAATGTAGCAACTCAATAGGTTTACTGCAAGAGCACCTCCCTCCCCTCCAATACCCTGTACCAACGAATTGAACATCAGAAGGAATTTTGTGGGGAAACCATTATCTCCACATTACTCTTCAGGTCCTATCCCACCCTGACATGGACACATGTCGCTGTTCCTTCTTCGTGGCTGGGTCATAATCCTGGAATCTTCTCCTCAATACCATTGCCTGGAAAATGGCAGTTAATAAGAAATAAGAACATAAGAAATAGGAGCAGGAGTAGGCCAATCGGCCCCTCGAGCCTGCTCCGCCATTCAATAAGATCATGGCTGATCTGATCCTAACCTCAAATCTAAAGAACACAAGAAGTAGGAGCAGGACCCGGCCACTCATCCCCTGGGCCCTCTCCGCCACCCACAGGGCCTTGAGCGATCCGAACTCAGCTTCATATTCAATTTCCTGCCCGCTCCCCGTAAACCCTAATTCCCTTTACTTCTAGGAAACTGTCTATTTCTGTTTTAAATTTAATTAATGATGTAGCTTCCACAGCTTCCTGCGGCGGCCAATTCCACAGACCTACTACCCTCTGAGTGAAGAAGTTTCTCCTCATCGCAATTTTGAAAGAGCAGCCCCTTATTCTAAGATTATGCCCCCTCATTCTAGTTTCACCCATCCTTGGGAACATCCTTACCGCATCCACCCGATCAAGCCCCTTCATAATCTTATATGTTTCAATAAGATCGCCTCTCATTCTTCTGAACTCCAATGAGTAGAGTCCCAATCTACTCAACCTCTCCTCATATGTCCACTCCCTCATCCGCGGGAATAACCGAGTGAACCTTCTTTGTACTGCCTCGAGAGCAAGTATGTCTTTTCTTAAGTATGGACACCAAAACTGTATGCAGTATTCCAGGTGCGGTCTCATCAATACCTTATATAACTGCAGCAATACCTCCCTGTTTTTATATTCTATCCCCCTAGCAATAAAAGCCAACATTCCGTTGGCCTTCTTGATCACCTGCTGCACCTGCACACTAACTTTTTGATTTTCTTGCACTAGGACCCCCAGATCCCTTTGTACTGCAGTACTTTCCAGTTTCTCGCCATTAAGATAATAACTTGCTCTCTAATTTTGCTGCCAAAGTGCATAACCTCACATTTTCCAATATTGTATTGCAAAACTGATCACCCAAGAAAACGAGCCTCAATAATAATAAAACGTTGCTATGAACTACACCAATGTGCCAATGCTGTCAAAAATTAACCCAATGTTTCACAATGCATCGTGAGGTATCTCAGCATATTACCTGCATTCTCCTTTAAATATTTCCCATCTGTGGTACAAAATAGAGGCATCAGTGTTCACATAGTATCAGCATCGAGGTAGAATAGGAAATCTCAATTTTACTGCTCAAATTTGAAGGCAAAATCACAAAGTAGCATATCGAAATTGAATTGACAGGCAGGTATTTTACGGAGAAAATCTCATGAAGCAGTTAAATAACGGAATGAATCAAAAGATGTCTCTCTGATATGGTTATTTTCCACATCCCTCTGCGTCTATAAAAGGAATTGGAATTTTTCTCGTTGTTAAAGCCAGTACTGAAGCACAATGCTTACCTCAGTGGCAATTGTAACGATCTATCTGTCTATCTATCCATCTATGTATCTGTCTGTCTATCAATCTCTCTATCTAACTATGTATCTCTATATCTATCTATCTTTGTATCTGTCTATCTATCTATCTATCTATGTATCTGTCTATCTATGTATCTGTCTTTCTATATATCTGTCTATCTATGTATCTGTCTGTATGTCTATCTATATACTCTCTGCCTATCTATCTGTCTATGTATGTATCTATCTATCTGCCCACTTATCTCTCTATCTCTATCTATCTATCTCTCTATCCATTCATTCACCTATCCATCCACCCACCTATCTATCTATCTATCTATCTATCTATCTATCTATCCATCCATCTACCTGTCTATTTATCCGTTCATCTATCTCTCTACTTCGCCTCGATCTCTCTACCAATCTATGTCTCTATCTCTCTACCTATCTATCTCTCCATCCATCCATCTATCTACTTATCTACCTATCTAGCTATCTATGTCGCTGTCCAGAGATATACATGTATACATACAGATAGATAAATTACCATTATAAATTTATTCATCCACACTTGAGACAAATTGCCTATTTAAACTTGTTATGTCTTTACTCTGTCCAATATTCCCATGCAGGCATTAATAAATTTCATATAAAGAGGCGATGCCAATCCTTACATTAGCTGATAAAGAACTCAGGTTTACTGGTAAGTTCCGAAAAACATGATTATCAGCACGTCACAGTACAGCAGACATTAAGTCATTTACCGAAAGTGTGCTCAACAGTTTTATATTCTGCAAATCAGAGAAGTCCACAAATTGTTTCAATTAATTTTAAGTACAGTATCACACTTATTAAACAAAACTGTTAGATTGAATTCACCACGGGGATTGCAAGACACGTGGGTAAATTGGCAAAGTGCCATTCGGGCGTAAAACAGTCACTGGGATTCTTTTTGCGGCCGATTTCCTCCTGTCTGGCGAGTCTCGAACTAGGCAGCATTGTCTCAGGATAAGGGATCGGCCATTTAGGACTGAGATTAGGAGGAATTTCTTCTCTCATGATTGTGAATATTTGGAATTTTCTACCCTACAGGGCTGTGGATGCTCAGTCGTTGAGTATATTCAAGGCTGAGAGCGATAGATTTTGGGGATTCAAGGGATTTGGGGATCAGGCGAGAAAGTGGAGTTGAGGTCGAAGATCAGCCATGATCTGATTGAATGGCGGAGCAGGCTCGAGGGGCCGAATGGCGTACTCCTGCTCCTATTTCTTTCTTATGTTCTTAAATTATTGGGCCCCGGGGTAACTGTCACCAGTTTAACAACTTGCTGGGCGGTTCGGGAAGTGATTCTTGTTAAAACTGAAGCTATGCCAACTAATCTGATAGTTTAAAATATGTGGATTTTCACGTAGCCAGAGTGACCGATAAATTTAAACGGTGGATGAGTCGAACAGGCCATTCAGTATTCGACAAGGCTGGTCAAACGATCCGCTGGAGCTCGTGTTATCGTAAGTGTGCTCTTAAATATATGTGTAAATATTATTAATAATAGTGATCATTGTATGCTCGATTCCTGTGAAACAAATACAAGCCGTTAAACCCTGTTACCTTGTGGAATTGCTTATGAACTTATAATTAAGTACATCCGTTCCCTAACAGTATCCATGATCCCACCGGGTTAGCCACTAGATCTTGACACCCCATTCCCTCTCTGAACTCCGTATTTTTTGTCACCTACTATTCTAGTGGAGCTCTCTGCTGGATTCTGACCAGGATCTCTGGTCTCGTCGCCGGTGCAATTTTAGAAGCTTGCTGTGCGTCTCGCCTAGTGGGTTAACTGTAGCCCAGCTGCATAGAATTACATAGAATGTACAGCCCGGAAACAGGCCCTTCGGCCGACGTGATCCATTTCGTTGTTATTACTCCATGCGAGCCTCCTCCCATCGCTTTTCATCTAACCCTATCAGCATAACCTTGTGTGATTGCAAAACGGCAGGCCGTTTCATATCCCACCTCTCACTCCCACCTCCGCCCGAATTTTATTTCCATTGATTCAAAGGAATTGCTGACCATTGAACTCAGAAGAACCCTATCAGGCGGGGCGTGTAACAGACGGTCAAGGCGATAACGGCTGAATTGCGGCCCCTGCTCATGTCCAGCTTCATCACTGCGCCATGATTTTCATAAGGTGAGGCGTCAGGTAAGCAATCCGGACAGCAACATTTGAATTTCAAGGCAGGAAGGAAAAAGTGCTTGACGTTAAAAGAAATACCGAGGACAGTGCAAATCCTGAGAGCTAACTATTGTTGGCCACAGATATAACGACGAATCATCATTTTGCATGTTGGACTGATGCCAGTATGTAAAACAGAAAGAAAAATGCTTTAAAAAGTTATAGAATTGGTGAGGAACGTTAAAGTAGAAAATCAGGTTCGAGACAAAGCATTGCGTTTCATTTCGAGAGGAATAGGATTGAAAAGCAGTGTAGCATTTATAGAATCTTGGTTGGACCATATTAAGGGTTCTGTGCAAAAGTTCTGATCTCCACGTTGCATGATGGACAGAGAGGCACTGGAGAAGGTGCAAATAAGATTTACAAGGTTGATAGCAGAACTGAGAAATTATGACTACCAGGAGAGACAAAACAGGCGATGACTCTTTTCTCCAGAAGGGGTTTGATAGGGTAAACATAGAGAGGAGTATCGTGTGCGGTTTTGGTCTCCTTACCGAGGAAAGGATATACTTGCTATCGAGGGAGTGCAGCGAAGGTTCACCAGACTCATCCCTGGGAAGGCAGGACTGCCATATGAGGAGAGATTGGGTCGACTCGGCCAGTATTCACTCGAGTTTAGAAGAACGAGAGGGGATCGCATTGAAACATATAACATTCTGACAGGGCTAGACAGACTGGATGCAGGGAGGATGCTTCCCCTGGCTGTGGGGGGGGGGGTCCAGGACGAGGGGTCACAGTCTCAGGATACGTGGTAGGACTGAGATGAGGGGAAATTTCTTCTCTCAGAGGGTGGTGAACCTGTGGAATTCTCTACCACAGAAGGCAGTGGAGGCCAAGTCACTGAATATATTTAAGGAGGAGCTAGATAGATTTCAAAACACAAAAGACATCAAGGGGTATGGGGAGAGAGCGGGAATATGGTATTGAGATAGAGGATCAGCCATGATCAAATTGAATGGTGGGGCACGCTCGAAGGGCCGAAAGGCCCACTCCTGCTCCTATTTTCTATGTTTCCAAGATGTTTCCACGTGTGAGAGAGTCCAAAGTTAGGAGCCATTAATGAGGATAGTCACTAATAAATCAAATAAAGAATTCAGGAGGAATTTCTTACCAAGACACGAACAGCACTGGACCAGAGAATGTTTCCTCTTAACTGTAACTCCTCGTCCTTCTCATCAGAGAATAATGGCCCTCTGGTATAGGGTGAAAGATCGTGCGGTAGGAACGGAATTCCTTCAAGCAAAAAGTTGGACCTGTTTCTGGCTGGGCCGAGGTCAGCACGATCAAAAGATGGTTCAAAAAATCAGGGCTAGACTGATCTCCAAGTTTCGATCATAAGAACATAAGAATAAGAACATAAGGAATAGGAGCAGGAGTACGCCAATCGGCCCCTCGAGCCTCCTCCGCCATTCAATAAGATCATGGCTGATCTGATCCTAACCTCAAATCTAAATTCATGTCCAATTTCCTGCCCGCTCCCCGTAAAACCTAATTCCCTTTACTTCTAGGAAACTGTCTATTTCTGTTTTCAATTTATTTAATGATGTAGCTTCCACAGCTTCCTGCGGCAGCAAATTCCACAGACCTACTACCCTCTGAGTGAAGAAGTTTCTCCTCATCTCAGTTTTGAACGAGCAGCCCCTTATTCTAAGATTATGCCCCCTCGTTCGAGTTTCACCCATCCTTGGGAACATCCTTACCGCATCCACCCGATCAAGCCCCGTCAAAATCTTATATGTTTCAATAAGATCGCCTCTCATTCTTCTGAACTCCAATGAGTAGAGTCCCAATCTGCTCAAGCTCTCCTCATATGTTCACCCCCTCATTCCCGGGATTAACCGAGTTAACCTTCATTGTACTGCCTCGAGAGCAAGTATGTATTTTCTTAAGTATGGACACCAAAACTGTATGCAGTATTCCAGGTGCGGTCTCACCAATACCTTATATAACTGCAGCAATACCTCCCTGTTTTTATATTCTATCCCCCTAGCAATAAATCGCCTAAGGGGGTCATTGAACTTTTTTCCAGATTTTATTCCCCCCAAAATTGAATTTTAGCTGAATTATTGCCTTTCTCAGGAGATCACATGGTTTCGCTTGAGTGGGTGGGGAGGATATATTGTCCTACTGCAGGTATCTCAATTTTGCGGGAAAGGCTGCATGGACCCTTCCTGGCCGTCAATTTTCGGACGTTTGCATGTCACAACGAGAGATCGACAGCGGAAGGATCACACTGCCTCCAATGGCGGGAAGCTGTAACGACATGTGTGAGATTCGCAGCCAGACGTTTTGAAGAAGGGTCGAAAGAAACCATTCTGCCCATCGTGCCTCTGCTGGCTCGTTGAAACAACTATCCAATTAGTCCCACTGTACTGCCCTTTCCCCATTGCCTTGCAAATTTACTGGGATATACGGCAAGAACACGGGAGTGGGACTAATTGGTTAGCTCTTTCAAAGTGTCACCACAGGCAAGATGCATCGAATGGCCTTCTGCTCTGCTGTATCATCCGATACTATTGTATTAATAGTTGTATTAGGTGTCACTAGCACCCGGCTGTGTGTACAAAGACAATGATTCTGCCCCTTTTGCAGAGAGACGAGGAAATGCATATCTCAGTACAAATTGCTCCGTGATACTCGCCATCTTCTTTAGTCTTGAAGCCAGGTTCTAAAAGAAACAGGAACAATCGGGGTCACGTGAACGAAAGTAATGAGCATAAATATATATGCAAACAAAATCGTAAAAAATGCACCTCTTTACAAGTCACTCTGCAGAACCATGGCGTTTTGAAAGCTACATGGGACAGGTGGGGCCTCCATTATTCACAATATTTATTAACGACTGAGATGAAGGCATAGACAGTCTCATATATAAGTTTGCCGGTGACACAAAGATTGGTGGCATTGTAAGCAGTATAGGTGAAAACATAAAATTACAAAACGATATTGATAGATTAGGTGAATGGGCAAAACTGTGGCACATGGAATTCAATGTTGACAAATGTGAGGTCATCCACTTCGGATCAAAAAAAGATAGAACAGTGTACTTTCTAAATGGAATAAAGTTAAAAACAGTGGATGTCCAAAGGGACTTAGGGGTACAGGTATATAGATCATTGAGGTGTCATGAACAGGTGCAGAAAAAAATCAATAAGGCTAACTGAATGCTGGCCTTTATATCTAGTGGACTAGAGTACAAGGGGGAAGAAGTTATTCTGCAGCTATACAAAACCCTGGTTAGACCGCACCTGGAGTACTGTGAGCAGTTCTGGGCACCGCACCTTTGGAAGGACATATTGGAGTGCAGCGTCGGTTTACTAGAATGAGACCCGGACTTCAAGGGTTAAGTTACGAGGAGAGATTACACAAATTGGGGTTGTATTCTCTCGAGTTTCGAAGGTTAAGGGGTGATCTGATCGAAGTTTATAAGATATTAAGGGGAACAGATATGGTGGATAGAGATAAACTATTTCCGCTGGTTGGGGATTTTAGGAGTAGGGGGCACAGTCTAAAAATTAGAGCCAGTCCTTTCAGGAGTGAGATTAGAAAACATTTCTACACACAAAGAGTGGTAGAAGTTTGGAACTCTCTTCCGCAAACGGCAATTATATTACCTCAATTGATATTACCTGAATTCCTAAATTTAAATGTGAGATCGATAGCTTTTTGGCAACCAAAGGTACAAAGTGATATGGGCCAACGGCAGGTATATGGAGTTAGATCACAGATCAGCCATGATCTTATCAAATGGCGGAGCAGGCTCGAGGGGCTGAATGGCATACTCCTGTTCCTATGTTCCTGTTAAGAGGGGAAAATGGAGGAGGACAGTACACTTGCAAGGAATATAAAAGTGGACTGTAAAAGGTGGAAACATTTCGAGCATGTCGTACAACTTTGGTTCATAGTAACAGGAGCAGGCCATTCAGCCCCTCGAGCCTGTTCCGCCATTCAATGAGATTATGGCTGATCTGTATCTTAACTCCATCGACCCGCGTTGGCTCCGTGACCCTTAATAGCTGTAAAAATCTCAGTTTTTGAAATTTTCAATTGACGTCCAGCCTCGAAAGCTTTTTGATAGAGTCCCAAATTTCCACTCCCCTTTGTGTGAAGAAGTGCTTTCTGACATCGCCTCTCAATTACTGTCAATTGATGGTTCTGAATTTATTATTGCGTAACTTTCCGTAACTCATGTACGAAAGTTCAGGACTGTTAACGGTTCCAGCACGGGTGAATAAAGACAGTGATACCGTGCATGATTGAAACACTGCTGTAAATGAAAGAAAAGATGACAGAACGGTTTAATTGTAATGCATCTCACCTCGTTGTGAATTCAAATTCCCGAATTCCTAAACAAATTTATGCACCTCTTTGCAAACACTGGGCTATGAATTAACCCACACGGAGATGGATTGATGCTTCTGACGACAGTGCAAAACGAGTGATAGCGAATCGGCAGCCCGCTTTATATCTCATCCCATGATTATCTCTATTGACTTCAATGGAAATAAAAATCAGGAGAGATGTAAACTGGCTGCCGATTCGCTGTCACCTGTATTACACTACCGAACAAGGTCAAGGTCTATCCCACGGTTTGAATATGTTACAATCTGTACTGGCCTGGTATTTATATGTACTGACGCATTGCAGGGGTGAAATTGATCATCGGCGATTTTGTCTGTTTTCCGAACCCGACCATGTCCAATTTCACGCCCTTTCAATTTCAAGTGCACAACATTTTTGCAATGTTGATTTCCGAGTCAATATCAGCCTCTTGTTCATTTTCCTCACCTTTGCCTTTTAGGATATCCTTTAATTTGTTTATTTCTGAAATGTAAAAGTTATACGTTCAGAAAAGGAAACCGGACCATTCGGCCAATCATCCCTCCATGATGCACCCTGTTTGACAATCCCAAATGTTTGTGCTACTGTTATTTTACCACCTCGAGATTCGACTATTCCAATGCTCTCCTGTCCGGCCTCGCACCTTATAATCTCCGTAAAATTGAGCTCATCCAAAACTCTGCTGCCCGTAACCGAACTCGCACCAAGACCCTATCACTGAACACGGACTGCAGCGGTACAAGAAGGCGGCTCATCACGACCATCTTAAGGGCAATTAGGAATGGGCAATAAATGCTGACCTTGCCAGCGACGCCCACATCCCATGAACGAATAAAAAACAATTCCTCCATGGACCTCGCCTCTCCCTATCTCTGTAAACTCTTCCAGGCCTACAACCCTTTGGGATATCTGTGCTCCTCCAATTTAGGCCTCTTGGGCATCCCCGATTAGGGAGGGGCGAGGCCATGGATGGATTTGAAAACAAGCAGGAGAATTTGAAAATCGAGGCGTTGGTGGACCGGGAGCAAATGGAGGTCAGTGAGCAGAGGGGTGATTAGTGTACTGCACATGGTGTGAGTTAGGATACTGGCAGCAGAGCTTTGGACGGGCTCCAGTTCAGGGTTGTGCGTGCAATTAAAAGGCCGGCAAGATTGAACTACATGTTTCAGTCAAACCCAATTTATGAATTCAGTTTTAGAATTTCACATGGCAATATTTAAACTCGTGATTCCAAGGGTGTCTGTATCAGTAGAATATTATAACTGGCATCAGAACATAAGAACATAAGAAAAACGAGCAGGAGTAGGCCAATCGGCCCCTCGGGCCTGCTCCGCCATTCAATAAGATCATGGCTGATCTGATCCTAACCTCAAATCTACATTCATGTCCAATTTGCTGCCCGCTCCCCGTAACCCCGAATTCCCTTTACTTCTAGGAAACTCTCCATTTCTGTTTTAAATTTATTTAATGATGTAGCTTCCACAGCTTCCTGGGGCAGCAAATTCCACGGACCTACCACCCTCTGAGTGAAGAAGTTTCTCCTCATCTCAGTTTTGAAAGAGCAGCCTCTTAAGGTTATGCCCCATAGTTCTAGTTTCACCCATCCTTGGGAACATCCTTACCGCATCCACCCGATCAAGCCCCTTGACAATCTTATATGTTTCAATAAGATCGCCTCTCATTCTTCTGAACTCCAATGAGTAGAGTCCCAATCTACTCAACCTCTCCTCATATGTCCACCCCCTCATCCCCGGGATTAACCGAGTGAACCTTCTTTGTACTGCCTCGAGAGCAAGTATGTCTTATCTTAAGTATGGACACCAAATCTGGCGTGGTACATGGTTCTGTAATTAATACACATCCAAATAACCAGTGGTGTATAATTACCGTCCTCCTTTCTCAGCACTGATATTGCTGTAAGCAAATAAATAGTTAATTGAACGGAGAAGAATTGAGTAAAAATGAGATATGATCGTCTTTGCATCTATCTGGGTACTTTGCTGGCTATGAAACCAATATAAGTCGCTTTGAAAAAAGTAAAACTTCGAAAATGCAACGTGGTGAATTTCATCAATGGCACAAATACGATATATTTATTATGTGATAATGAAGGTATCGAAAATAACCTTTCATTACTGTTGATTCTGACCGTTGTGGGGGTTAATTTCGGGCGGGTGGCTGTCACCCGTTTTTTTCACCATAACTTCGAAGGATGAGCTAAGGAGAAAAAGCGAGAGAGACTTGCATTTATACTATGCTTCTCATGTCCTCCGGATAACCTGAGCGTTTTACAGCCGATGACTTACTTTTGTAGTGTTGTCACTGTTGTAATGTAGGAAATGTGGAAGCTAATTTGCGCACAGCAAGATCCCACAAACACCAACGTGATGATGACCAGGTAATCTGCTTTTCAGTGGTGTTGGTTAGGGGATAAATATTGGTCAGGAGACCGGGCAGAATTCCTCAAGTCGTCTTCGAAATCGTGCAATTTTACAGCCACCTGACAACCCAGGACACATGGTGCACAGTTCACCTCCTGTGTACTTTCTGAAGTAAATGCGGGGCTGGCAATTATCCACTCTAACCCATCCTTCGCAACTCCATTCAAGGCTATCCATTGCTGACTAAGTAACACCAATCTTAACCGTTCATGTTGCCCAGTGGGAAAAAGTTAAAAACACTGGATGTCCAAAGGGACTTCGGAGTTCAGGTACACAGATCATTGAAGTGTCATGAACAGGTGCAGAAAATAACCAATAAGGCTAATGAAATGCTGGCCTTTATATCCAGAGGACTGGAGTACAAGGGGGCAGAAGTTATGCTGCAGCTATACAAAACCCTGGTTAGAACGCACCTGGAGTACTGTGAGCAGTTCTGGGCACCGCACCTTCGGAAGGACATATTGGCCTTGGAGGGAGTGCAGAGTACGTTTACTAGAATGATACACGGGCTTCAAGGGTTAAGTTACGAGGAGAGATTACACAAATTGGGGTTGTATTCTCTGGAGTTTAGAAGGTTAAGGGGTGATCAGATCGAAGTTTATAAGATATTAAGGGGAACGGATAGGGTGGATAGAGAGAAACTATTTCCGCTGGTTGGGGATTCTAGGAGTAGAGGGCACGGTCTAAAAATTAGAGCCAGACCTTTCAGGAGCGAGATCAGAAAACATTTCTACACACAAAGGGTTGTGGAAGTTTGGAACTCTCTTCTGCAAACGGCAATTGATACTAGCTCAATTGCTAAATTTAAATCTGAGATAGATAGCTTTTTGGCAACCAAAGGTATCAAGGGATATGGGCCAAAGGCAGGTATATGGAGTTAGATCACAGATCAGCCATGATCTTATCAAAAGACGGAGCAGGCACGAGGGGCTGAATGGCCTACTCCTGTTCCAATGTTCCTAATGTCAAGTCTGGAGGTCAGAGGTTTTAACAGCGTTTTCTTCAATAGCTGGAACTTTGTTCCCATTCAATTTTCTGGATTGGTGTTCACATTAGCCATTGGGACTGCGCTGTTCGTCTGGAGGGGGCTGTCTATATCGCCTGCATGACAGTGATCTGCCATTCAATCTGTCCCACAGGAACATAGGAACTGCTGTAGGCCATTCAGCCCCTCGAAACTGTTCCACCATTCAATTAGATCCATGGCTCATCTGTTTCTTAACTCCACCTACCCGCTTTGATTCCATATCTCGTGATATTTTTCGACCAAGAAAAATAAATAACTCCTTTAACCATCTTAAACACCTCGGTTAGGATCACCCCTTAATCTTAATCCAGCGGAAGTTGCAGAAGTAGGGGAGTAGGATGAAGGAAAGTGGAATTTTGTTTACGTTCACAACAAAAGCCAAGCTGTCACACCTCATGAAACACATCAAAATATTTAACTTTGTCCTCTGATATAGACCTAACTCATTTTACAAAGCAGAAACTTCTGAGCTAACAGGCACTAACGATACAAAGTGAAATATTTCTAAAGTTCCAGATTGAAATCCTTTGGCTGCTCCCTCTTCCCCAGAGAGAAAGCAAGACGACGTTTGAACACTGATGTCTTCATCAGCTCTTTCTGTCAAGGGTTGACAGGCTGTAAAGGCTGCAAAGTAAAGGAGCCTCATTTCTCTAAACACCTCAAAATTATGAGGGGCACAGATAGGATGGATACTAAGGAGCTTTTTCCCTTCGTTGAGGGTTCTATAACAAGGGGACATAGATTCAAGGTAAAAGGCGGGAGGTTTAGAGGGGATTTGAGAAAGAACTTTTTCACCCAGAGGGTGGTTGGAGTCTGGAACTCACTGTCTGAAAGGGTTGTGGAGGCAGGAACCCTCACAACATTCAAGAAGCATTTGGATGAGCACTTGAAATGCCATAGCATACAAGGCTACGGACCAAATGCTGGAATATGGGATTAGAGTAGACAGGGCTGATGGCCGGCGCGGACACGATGGGCCGAAGGGCCTCTATCCGTGCTGTATAACTCTATGACTCTATGACTCTATCCTGAATCCACCGAATGAAAGATTGGAAAAAAGCAAGCTTTAAATCACCCACGCTATCGATATTGAGTTCTAATGAAGCCAATGAGACGGAATATCGGGCGAAGGGATAGCTGAACGGGCGGCCGATTTGATACCGCTTATTTCGCGCTACCGCTCAAGATTTCTTCCTCACTGCTCGCCCGCCCCCAAGGTGATGAATTCATTTTTGCCACTACGAAATCGGAAGCCATGTTCTTACCACAAGAGTATTTAATTAACAGTAAAATACACCAAACATTTTTAGAAGAATTAATTGAAATCGTGCCTCTAGTGAGCCTCGAGAAAATGCGATAGCGGTCACTGTGAAGCCTGGCACGCTCTCGTTGCACCCCTCCCACCCGCTGTCCGGCGTGTCCGCCGTCCAATTCGGTGTGGCCCTTGAAAGACACGTTGCTGGGGCGCAACATGTGACTTTGTCGCAATCAATTCAGCTGCTGCATTTCCGGACCCCGATTTAATTAGCAGAGTGACGACTGACAATACTGTGTCAGCCATAGAGTTGAAGGCATGGCCGGTGCTTCCTGCAACAAACAGAGTCTATTTATTCAGTAAACAGAGTCTATTTACTCAGTAAACAACAACTCTTTTTAAACAGAGTCGCTACGAACAGCAGCGAACAGTGTCTATTTACACGGAATCCCTACGAACTGCAGCAAACAGTGTCTATTTACACGGAATCCCTACGAACTGCAGCAAACAGTGTCTCTTTACACGGAATCCCTACGAACTGCAGCAAACAGTGTCTATTTACACGGAATCCCTACGAACTGCAGCAAACAGTGTCTATTTACACGGAATCCCTACGAACTGCAGCAAACAGTGTCTATTTACACAGAATCCCTTTGAACTGCAGCGAACCGTGTCTTTTTACATGGAATCCCTACGAACTGCAGCGAATCGTGTCTTTTTACACGGAATCCCTACGAACTGCAGCGAACAGTGTCTATTTACACGGAATCCCTACGAACTGCAGCGAACAGTGTCTATTTACACAGAATCCCTCAAAACTACAGCGAACAGTGTGTATTTACACGGAATCCCTACGAACTGCAGTGAACAGTGTCTTTTTACACGGAATCCCTAAAAACTGCAGCAGTGTCTCTTTACACAGAATCCCTACAAACTACAGCAAACAGTGTCTTTTTACACGGAATCCCTACAAACTACAGCAAACAGTGTCTTTTTACACGGAATCCCTATGAACTGCAGCGAAGAGTGTCTATTTACACAGAATCCCTATGAACTGCAGCGAACCGTGTCTTTTTACACAGAATCCCTAAAAACTGCAGCAGTGTCTTTTTACACGGAATCCCTACAAACTACAGCAAACAGTGTCTTTTTACACGGAATCCCGATGAACTGCAGCGAAGAGTGTCTATTTACACAGAATCCCTATGAACTGCAGCGAACTGTGTCTATTTACACGGAATCCCTACAAACTACAGCAAACAGTGTCTATTTACACGGAATCCTTATGAACTGCAGCGAAGAGTGTCTATTTACACAGAATCCCTATGAACTGCAGCGAACTGTGTCTATTTACACGGAATCCCTACGAACAACAGCAAACAGTGTCTATTTACACGGAATCCCTATGAACTGCAGCGAAGAGTGTCTATTTACACGGAATCCCTATGAACTACAGCAAACAGTGTCTATTTACACGGAATCCCTATGAACTACAGCAAACAGTGTCTATTTACACAGAATCCCTACGAACTGCAGCAAACAGTGTCTATTTACACAGAATCCCTACGAACTGCAGCGAACCGTGTCTTTTTACACGGAATCCCTACGAACTGCAGCAAACAGTGTCTATTCACACAGAATCCCTATGAACTGCAGCAAACAGAGTGCATTGAAACAGAGTCTCCACGATCTACAGCAAATATAGCCTACTTAAACAGCGTCTCTGTGAACCATAGTGAATATAGTCTATTTTAACAGAATCTCCACGAGCTACAGCAAACAGTCTATTCAGTCAGCAAGCACTTTATTTAGACAGTCTCTCTCCGAACTACAGCATGTACAGTCTATTTAAACAGAGTTTCTGCAAACTACCTCAAACATAATTCATGGCTGAAACTACAGCAGATTCTCCCGATAACAGCTGGATTATTTCTCTGGAAAAAGACAGTGAGTGGAGGATATAAACTATGCACATAAAATCTATTCCAGTCGCCTACAGCTGTGCGGGCTCCAGGCGTGATTGACGGGGTAATTATCCAAGCATCCTCATTCTGGCCGGTAATAGTACATCACTATATGCAGCCATTAATTAGTGCATCTCAATTGGCAAGATAACCCAAACTTGACGACTGTGGAACGAAAGGTTCATGGTCGGAGGATATGGATTTCAGGGTGAGGGGAACTGGTCGACACCCACGGAAATGTTGAAGCCTTTATCGCTGAAAGCCGTTTTGCACGATAACACATTTTCCAAGGACATTAATATCTCTGCTGCTTAATTATTTCAAGCTGCATTCCATAACGTTAAAATATGGACGACATTTACATGCGTTGCTCCGATTCAGTCTCCGTAGCAAGGGTATGAGGGGATAGTGTAAAACGGGTGTTAGGGAATCGGCTGTCCATTTAATATGTCTTCCCATTTTTATTTCTTTTGAATTCAAGGGAAATAAAAATCGGGAGAGATATAAAACGGGCCGCCGTTTGGCTAGCACCCGTTTTACACGATCATACAATATATAACCCATCATCATCATCCCTCTCCAACATAGAATTTACTGACAAAATAACGGCTAGTTTAATGAAGCTCGCCATTTTCATGTCAAAATCGGCCAGCAACATGCATCGAGGAAGAGATAACCCTTGAATTGCGAATTGCCACAAGTTGCTGAATGATTTGTGCTACTTTGCCGCCTTGAGAAAACAACATCTCGTCCTCAGCCTCGCGTGAGTTTTAAGAACTTGCTTTGTTTGCACATTAATTGCCCGTTAAACAGGACGTTAAGTCGCACAATTAGTAGTTAAGTCCCCCATCATCAACATCCTGGGGGTCACCATTGCAACAGCCATATAAACACTGTGGCGACAAGAGTAGGTCAGGGGTGGGTATTCTGCGGCGAGTGACTCACCTCCTGACTCCACAAAGCATTTCCACCATCTACAAGGCACAAGTCAGGATGGAATACTCTCCACTTGCCTGGATGAGTGCAGCTCCAACAACACTCAAGAAGCTCGACACCATCCAGGACAAAGCAGCCCGCTTGATTGGCACCCCATCCACCACCCGAAACATTCACTCCCTTCACCACCAGCGCATTGTGGCTGCAGTGTGTACCATCCACAGGATGCACTGCAGCAACTCGCCAAGGCTTCTTCGACAGCACCTCCCAAACCCGCGACCTCTACCACCGAGAAGGACAACAGCAGTAGGCACATGGGAACAATACCACCTGCACGTTCCCCTCCAAGTCACAAACCATCCCGACTTGGAAATATATCGGCCGTTCCTTCATCGTTGCTGGGTCAAATTCCTGGAACTCCCTTCCTAACAGCACTGTGGGAGAACCTTCACCACACGGACTTCAGCGGTTCAAGAAGGCGGCTCACGACCATCTTCTCGAGGGCAATTAGGGATGGGCAATAATGATGGCCTCGCTAACGACGCCCATATCCCATGAACGAATAAAAAAGTGCCCTTTCAATGTTGTTATGATTGTCAATTTCTGTCATCCAACCTCTCCAGCCCAGATAGTGAACAACGAAAAGTGTGGCCGTTCTAACGAAAGGTCCTTGACCAGAAAGTTAACTCTATTTCTTTCTCCACAGATGCTGCCTGACTTGCTGAGAATTCCCAGCATTTTCTGTTTTTATTTCATGTTTCCAGCATCCGCCGTATTTTGCTTTTGATTACTATTAATTAAAAGTGTGGAGTTTCATTTCTTCAGGTAATGAATTGTTTGAGATTTGAAAATGTTAAGAACATAAGAACATAAGAAATAGGAGCAGGAGTAGGCCAATCGGCCCCTCGAGCCTGCTCCGCCATTCAATAAGATCATGGCTGATCTGATCCTAACTTCAAATCTAAATTCATGTCCAATTTCCTGCACGCTCCCCATAACCCCTAATTCCCTTTACTTCGAGTAAACTGTCTATTTCTGTTTTAAATTTATTTAATGATGTAGCTTCCACAGCTTCCTGGGGCAGCAAATCCCACAAACATACTATCCTCTGAGTGAAGAAGTTTCTCCTCATCTCAGTTTTGAAAGAGCAGCACCTTATTCTAAGATTATGCCCCCTCATTCTAGTTTCACCCATCCTTGGGAACATCCTTAACGCATCCACCCGATCAAGCCCCTTCACAATCTTATAGGTTTGAATAAGATCGCCTCTCATTCTTCTGAACTCCAATGAGTAGAGACCCAATCTACTCAACCTCTCCTCATATGTCCACCCCCTCATCCCCGGGATTAACCGAGTGAACCTTCTTTGTACTGCCTCGAGAGCAAGTATGTATTTTCTTATGTATGGACACCAAAACTCTATGCAGTATTAAATGTTTGCCTCATTGTCCTTTCTGTCGCTTTTTTCTATCCCTCTTAAAGCAATCTTTCATTCCCTCTCTTTAATTCTCTTCCTGAATTGACGTGGAATTCTCCCACTGTAATTCATCCTGGCAGTTCTAATCAAAGGACATGCAGCTGAAACGTTAATTCAATGACTGCACACTGGAATCGTGTACTGCAGCTTTGGGTTCTGGAATGTGCAGATACTTTACCGTAAACAAGCAAAGGATTCACTTGCAGCTACTTCTCTCAGTTCCAAAATCATCTCGGAATTTTAACCAGCTGCATCTGCGAACGTTTAATGCTTTCCAACGAATTATTTCTCTCGATTGTTCAGTCTCAGAAATCTTTAGCTCCCCTTCCAGTCACAACGCGGCTGCAAAGTAAAGGCGGCCCCATGGATATACAAGAAAAAAACGTTTCTGTCAAAAACAGCCTTTAATCTCTGTCGTTTACCTGCATCTTTAAGCAACGTGTCCAATTCTGAAAAGTTAATAAATAGTCAGATGAAAGATGGTTGTAATTGATCTCATGCAACGCCCCCTTGTGCCCAATGAGCAACTTGTACTGTTGATTTCATTGGCTTCTCGGCTGCATCTGACTGATTCGCGCCAGAGGGTGTGACCGGATCATCTCTGCTTTCATACTGAAGTGAAATGGACTGATTCGAGGATGGAGGTAACGGAGGCAAGATTCTTTGAATGAGGGGCGAGCAATCGGAACAGCCTCCCGCCAACTGCTGCCCTCCTCCCAACTCACAAAAGGATTCTGTAAACAGCCTGGGAACAGCTCAGTATCCCACATTGTGAAGGACAGTACCAGGTCGATTGGCAGGGTCTTGGACCAAATAAAACTCATTGCAGCTGCTGAATTTTTAAATGAAGCCTGCGTAGTTAGTGTTTGTTGGATACATGTAAGATATTTACATATGAAAAAAATTCTGAAGGACAAAATTAGTCTCCACTTGGAGAAGCAAGGATTAATCAGGGATAGTCAACATGGCTTTGTCAAGGGAAGATCATGTCTGACTAATTTGATTGAATTCTTTGAGGGGGTGACTCGGCGTGTGGATGAGGGTAACGCAGTGGATGTGGTATACATGGATTTCAGTAAGGCCTTCGATAAAGTCCCCCACAGGAGACTGGTCAAGAAGGTACGAGCCCATGGAATCCAGGGTGCCTTGGCACTTTGGATACAAAACTGGCTTAGTGGCAGAAGGCAGAGGGTGATGGTCGAAGGTTGTTTTTGTGACTGGAAGCCTGTGGCCAGTGGGGTACCACAGGGATCGGTGGTGGGTCCCTTGCTGTTTGTGGTCTACATTAATGACTTGGATATGAATGTAAATGTATGATCAGTAAGTTCGCTGATGATACAAAGATTGGTAGGGTGGTAAATAGCGAGGAGGATAGCCTCAGTCTGCAGGACGATATAGATGGGTTGGTCAGATGGGCGGAACAGTGGCAAAAGGAATTTAACCCGGAAAAGTGCGAGGTGATGCACTTTGGAGGGACTAACAAGGCAAGGGAATACACAATGAATGGGAGGACCCTAGGCAAGACAGAGGGTCAGAGGGATCTTGGTGTGCAAGTTCACAGATCCCTGAAGGCGGCGTAACAGGTAGATAAGGTGGTAAAGAAGGCATATGGGATACTTGCCTTTATTAGCCGAGGCATAGAATATAAGAGCAAGGAGGTTATGATGGAGCTGTATAAAACACTGGTTAGGCCACAGCTGGAGTACTGTGTGCAGTTCTGGTCGCCACACTACAGGAAGGATGTGATCGCTTTGGAGAGGGTGCAGAGGAGATTCACCAGGATGTTACCAGGGCTGGAGCGCTTCAGCTATGAAGAGAGACTGGGAAGATTGGGTTTGTTTTCCTTGGAGCAGAGGAGGCTGAGGGGGGACATGATTGAGGTGTACAAAATTATGAGGGGCACAGATAGGATGGATACTAAGGAGCTTTTTCCCTTCGTTGAGGGTTCTATAACAAGGGGACATAGATTCAAGGTAAAAGGCGGGAGGTTTAGAGGGGATTTTAGAAATAACTTTTTCACCCAGAGGGTGGTTGGAGTCTGGAACTCACTGTCTGAAAGGGTTGTGGAGGCAGGAACCCTCACAACATTCAAGAAGCATTTGGATGAGCACTTGAAATGCCATAGCATACAAGGCTACGGACCAAATGCTGGAATGTGGGATTAGAGTAGACAGGGCTGATGGCCGGCGCGGACACGATGGGCCGAAGGGCCTCTATCCGTGCTGTATAACTCTATGACTCTATGACTCTATATCACTCCAATGCCCCAATGTTAACGTTTTGTACGATATTGTCAGTGCCCCTATTGCATTTGGAGGAGGTATTATACGATAACGTCATATGTCATCACTATACATATGCGATGGTAAAGGATATTATCAGAAATCCCTATTACCTTTATGTGGATTTATTATAGTATATTATGATATATCCCTTTTACCTTTATGTGGAGATATTATCGGATATTATCATATATCACTATTGCCTTTATGTGGAGATATTATAGATATTATCATATTATCCCTATTGGCTTCATGTGGCGTTATTATAGGATAGTATCATAGATCCCTATTTTCTTCATGTAGAGATATTATCTGATATTATCATATATCCCTATTGCCTTTATGTGGCGTTATTATAGGATATTATCATATATCCCTATTGCCTTCATGTGGCGTTATTACAGGATATTATCATATATCCCTATTGCCTTTATGTGTATTTATTATAGGCTATTATCATATATCCCTATTACCTTTATTTGGAGATATTAAAGGATATTATCATATATCCCGATTGCCTTTATGTGGATTTATTATAGGATATTATCATATATCCCTATTACCTTTATGTGGAGATATTATAGGCTATTATCATATATCCCTATTACCTTTATTTGGAGTTATTATAGGATATTATCATATATCCCGGTTGCCTTTATGTGGAGATATGATACTATATTATCATATATGCCTATTGCCTTTATGTGGAGTTATTATTGGATATTATCATATATCCCGATTGCCTTTATGTGGAGATATGATACTATATTATCATATATCCCGATTGCCTTTATGTGGATTTATTATAGGATATTATCATATATCCCTATTACCTTTATGTGGATTTATTATAGGCTATTATCATATATCCCTATTACCTTTATTTGGAGTTATTATAGGATATTATCATATATCCCGATTGCCTTTATGTGGAGATATGATACTATATTATCATATATGCCTATTGCCTTTATGTGGAGTTATTATTGGATATTATCATATATCCCGATTGCCTTTATGTGTCGGTGTTTTAGGATTTATCATATACCTCAATTGCCTTTATGTGGAGGTGTTATCGGATTTTGCTTGACATTCTTTATCTCTAACACAAGTTCGAGGACTGGGAAACACTGGAACAACTGCTCAATACTTTTTTTTATTAAATCAAGTCAATCAGATAATGAAATGTAACCCCAAACATGCAGTGCACGTGAGATATTATATCTATCAAGTATAACAGTATAACACACCTACTATGGACTGTTTCAGAAGGTCGCTCAGCAAATATTTATTGAAGTTCCAGTGTGTTATATATTTTATATGTTTCTCCCAACGTTTGGTTAATCTCAATTCTAGATGCTGCACAATAACACCTGCTTCTTGTTCATTGTGCCCCCGAACGAGAAACCGTGTGTACCAGTTAACGCCTTTCTTTTCATATCTCTTCCCAGTAACATAGAAACATAGAAAATAGGAGCAAGAGTCGATCATTCGTCCCTACAAGCCTGCTTTGCCATTCAAATCATCATGGCTGATCGTCTAACTCAATACCCTGTTCCCACTTTTTCCCCATATCCCTTGATCACTTTAGCATTAAGAAATATATTTATCTCCTTCTGTGGTAGAGAATTCCACAGGTTCACCACCCTCTGAGTGAAGCAATTTCTCCTCATCTCGGTTATAAATGGCATACCCCGTATCCTGAGACTGTGACCCCTGGTTCTGGACTCCCCAGCCATCAGGAACATTCTCCCTGCATTTAGTCTGTCTAGTCCTGTTAGAATTTTAATTGTTTCGATGAGATCACCTCTCATTCTTATAAACTCTAGTGAATATGGACCTAGTCGACCCAATCTCTCCTCATACGTCAGTCCTGCCATCCCAGGAAACAGTCTGGTGAACCTTCGTTGCACTCCCTCCATGGCAAGGATATCCTTGCTCTGATAAAGAGACCAAAACTGCACACAATACTCCAGATGTGGTCTCACCAAGGCCACGTACAACTGCAGTAAGACATCCCTGCTGCTGTACTCAAATGCTCTTGCAATGAAGGCCAACGTACCATTCACCTTCCGAACTGTTTGCTGCACCTGAATGCTCGCTTTCAGCGACTGATGTACAAGGACACCCTGGTCTCGTTGCACCTCCCCTTTTCCCAATCTATCACCATTCAGATAATAATCTGCCTTTCTGATTTTACAACCAAAGTGGATAACCACACATTTGTCCACGTTATACTGCATCTGCCATGTTCTTGCCCACTCACCCACCTTGTCTAAATCACACTGGAGCCTCTTTAGATCCTCCTCATAGCTCACTTTCCACGCCAGCTTTGTATCGCCTGCAAACTTGGAAATGTTACATTTAGTTCCCTGATCCAAATCATTGAAATATATTGTGAATAGCTGGAGCCCAAGCACTGATTCCTGCGGTACCCCACCAGTCCCTGCCTGCCACCCGGAAAAAGACCAGTTTATTCCTACTCTCTGTTTCCTGCCTGTCAACCAATTCTCAATCCATGCCAGTATATTGCCACCAATCCCATGTGCTTTAATTTTGCACACTAACCTCTTGTGTGGGACCTCATCAAAAGCCTTCTGAAAATCCAAGTACACCACATCCACTGGTTCTCCCCTATCTATTCTACTAGTTCCCCCTCCTCAAAAAACTCCAGTAGATTTAAGCATGATTTCCCTTTCATAAACCCAATCTGACTTTGTCCGACCCCGTTAATGCCTTCCAAGTGCTCTGTTACCACATCTTTTATAATAGACTCTAGCATTTTCCCCACGACTGAAGTTAGGCTAACTGATCTGTAATTCCCTGTTTTTTCTCTCCCTCCTTTTTTTAATAGTACGGTTACATTTGCCACCCTCCAATCTGTAGGAACTATTCCAGAATTTGGAAGATAATCATCAATGCATCCATTATTTCCAGGGTCACTTCCTTTAGTACTGTGGGATGTAGATTACCAGGCCCTGGGGATTTGTCAGCCTTTAGCCCCAATAATTTCCCTTGCACTATTTTTTTTAACTGATGCTAATTTCCTTCAGTTCCTCCCTCTCACTAGACCCTTGGTTCCCTAACATTTCTGGGAGGTTATGTGTGTCCTCCTTTGTGAAGACAGAACCAAAGTATGTGTTTAATTCTTCTGCCATTTCTATGTTCCCCATTATAATTTCCCCCATTTCTGACTGTAAGGGATGTACATTTGTCTTCACTAATCTTTTTCTCTTGACATATTTAGAGAAGCTTTTGCAGTCTCTTTTTATGTTCCCTCCTAGTTTACTCTCATACTCTATTTCCCCCCTCTTAATCAATCTCTTTGTCCTCCTTTGCTGAATTCCAAACTGCTTCCAATCCTATCCTCAGGCTTGCCGCTTTTTCTGGTAATTTTATATGTCTCCTCTTTGGATCAATACCATTCCTAATTTATTTTGTAAGCCACGGTTGAGCCACCTTTTCTGTTTTATTTTTGCGCCAGACAGGAATGAATAATTGTTGTAATTCCTGTACACGTTCTTTAAATATTAGGCATTGCCTATCCACCGTCATCCCTTTTAGGAAAGTTCCCCAATCTATCATAGCCAACTCGCACCTCATACTTTCGTAATTTCCTTTATTTAGATTCAGGATCCTAGTTACGGATTCAAGTACTTCACTCTCCATCTTAATGAGGAATTCTATCATGTTATGGTCGCTCTTCCCTAAGGGACCCTGCACAACAAGATTGTTAATTAATCCTTTCTCATTGCACAATACCCAGTCTAGGATCGCCTGTTCTCCAGTTGGTTCCTCAACGTATTGGTCTAGAAAACCATCACGTACACACTCCAGGAATTCCCCCCCTTCCCCACAGTATTATTGCTAATTTGGTTTGACCAATCGATATGTAGGTTAAAGTCACCCATAATTATAGTTGTTCCCTTCTTACATGCGTTTCTAATTTCCTGTTTAATGCCCTCCCTTACATCTCCACTGCTGGTTGGGGGCCTATTGACAACCCCCACCAACGTTTTCTGCTCCTTGGTGTTTCTTATCTCCACTTATACAGATTCCACATCGTGATTTTCTGAGTCAATATCCTTCCTCACTATTGCGTTGATTTCCTCCTTTACTAACAACGCTACCCCACCTCCTTTCCCTTTTTGCCTGTCCTTCCTAAATATTGAATACCCCTGGATGTTCAGTTCCCATCCTTGGTCACCCTGCAGCCATGTCTCCGAAATTGCAACTATATCATAACCGTTAATATCTATCTCCGCTGTTAATTCATCTACCTTATTGCGAATGCTCCACGCATTTAGACACAATGCATTTAGACTTGTCCTTCTAAGATTGCTAATCATCTTAGTTTTATTTTGCACTATGGTCCGATTTGTTTTACACTCTTGTTTTCTCTGCCTTCCACTATTGCTTCTTCCCTTCCTGTCTTTTGTTTCTATCCTTGTTTCCACCTCCTCTGTCTCCCTGCTCAGGTTCTCAACCCCAAGACATTCTAGTTTAAACCTTATTTTTGATATACATTACTTACTTTCATAACACATGCCTAGAGGACTAGAGTACAAGGGTGCAGAAGTTATGCTGCAGCTATACAAAACCCTGGTTAGACCGCACCTGGAGTACTGTGAGCAGTTCTGGGCACCGCACCTTCGGAAGGACATATTGGCCTTGGAGGGAGTGCAACGTAGGTTTACTAGAATGATACCCGGACTTCAAGGGTTAATTTACAAGGAGAGATTACACAAATTGGGGTTGTATTCTCCAGAGTTTCGAAGGTTAAGGGGTAATCTGATCGAAGTTTATAAGATATTAAGGGGAACAGATAGGGTGGATAGAGCGAAACTATTTCCGCTGTTTGGGGATTCTAGGAGTAGGGGGCACAGTCTAAAAATTGGAGCCAGACCTTTCAGGAGCGAGATTAGAAAACATTTCTACACACAAAGGATTTAGAAGTTTGGAACTCTCTTCCGCAAACGGCAATTGATACTAGAATCATAGAATCATAGAAGTTTACAACATGGAAAGAGGCCGTTCGGCCCAACATGTCCATGTCGCCCAGTTTATACCACTAACTTAGTCCCAATTGCCTGCACTTGGTCCATATCCCGCCATACCCATCTTACCCATGTAACTGTCTAAATGCTTTTTAAAAGAAAAAAATATACCCGCCTCTACTACTGCCGATGGCAGCTCGTTCCAGACACTCACCACCCTCTGAGTGAAAAAAATTGCCCCTCTGGACCCTTTTTTATCTCTCCCCTCTCACCTTAAATCTATGTCCCCTCGTTATAGACTCCCCTACTTTTGGGAAAAGATTTTTACTTTCTACCTTATCTATGCCCCTCATTATTTTATAGATTTCTATAAGATCACCCCTTAACCTCCTACTCTCCAGGCAAAAAAGTCTTAGTCTATCCAACCTCTCCCTATAAGTCAAACCATCAAGTCCCGGTAGCATCCTAGTAAATCTTTTCTGCACTCTTTCTAGTTTAATAATATCCTTTCTATAATAGGGTGACCAGAACTGTACACAGTATTCCAAGTGTGGCCTTACAAATGTCTTGTACAACTTCAACAAGACATCCCAACTCCTGTATTCAATGTTCTGACCAATGAAACCAAGCATGCCGAATGCCTTCTTCACCACCCTATCCACCTGTGACTCCACTTTCAAGTAACTACGAATCTGTACTCCTAGATCTCTTTGTTCTATAACTCTCCCCAACGCCCTACCATTAACGGAGTAGGTCCTGGCCCGATTCGATCTACCAAAATGCATCACCTCACATTTATCTAAATTAAACTCCATCTGCCATTCATCGGCCCACTGGCCCAATTTATCAAGATCCCGTTGCAATCCTAGATAACCTTCTTCACTGTCCACAATGCCACCAATCTTGGTGTCATCTGCAAACTTACTAACCATGCCTCCTAAATTCTCATCCAAATCATTTATATAAATAACAAATAACAGCGGACCCAGCACCGATCCCTGAGGCACACTGCTGGTCACAGGCCTCCAGTTTGAAACACAACCCTCTACAACCACCCTCTGTCTTCTGTCGTCAATCCAATTTTGTATCCAATTGGCTACCTCACCTTGGATCCCGTGAGATTTAAACTTATGTAACAACCTACCATGCGGTACCTTGTCAAAGGCTTTGCTAAAGTCCATGTAGACCACGTCTACTGCACAGCCCTCATCTATCTTCTTGGTTACCCCTTCAAAAAACTCAATCAAATTCGTGAGACATGATCTTCCTCTCACAAAACCATGCTGACTGTTCCTAATCAGTCCCTGCCTCTCCAAATGCATGTCGATCCTGTCTCTCAGAATACCCTCTAACAACTTACCCACGACAGATGTCAGGCTCACCGGTCTGTAGTTCACAGGCTTTACCCTGCCGCCCTTCTTAAACAAAGGCACAACATTTGCTACCCTCCAATCTTCAGGCACCTCACCTGTAGCTGTCGATGATTCAAATATCTCTGCTTGGCGACCCGCAATTTCCTCCCTGACCTCCCATAACGTCCTGGGATACATTTCATCAGGTCCCGGAGATTTATCTACCTTGATGCGCGTTAAGACTTCCAGCACCTCCTTCTCTGTAATATGTACACTCCTCAAGACATCACAATTTATTTCCCCAAGTTCCCTAACATCCATACCTTTCTCAACCGTACGAGCTCAATTAATAAATTTAAATGTGAGATAGATAGCTTTTTGGCAACCAAAGGTATTAAGGGATATGGGCCTAATGCGGGTATATGGAGTTAGATCACAGATAAGCCATGATCTTATCAAATGGCGGAACAGGCTCGAGCGGCTGAATGGCCTCCTCCTGTTACTATGTTCCTATATTCCTACTCGTCACGTTGCCTCACTACATTCTCCATCTCTGATTTACTATCTTACTATTATATTTCTCATCTACTCGTGGACAGTTAAAGAATTCATGTCTGTACTGAATGAGTACTGAACCAGGCATATATGATCGTATAATAGTAGTTACAGCAGAGGAGGAGGCCATTCTGCCCATCGTGCTTGTGCCCGCTCTTTGAAAAAGCTGTCCAATTAGTCTCATTCCCGTGCTCTTCCGCCACTGCCCTTCAAAGTTTTCCCTTCAAGCATTTACCAAATTCCCCTTTGAAAGTTCCTATTGAATCTGCTTCCACCGCCCTTTCAGGCATTGAATTCTCGATTACAGCCACTCGCTGCGTGAAAAAAAATGTTTCCTCATGTCGCCTCTGGCTTAACCTTCTCTGTTCTAAGGAGAAAAACCCCAGCTTCTCCAGTCTCTCCGCATAATTGAAGTCGTTCCTAAAGTTTGGTGCCCGGAATTGAACACAATACTTCAGCTGAGGCCTAACCAGTTCCATATACAGGTTTAGCATGATTTCCTTACTTTTGTACTCTTTGCCTCTATTAATAAAGCCCAGGATCACATATGCTTTTTTATCAGCCTTCTCAACGTGTCCTGCTTCCTTTAAAGATTTATGTATGTTCATCCCCAGGTCGCCCTGTTCCTGTACCCCCTTTAGAATTGTACCATTTAGTTCATTTTGCCTCTCCTCATTCTTCTTATCAAAATGTATCACGTCACACTTCTCTGCGTTAAAATTCATATGCCATGTGTCTGTCCATTTCACCAGTCTGTCTGTTTAAATCCTCTTGATGTCTGTTACTATCCTCCATATTGTTTGCTACATTTCCGAGTTTCGTGTCGTCAGCAAACTTTGAAATTATACCCTCTATTCCCAAGTCAAGGTCATTCATATATATCAAAAGGAGCAGTGGTCCTAATACTGACCCCTGGGGAACACCAATGTATACTTCCCTCCAGCCTCAAAACGAACCGTTCACAACTACTCTCTGCTTTCTGTCCCCTAACCTATTTTGTATCACGCTGTCACTGTAACTTTTATCCCATGAGCATATATTTCAAAAGCTCTGATGGCTTTTCCTTAATCTGTTCAATCTGTATCCGGTTATAGATATGACCCATCTCCTTATCTCCCATGGAGTTCCTGCGATACCAACTAAATAGAAGAGACTCCACATCACTCTCATAAAAATGTCTAAACATAATGACCCTAAACTATATCAGAATCGTCCCATAGAAGGGACTCAATTTCCCATCGTTCATTGCTGTACATCACCCAACCTGAGGTATCTTGTGTTGACCTGCATTTCGCTCAGTTTGTGTTCCACATGTAACACACAACACGAACGCTACAATTCTGACGAAATCATACTTGAAGTGTTATTCCTCTCTGAAAATCGATGGCTGAACGCTTGAACAAAATGATAAACGCCAAAGTTCACTCCAGATCATAACCACTCGCTGCGTGGCGGAGGGGGGAAGTTTCACATCTCATCTGGTTCATTTGCGAATTACCTTCAATCTGTGTTCTCTGGCTACCGACAATTCTGCCAGTGGAAACATAGAAACATCGAAAATAGGAGCAGGAGTAGGCAATTCGGCCCCTCGAGACTGCTCCGTCGTTCAATGTGATCATGGCTGATGCTCTATCTCAGTTTCTCATTCTTTACTCTATCAAAAGCCTTCATGATTTTGGACATTTCTGTTAAATCTGAAGTGGAGAATTCATGCACCTCTCTGGCCTATCACAATCAGCGTTATATATTAACAGTTCTATTCGGTGTCACAAACGCCCACTTGTGGGTGGAAAGAACACAATGCTGCATCTGTTGCACAGAGGCCAGGAAATGCTTTATCTTAGCACAAGTTGCTCCGTGATACTCACCATCAGCAGTTCTTTGGCCGTCAGGTTCTGAAATTGTCAGGAATAATTGGGGTAACGTGAGTGAAAGTAATGACCAGAAATATAAATGATTGTAAAACGTGTACCATTTTGCAATTCATTCTGCGGAACAGTGAGGTTTTTTCAAGTTAAACACGACAGGTGCAAACATCTGGAGCATGTCGTACATCTTAGGAATACAGTAGGCAATTCATTCGCTTGTGACTGTTCCGCCATTCATTTGGATCAGGGTTGATCTGTATCTTAACTTAATTTTGTTCATCCGTTCATGGGATGTGGGCGTCGCAGGCGAGGCCAGCATTTATTGCCCATCCCTAATTGCCCCTTGTGAAGGTGGTGGTGAGCCGCCTTCTTGAACCGCTGCAGTACGTGTGGTGAAGGTTCTCCCACAGTGCTGTTAGGAAGGGAGTTCCAGGAATTTCACCCAGCGACGATGAAGGAACGGCCGATATATTTCCAAGTCGGGATGGTGTGTGACTTGGAGGGGATGTGCAGGTGGTGTTGGTCGCATGTACCTGCTGCTCTTGTCCTTCTAGTTGGTAGAGGTCGCGGGTTTTAGAGGTGCTGTCGAAGAAGCCTTGGCGAGTTGCTGCAGTGCATCTTGTGGATGGTACACACTGCAGTCACAGTGCGTCGGTGGTGAAGGGAGTGAATGTTTAGGGTGGTGGATGGGGTGCCAATCAAGCGGGCTGCTTTATCCTGGATGGTGTCGAGCTTCTTGAGTGTTGTTGGAGCTGCACTCATCCAGGCAAGTGGAGAATATTCCATCACACTCCTGACTTGTGCCTTGTGGATGGTGGAAAGGCTTTGTGGAGTCAGGAGGTGAGTCTCTCGCTGCAGAATACCCAGCCTCTGACAAGCTCTTGTCGCCACTGTATTTTTATGGCTGTATCTACAATTTCCACTACCCTTTGTGTGAAGAAGTGCTTTATAATTTCATCCCTGAATTACTAACAGGCGATAGTTCTTTTTTTTTATTCGTTCACGGGATGTGGGCATCGCTGGCAAGGCCGGCATTTATTGCCCATCCCTAATTGCCCTCGAGAAGGTGGTGGTGAGCCGCCTTCTTCAACCGCTGCAGTCCGTGTGGTGACGGTTCTCCCACAGTGCTGTTCGGACCTTGCAGGGTTGACTGGGCTTGGTGTTTTGCCGTTGTCGTCTCCGGTGCCTCGTGGTCCGATGCCGGGTGGTCCGTCCGGTTTTTTTCTTATTATGACTTTTCGTCGCGATATTTTACAACTGAGTGGCTTGCTAGGCCATTTCAGTGGGCAATTAAGAATCAACCACATTGCTGTGGGTCTGGAGTCACATATCGGCCAGACCGGGTAAGGGCGGCAGGCTTCCTTCCCTGAAGGACATTAGTGAACCAGATGGGTTTTTACGACAATCCGGTAGTTTCATGGCCATCATTACTGATACTGGTATTTTCATTCCAGATTTTTTTATTTAATTAATTGAAATAAATGTATTTATATTCGCCAGCTGCCGTGGCGGAGATTTGAACTCATGACTCTGGATTTTGGTCCAAATCTCTGGATTACTAGCCCAGTAACATAACCACTATGCTACCGTACCCGATAATGAATGGATTCTTACTTAACTTTCAGCAACTGATGCAACGGGACTGTTGATATTTCGACCACGTGATATTGAGCACGATTCATAACGTCGTGCAACTGAAACTAAAGATGACAGAACGGATTGGTTGTAATGAACATTACCTCCCCTTGAACTCATATTCCTTATTTCCCAAACATTTATATATACCGGGCACTGGGATATGGATTAGCTCACATGGAGGTGGGTTTATACTTTGCACAACAGTGTAAAGTCAATGATAGCAAATCGGCAGCCCGTTTTAGAGCTCTCCCCATTTTTACCTCTATTGACTTCAAAGGCAAATAAAAATCGGGCGAGATGTACAACAGGCTGACACACTATCGCCCATCATACACCCTGGGACAAACTCAAGGTCTATCCCACGTTTTCAATACTTTAGTATCACTGCTGGCCTGATAATTATATGCACCGACAACTTGTGTGGGTGATATTGGACCTGGGAGGGAGGTAAAACAGGGTGGATTGGTCGCCCGTTATAATGTGGCTACAAGAGCAGGTCAGAGGCTGGGTATTCTGCGGCGAGTGACTCACATCCTGATCCCCATACCCTTTCCACCGTCTAGAAGGCACAAGTCAGGAGTGTGATGGAATACTCTCCACTTGCCTGGATGAGTGCAGCTCCAACAACACTCAAGAAGCTCGACACCATCCAAGACAAAGCAGCCCGCTTGTTTGGTACCCCATGCACCACCCTAAACATTCACTCCCTTCACCACCGGCGCACCGTGGCTGCTGTGTGTACCATTCACAGGATGCACTGCAGCAACTCGCCAAGGCTTCTTCGACAGCACCTCTCAAACCCGCGACCTCCACCACCTAGAAGGGCAAGGGCAGCAGGCACGCGGGAACAACACCACCTGCACGTTCCCCTCCAAGTCACACACCATCCTGATTTGGAAATATATCGCCGTTCCTTCATCGTCGCGGGGTCAAAATCCTGGAACTCCCTTCCTAACAGCACTGTGGGAGAACCGTCACCACACGGACTGCAGCGGTTCAAGAAGGCGGCTCACCACCACCTTCTCAAGGGCAATTAGGGATGGGCAATAAACCCCTGCCATGCCAGCGACGCCCACATCCCATGAACGAATAAAAAAAATACACTCCATACGATACTCAGTTCCATTGACTTCAACAGAACTGAATTCCAGGCGGGTTTTCTAACAGGCGCCAAAAGCGATTCCGCCCGTGTTGCATCCCCAGCCATGTCCAATTTCACCCGGTGTAGATTTCAACTTCAACTGCTATTATTGCATTGTTGATTTCGAAGTCAATATCAGCCGCTTGCTCATTTTCCTCGCCTCGGCTATGTATAGAGCATATTCCTCACCTCGGCTATGTATAGAGCACATTCCTCACCTCGGCTATGTTTCGAGCACATTCCTCACCTCGGTTATGTAGAGCATCTTTCAACTTCTTTATTTCTGAAAAAAAAAGTTCAGTAATGGAATCTGGATCATTAGGTCAATTGACTCACATCCCTGGATGTTTGACAACCCCAATGTGTTTGCCTCTGTCACCTCTGGACTCGACTATTTCTCCCAGCCGTCCTCCCGCCTTGCAACCTCCGTAATCTTCAGCTCATCCAAATTCTGCCGCCTCTATCCTAACTCACACCAAGTCCCGTTTATCCATCCCCGTGCTCTCTGACCTAAAAGGTTAGAAGGCCAGAATTGGAGGAGCGCTGAGATCTCGTTAGCTTGTAGGGCTGGGGGAGGTTACAATGATAGGGAGGGGCGATGCCGTAGAGGGATTTGGAAACAAGGGTGAGAATTTTAAACTCTGGGAGGCATTGCTGGACGAGGATCCAATGTAGGTCACCGAACACAGGGGTGAAAGGTGAACTAAAATTGATGCGAGTTAGAATATGATGAAGTGTCCGCTATTCAACTACATATAAAGCCATTCCCGATTTATTTATTCATTTTTTCAATTTCATGGTAAGATTTAAACTCGTCATTTCAAGGGTGGCTATATCAGGAATACACCTGATCTACTTCGCATCCGAAATGTCCTGTAATTAATACACATCCAAATAACAAGTGGAGACATATTCACCGTTCTCCTTCGCCAAGATGGCTAATGCTGTAAAATAACAAAATAGTTAATTAATCTGGTAAGAATTCAGCAAGAATGTGATGATATTATTTTTGCCTCTCTCTCTACGTATTTTGCTGACAATAAAACGATGCATTGGAACATGAGAGTTATCTTTTGACATTAGAATCGGATTTCGAAAATGCAACGAGTTAAGCTGCTAAGTAAAGTGTATTTGTGATCCACAATATAATTACCATGCGATAATATGCTTTTGTGATTATTTTGATTCTGACTATTATGGGGGTGAATTTCCAGGCCGGGACGCAAAACTCCACTTGTTCGGCAAGGATAAAAAAATATAAAGAGAAAGATAGATTTGCATTTATATAGCGCCTTTCACAACTTCAGGACACCCCAAAGCGCTTTACAGCCACGGTACTTTTGAAATGCCGTCACTGATTAATGTAGGAAATGTGGAAGCTAATTTGTACACAGCAAGCTTCCACAAACAGCAATGTGATGATGACCAGATAATTTGTTAGTGGTTTTGATTGTGGAATAAGTATTGACCAGGACACCGGGGGGGGGGGGGGCGGGGGGGGCGGAATTCCTCTCCTCCTCTTCGAAATAGTGCAGTGGGGATCTTTTCCGTCCATCTGAGACCACAGGAAACACGGGTGTAAAATTTACCTCCTATATACCTCCTGAAGTAGGTGCTGGCCTGGCAATTGTCCACTCAATCCCTCACTTTTGCATATCCATCCAAGGCTACCCATTGCTGACCATTTTCGTTGGCCCGAGCCTCCTCTCCATCAATGCTTAACACAGCCTGCTTCTAATAGTGAGCACATTTCAGCTCAATCCACACAGCAAAGGTAGAGGTTATACACACCTCTAGCCTGGTTATCATATGTTTTTATTATCCTTCAATAGCTGGGTCTTTGCTCACCTTAATTTCCTTGTAATTCCTGTTCTCATTTGGCATCGGGACTATGCTAAGAACATAAGAAATAGGAGCAGGAGAAGGCCATTTGGCCCCTCGAGCCTCCTCTGCCATTCAAAGAGATCATGGCTGATCTTCTACCTCAACTCAATTTTCCTGCACTATCCCCATATCTCTTGATGCCTTTTGTGCCTCGAAATCTATCTAGCTCCTTCTTAAATATATTCAGTGACTTGGCCTCCACAGCCTTCTGTGGTAGAGAATTCCACAGGTTCACCACCCTCTGAGTGAAGAAATTTCTCCTCAACTCAGTCCTAAATGGCTGACCCCTTATTCTGAAACTGTGACCCCTGATTCTAGACTCTACAGCCAGGGGAACCATCCTCCCTGCATCTACCCTGTCGAGCCCTGTCAGAATTTTATATGTTTCGATGAGATCACCTCTCACTCTTCTAAACTCTAGAGAGTACAGGCCTGGTCTACTCAATCTCTCCTCATACGTCAATCCCGCCATCCCAGGAATGAGTCTTGCGAACCTTCGTTGCACTCCCTCTATGGCAAGTATATCCTTCCTTAGGTAAGGAGACCAAAATTGTACACAATACTCCAGATGCGATCTCACCAAGGCCCTAAGTAATTGCAGCAAGACATCTTTACTCCTGTACTCAAATCCTCTTGTACTAAAGGCCAACATACCGTATGCTGTTCTCCTGGGAGGTTTATCTGCCTCGTTTGCTTGATCTTGGCCTGCCATTCAATCTATCCCATAGGAACATCGGAACAGGAGGAGGCCATTCAGCCCCTCGAGCTTGTTCTGCCATTCAATTACAGCATGGCTGATCTGCTTCTTAACTCCATCTACCCGCCTTGGTTCCCTAACCCTTGATAACCTTGCCGATGAAAAACCTATCCATCTCAGTTTTTTAAATTTTCAATTGACCTCCAGCAGCTTTTTAGGGAAGTGAGTTCAAGATTTCCACTTCTCCTTGTGTGAAGAAGTGCTACTTTCATTACCCCTGAACGGGGTAGCATTCATATTTAGGTTATGGCCTTTGATCTAGACTCCCCCGCCAGAGGAAATATTTTCTCTTTACCAACTCCTTTAATCATCTTAAGTACATCAATTAGATCACCCGTTCAGCTTAATGCAGTGGGAGTTCCAGAGGCAGGGAAGGGGGTGGAGGGGGATGAAAGAAAAGTGAATTTTCTAGTGGTATAGAGTATGGGGGTACAAATGTATCTTGGGCGGCCGCGCAAAACGGTTGCCTGTTATACGCCACGCCCGATATTGAGGTCTAACGCAGGCAAAGTGACAGAATATCGGGGAGTTTTACGGGCTGCCGATTCCATACCGCACCCAAAAATTTCTACTGCCCCCACCCCCCGGGCGACTCCAAATGTGATCAATTCGCTTTTGCCAGTATAAATCTTGAAATCATGTTCTTACCGGCTGGAATTGCCAGTGGAAAACTCAAGAGTTTTAGACCGATTCTGTGTCTTCGCGCTGATAGTGAGCATTGAGACAATACAATCGCGAACATAATGTAACAACCCCACCCCCACCCTGTCCGATGAGTGTATGTAATCCAATTGCTATTAATGACATCTTGTAACGCTGTTGAACGAAATGTTCCTGGAATCGATCATGTTACTTTGCCTGAATCAGTCCACCTGCTCCATTATCGAATTATTGGGGTGAGTATTGGCATGATTGTGTCAGCCAATGCGCTGGAGGCGGGTATGCACTGAGGCAAACTGAGTCGATGTACTCATTTAAACAGAGTCCCTACGAGCTACAGCAAACCGAGCCCATTTGAACAGTTTCAACAAGCTACAGCAAACAGAGTCTGTTTGAACAGAGTCTCTGCAAACTACAGCAAACAGAGCCCATTTGAACAGTTTCAACAAGCTACAGCAAACAGTCCATTTGAACAGTCTGTGCAAACTGCCGCAAACATAATCTATTCAAACAGAGTATCTGCAAACTACAGCAAACAGAATTTATTGACCAGTGCCTCTACAAGCTACAGCAAACAGAGTCCAAATAAACAGTCAAACAGCAAACAGAGTCTATTTAAACAGATCCTCTACACGCTACAGCAAACAGAGTCCATTTGAACAGAGTCTCTGAAAACTACAGCAAACAGAGCCCATTTGAACAGTTTCAACAAGCTACAGCAAACAGTCCAATTGAACAGAGTCTCTGCAAACTATAGCAAACATAGTCTATTCAAACAGACTATCTGCAAACTACAACAAACATCATTTATTTACCAGTGCCTCTACAAGCTACAGGAAACAGAGTCCAAATAAACAGTCAAGCAGCAAACAGAGTCTATTTAAACAGAGCCTCCACACGCTACAGCAAACAGAGTCTATTTGAACAGAGTCTCTGCAAACTACAGCAAACAGCGTCTATTTAAACAGAGCCTCTGCAAACTACAGCAAATAGTCTATTTAAACAGAGTCTCTCCCAACTAGAGCGAATAGAATCTATTTAAGCAGAGTCCTGTTCGTTATGTAGCCATTTTTCAGTTATTTCCTACTACATCTGATTCCTTACTACGGATTATTGCCTCCAGTTCCCGAGTTTTATTCTGGACACTGTTCACATTGCTGTTCAGAGAGTTTAATTCATTTGAATAGTTATTACTGTTACGTTATTTTGAACAGTCCTTTCATACTTCTGTTTTGTAATTGTATTTGTTTTTTGGCCATTTATATTAACTTGATTCCTTACTCTGGCCTCACCTTTGCACTCAACTCCCGTTTCTTGTATTTACGCTTTTGTTATTGCTCCCATGTCCCTCCCACCATCTTTCCAGTTGAAAGTCTTTTGCACTGCTCAATTTATCCTTTTTGTTCGTGCACTCCGACAATGGACACGGAATGCACGTTACCGTAAACAGGTAAAGGTTTCCAGTCACTTCCCTCAAAGTCATCTCGAAATCATTTGCCTTTTCTCTTGAATATTCAGTCTCATAGAAATCTTCTTTTCACTCTTTCAGTCATTACGTGGCTGCAAATTAAAAGCCGTCCCACGGATACAAATGAACCAAATCTTCCTGCAAATGAAAAAGCTTTTTCTTCTATGTTGCTTACCTGCGTTTTTCAGTAACTTGTCAAGCTCTGAAGAAATGGATAAATCAAGGCCAGATGAAAGGTGGTTGCAATCGAACTGATGCAAAACTCCCTTATGCCCAAGGAACAACCTGCTCTATTGATTTCACTGGGTTCGAGGCCGCATCCGACTGATTAGAACCCCGGGCAGTGAAAGTGGCCAAATCGTTGTTTCTTTCCTATTGATGTGAAATGGACTAAGATGAACATGGAGGTAATGGAGGCAGCATTTGGTGCGTGCGGGGCAATGAAACTGAACATCACCCACACCCCTCCTGCCGCCCAGCTCAAAAATGGATTCAGTAAACAGTCTGGAACCATTAAAGTATCCCACCCGGGGCAGGATAGTTGCAGATGGGTGAGAAGCTAGGTTTTGCAAGGCCTCCATCGACCAACTGAAATTGTTTCGAGCTTTGGATCTTTGAAGTGCAGCCCGGATGATTAGTGTTCACCTGTTGTTGCGTTATATTGGCCAGGATTTAGCTCTAAAACAATCAGGATGGGGCTAACGGCCCTCACCATTATTCTGTGGAAATTGTACAGCCTCTTCCGCCGAGTGAATATTCGCAGTTAAACACAGAAGTTTCGATACCAGATGCAATCCTCCTCTGTAAACTCCAGGTCAGCTCCGCTAAAATGGCACTGCGCCTTCTGACTTCCCATTCAAATGAATGGAACAGCGTGAAATTCCTGCACTGGCGTCGTAGATAAAGATTAATCTCGCCAGAAAAAGTTATGGCAGGTCCATTCTGTTGTAAGTTCCCTTTTAACGAAGTGGTAAATCTTAATGGCTGCCAAACAACCTCGCTGGCACTGAAAATTAACATTTACAAGTGCGGAGTCTCATTCCTTCAGATTTTAATTGTTGTTGGATATTTGAAAAAATATATATATTTTTATTTTTGTTACTTCTTCTTTCTGCCTCTTTTATCTTTGTCACTGCACAGCTTATTAACAATGCTTCAATCTGATTGGTAAAGGAGATACACAGTTGCTTGCCCCTGTTCACACAGGTCCCAGATGCCCTGTAGAGGGCGTCGTGCTTTTCGGTCATCTAATTTCGAGGACGCTGCCGTGCAAAAGCTCACAGAAAGTTCCTGGGCGAGTGCAACTCGATTGAACGGCTACTGCCGTTCGTTTGCCGCACACAGCAAAATCCGTCCGATTATCACATATCCCCTGTTGCCCTTATGCTGAGGCGCCATAGCATCTTATCATATATCCCCTCTTGTCCTTATGTGGAAGTTTAATAGGATCTTATCATATATCCCCTCTTGTCCTTATGTGGAAGTTTAGTAGGATCTTATCATATATCCTCTCTTGCTCTGATGTGGAAGTTTAATAGGATATTGCTATATATCCCATCTTGCCCTCATGTGGAAGTTTAATAGGATATTGACATATATCCCCTCTTGCACTTAAGTGGAGGTTTAATATGATATTACCATATATCCCATCTTGCCCTTATGTGGAGGTTTAATATGATATTACCATATATCCGCAATTGCCCTTATGTGGAGGTTTAATATGATATTACCATATATCCCATCTTGCCCTTATGTGGAGGTTTAATATGATATTACCATATATCCGCAATTTCCCTTATGTGGAGGTTTAATATGATATTACCATATATCGGCAATTTCCCTTATGTGGAGGTTTAATATGATATTACCAAATATCCCCCATTGCCCTTATGTGGAAGTTTAATATGATATTACCTTACATCCCCTCTTGTCCTTATGTGGAAGTTTAATATGATATTACCATATATCCCCTCTTGTCCTTATGTGGAAGTTTAATATGATATTACCTTATATCCCCTCTTGTCCTTATGTCGAATGTTAATAGGATATTACCTTATATCCCCGATTGCTCTTACAAGAAGTTTAATACGCTGTTGCCATACATGCGCTGGTTAAAAATTCGTTCATGGGATGTGGGCGTCGCTGGCGAGGCCGGCATTTATTGCCTATCCTTAATCGCCCTTGAGTAGCTGGTGGTGAGCCGCCTTCTTGAACCGCTGCAGTCCGTGTGGTGAAGGTTCTCCCACAGTGCTGTTCTGTCGGGAGTTCCAGGATTACAACCCAGCGACGATGAAGGAACGGCGATAAATTTGCAAGTCGTGATGGTGTGTGACTTGCAGGGGAACGTGCAGGTGGTGTTGTTCCTCATCGAAAGACTTCTGAAAACCCACATCCACCGCCTCCACTGGTTCCCCTTTATCTATTCTACCAGTTGCTTACCATCAACGTCTTATGCATAACATGGACACTGAAATTCTCTGAATATTCAGTTACCGTCTCAATTGACCTTGTCTCCTATGGGGTTCCTAGGTTATGACACAATCGGAACCCTGGAATGCGATACGATACAGTGTCCTAGGCCTAACCATCTTCAGCTGCTTCGTGAATGGCCTTTCCTCCATCATAAGATCAGAAATGGGGATGTTCGCTGATGTTTGCCCAGTGTTCCATTCCATTTGCAACCTCTCAAATAATGAAGCAGTCCGAGCCCGCATGCAGCAAGCCCTGGATAATATCCAGGCTTGGGCTCATAAGTGGCAAGTAACTTTCGCGACAGACAAGTGCCAGGCAATGACCATCTCCAACAAGAGAGAGTCAAACCACCTCCTCTTGACATTCAACGCCATTAGCATCGCCGAATCCCTCACCATCAACATCCTGGGGGTCACCATTGACCAGAAACTTAACTGGGCCAGCCATATAAATACAATGGTTACTAAAGCAGGTCAGAGGCTGGGTATTCTGCAACGAGTGACTCACCTCCTGACTCCCCAAAGCCTTTCCACCATCTACAAGGCACAAGTCAGGAGTGTGATGGAATACTCTCCACTTGCCTGGATGATTGCAGCTCCAACAACACTCAAGAAGCTCAACACCATCCAGGACAAAGCAGCCCGCTTGATTGGCACCCCATCCACCACCCTAAACATTCACTCCCTTCACCACCGGCGCACAGTGGCTGGAGTGTGCACCATCTACAGGATGCACTGCAGCAACTCGCCAAGGCTTCTTCGACAGCACCTCCCAAACCCGCGACCTCTACCACCGAGAAGGACAAGGGCAGCAGGCACATGGGAACAACACCACCTGCACGTTCCCCTCCAAGTCACACACCATCCCGACTTGGAAATATATCGCCGTTCCTTCATCGTCGCTGGGTCAAAATCCTGGAATTCCCTTCCTAACAGCACTGTGGGAGAACCTTCACCACACGGACTGCAGCGGCTCAAGAAGGCGGCTCACCACCACCTTCTCAAAGGGCAATTAGAGATGGGCAATAAATGCAGGCCTCGCCAGCGACGCCCACATCCCATGAACGAATAATAAAAAAAATAAATCGGACGAAGTATTCCACCGCTCGTTGCTGTACGGCAGCTGAGGAATCTCTCTGCTTACCTGTATTGACTTCCATTGGCGTTCCACCTGTAACACACAAACGCCGCAATTGTGTCAAAGTCGCGCTTTGGCGTTTTAGAATTTTCTCAGAAAAATCAAATCGCTTGGCGCAGAGCTTAAGCGAATTGATTAATGTTCACAGGAGGAATCATTTTCCGGGACAGGCCTGCGTGGAATTGGTAGGAATATTTTGAAGACGTGCAAAACTCTGCTGCCCCGATCCTTTTTTGGTCGCCTGTCCTAATGTCTCTTTATGTGTTTCGGTGTCAAATTTTATCTGAACGCAAGTTGTTGGAATACTTGCTTTGAAGGATGTTAACATGAAATTGGGAACTGGAAACTTGCTGTCAGTCCTGGCTTATTTCCAGCTCTCTCGCCTCTGAATCAGCCGGCGGTGGCTTGTCACCGTTATACAGCTTCTCTGATATTCACTTATTCCCACCCTGCAAGAACCATGTTACGGACGCCTGGTCCTCAGTTTCCACTCCACCGGCCTTCGCATTCAACGGATCATCCTCTTCCATTCCCGCCACCTCCAGCGCAATCCCACCACCTAACTCATCTTCCCCTGCCCTCCCCGGATTCCACAGGTAACGCTCCCGACGTGACATCCTGGTCCACTCTTCCATCGCCCCCATCACGCACTCCCCTTCCCAAGGAACCTTCCCGTGCAAGCGCAGGACATGCTACACCTCCCTTTCACCTCATCCGTTCCCAAATTCCAGCCCCACCCCACCCCCAACACTCCTTCCAGGTGAAACAGTGATTTACATGTACTTCTTTCAATTTAGTATACAGTATTCACTGCTCACGATGCGGCCTACCCTACATTGGAGGGAAACCAAACGCAGAACGGGTGATCGCTTTATTGAGCTCCGCTCAGTCTGCAACCGTGACCCTGGCCTATTGGCCACTTGCCATTTTAATTCTCCGGCCTACTCCCACTCTGACCTCTCTGTCCTCGGCCTCTTACACTGTTCCAATGTAGTTCAACGGAAGCTCGAGGAACAGCCCCTCATCTTTCGTTTCGGCACTTTACAACCTTCCGGACTCAACATTGATTTCAAGAACTTCAGATCAGAACCACTGCTCCCGTTTTTTTCGGATAACAGGTAATGTTTCTGATGTTGCTTTTTACAGCTCCTACAGACCCATCGTTTGTTATTTTAATTGTCCTATTACCACCCTCCGTGCCTTGCACCATCATTCCTTTTGTCATTTCATCAATCCGTCCCTCCACCCATTACAGACTCTCTCTTTTGTTCTTTCCTCTCCACCGCAACCCTGCCCTCGCCCGCCTGCCTTTCCCTGGCTCTGTGCTTAAAAACTGGTCAATCTCAAACTTCTGCCAGTTCTTTCGAAGGGTCTTCGACCTGAAACATTAACTCTGCTCCTTTCCCCACAGATGCTGGTTGAGGGATAGATATTGGCCACGACACCGGGGAGAACTCCCCTGCTCTTCTTCGAATAGTGGCGATGAGATATTTTACTTCCACCTGAGAGTTCAGACGGGGCCTCGGTTTAACATCTCTTCTGAAAGACAGCAGCTCCGACAGTGCAGCACTCCCTCAGTACTGGACTGGAGTGTCAGGCGATATTATGTGCTCGAGTCTCTGGTGTGGGGCTTGAACGCACAGCATTCTGACTCAGAGGCAAGAGCGAACTGATGACATCACCTCATTGCGAATTCTAATACCGTTTCCTAAACATATTTACATATCAGTATTCACTGGGACATTAATTAGATCACATGGAAGCTTATATTTTGTGCGGTAGTGTAATACTGGTGATAGCGAACCGGCCGCCCGTTTTATATCCTTCCACAGTTTTACGTTTCTTAATTTCAATGGAAATTAAAAATTGGGCGAGATGTCGAACGGGCGGCCGATTCGCTATCGCCCGTTTTACACTAACGGACAAAGTCAAGGTCTATCCCACGGTGTGAATATTTTAGTATCTGTGCTGGCCTGATTTTTATGTGTAATGACACATTATGGGGGTGAAACTGCCCTTGGGCAGGAGGCAAAACAGGGCGGATAGTTCGCCCGTTGTACCCAGCTCCATCGACTTCAATTGAAATAAATTTCAGGCGTGTTCCATAACGGGCGCCAAAAAAGATTACGTCGTATTGTATCCCCAACCATGTCTAATTTCACCCCATGTCGATTTCGACTCCAACTACCATTATTGCGTTGTTGATTTCGACGTCAGTAACAGCCTCGGTCTCATTTTCCTCACCTCTGACAATTAGACCATCCTTTAATTTCTGTATTTCTGAAAAGCAAAAGTTAAACGTTTAGAAATGGAATCCAGACTGTGAGGCCAATTGACTCTCATCCATAGAAGAATGGGAGGTGATGTCATTGAAACACACAAGACACTGAGGGGGCTTGACAGGGTAGATGCTGAGACGTTGTTTCCACTGGCTAGAGAGTCAAGAACAAGAGGGCTTAGTGGCAGGATAAGGGATCGGACATTTAGGACTGAGATGAGGAGGAATTTCTTCACTCAGAGGGTTCTGAATCTTTGGAATTCTCTAGCCCAGTGGACTGTGGATGCTCAGTCGTGGAGTATATTCAAGACTGAGATAGATAGATCTTTGGACTCGAGGGGAATCAAGGGATATGGGGATCGGGGGGGAAAGTGGATTTGAGGTTGAAGGTTACTGAGTGTTGGAGCAGGCTCGAGGTGCCCTCTGGCATATTCCTGCTCCTATTTCTTATTTTCTTATAGGCATGTCGTATTATAACTGTTGGCATAGAAATCTAGAATGGAAGATAAAGATCAAACAACAAGTTGCATTTCTATAGCGCCTTTAACGTCGTAAAACGACCCCAAGGCGCTTCACAGACCGATTATCATTCAACATTTGACAACAACCCTCATAAGGAGATATTAGGACAGGTGAACAAAAGCTTGGTCACAGAGGTAGATTTCAAGAAGCGTCCTAAAGGAGAAGGGAGAGGCGGAGAGGTTTAGGGAGGGAGTTCCAGAGCTGAGGGTGTGGCCGCAAATGCTCGTGCGATGAAAATCGGCGATGTGCAAGAGGCCAGAACTGGAGGAGCGCAGAGACGTCGGAGGATTGTAGGGGCTAGAGGAGGTTAGAGAGATAGGGAGGGACAATGTCATGGAGGGATTTGAAAACAACCATGAGCATTTTCGAATGGAGGCATTGCCGGAACAAAATCCAATGTAGGTCGGTAAGAAGACGGGTGAAGGGAGAACGGGATTTGGTGCGAGTTAGGTTATGGGCAGTAGAGTTTTGAATGAGCTCAAGTTTAGATAAGTTTGCTTTTTAAAAGGACAGTAAGATTCATCTACATATTACAGCCATACTCAATTTATTAATTCAGTGTTGTAATTTCGTACGGTAAGATTTCAAGGGCGACTATATCATGACTTTCATTGCCGCACATGGCATCGTAGATGCTTCTTTACTTAATACACATCCAAATAACATAGTTACCGTCGTCCTTTGCCAGCAGTGCCATTGCTGTAAGCAAGTAAATAGTTAATTGAACGGATAAGAAATAAGCAAGAAAGTGACAATGTTATCTTTGCAGTCGTCTGCGTATTTGCAGACTATAAAACGACTCTCAGTTCCTTCAGAACATGAATGTCGTTTAATAAAAATGAAACTAGATTTGGATATTGCAATGAGGTAAAATGAAAAATGGCACAAGGTCTATCCTACAAATAAAGGATATTGTGATCAATAATATAATTACTCCGTAATAATACAGGCATCGAAATTAATCTTTCCTCATGTCTAGTCAGATTGTTATGGTGTGATTTTCTGAGAGGGGAGGGTTCTGCCATTAAAAATCTAGTTCTAATGTTATGGTTTTGCGCCCTTGACGTGGACTCCCCCACGGGAGGAATTAGATTCTACCAACTCCTTCAATCACCTGAAACACCTCAATTAGGATCATCCCTTAATCATAATCCAGCGGAAATTGCAGAAGGTGTTGGAGGGAGATGATGAAGGAAAGTGTAATTTGCTTTAGGTGTAGATATTCGTCTTGGGCGCTAAACCGGCCAGCCGTTTTACGCCCGCTCGATATTCGGCTGTTATGAACAGTGTGGAATTTCCAGTTCAACACTAAACATTTTAGAACAATTATTTGTGATCCTGCTAATATTGAGCCTTGCAGAGAAAGGAATAGCGAGCACTGTGAAACACACTAAGTTTTTGCTTTGACTTCAGTGTGAATAAAATTCGGGAGTTTTTAAAACGGGCCGTCGATTCGCTATCGTTTAATATTATTATAATAAACCTACCCCAATAACGTCAATGGAGAGAAAAATAGCCGGATTGTAGAATGATAGCGAATTCAATATCGCCTATTTTACGCCATCGCCCGAAGTTAAAATTACCCCATAGCATGTGTTTTGTATTTCCGGAAGTAAGATTACCATCCCTCTCCAAAATAGGATATCCTGCCGAAATAGAATTTCCTGCAAAATAGCTGCTCGTTTAATGTTGTTCACCTTTACTCAAGTGATTAGGGGTTCTGGTACATAGATCATTGAAGTGTCATGAACAGGTGCAGAAAATAATCAAGAAGGCAAAGGGAATGCTGGCCTTTGTATCTAGAGGGCGAGAGTACAAGGGGTCAGAAGTTATGCTGCAGCTATACAAAACCCTGGTTAGACTGCACCTGGAGTACTCTGAGCAGTTCTGGGCACCGCACCTTCGGAAGGACATATTGGCCTTGGAGGGAGTGCAGCGTAGGTTTACTGGAATGATACCCGGACTTCAAGGGTTAAGTTACGAGGAGAGATTACACAAATTGGGGTTGTATTCTCCAGATTTTAAAAGGTTAAGGGGTGATCTGATCGAAGTTTATAAGATATTAAGGGGAACAGATAGGGTGGATGGAGAGAAACTATTTCCGCTGTTTGGGGATTCCAGGAGTAGGGGGGCACAGGCTAAAAATTGGAGCCAGACCTTTCAGGAGCGAGATTAGAAAACATTTCTACACACAAAGGGTTGATGAAGTTTGGAACTCTCTTCTACAAAGTGCAATTGATACTCGCTCAATTGCTAAGTTTAAATCTGAGATAGATAGCTTTTTGGCAACCAAAGGCATTAAGGGATATAGGCCAAAGGCAGGTATATGGAGTTAGATCACAGATCAGCCATGATGTTATCAAATGGTGGAGCAGGCACGAGGGGCTGAATGGCCTACTCCTGTTCCTATATTCCAATGTTCCTAAGTGTAAATCGGCCAGCAACTTGTGTTGAGGAAGACTAACCCTTTGAATTGCTAATCACCACAAGTTTCTGGCCGATTTGTACTGCTCCGCCGTTGCGCAAAAAGTGCATCTCGCCCTTAACTTCCCCGTAATTTTTAAGATGTTGCTGGGTTTGCACATTATTGACCCATTAAACACGCCACTGAAAGTTAAGGCTAGTAATTAATGGCGTGAGTACCATCTTAACGATGCAATATATGTTTTTGACTGACAATCAACCTCCCTCGGCCAGAAACTGAACAAGTAAAAACGTCGAGTCCCATTCATTCAGGTAACTAGGAACACCACCACCTGCACGTTCGCCTCCAAGTCACACACCATCCCGACTTGGAAATATATCGCCGTTCCTTCATCGCTGCTGGGTCAAAATCCTGGATCTCCCTTCTTAACAGCACTGTGGGAGAACCTTCACCACACGGACTGCAGCGGTTTAAGAAGGTGACTCACCTTCTCAAGAGCAATTAGGGATGGGCAATAAATGCTGGACTCGCCAGCGACACCCACATCCCATGAACGAATAAAAAGTGAATTGTTTTTGGAGATTTTAAAAATCACATTTATTAAATTTTGCTTACTTTTCATTTCTATTCCCTTTTTTTCTCTCTCTTAATCCAGTCTTTCTTTCCCTCTCTACTTTTCTTCCTGTACCTGCTTTGATACTGAATTCACTCACTCTAATTCACACTGGCAGTTCTGATGAATGTCATGGACTTGAAACGTTAATTCAGTGACTGCACGGTGGGATCGTACACTCCAACAGTGGGCATAGAATTCTCAGATACATTCATGTAGACAGGTATCGGAATTATTTGCAGTTATCTCCCTCAAAGTCATCGCGGAATTTTAATCAGCTGCGCCTGCGAACTTTTAAAGCTGTCAATTAAATGACTTCACTTGAATGTTCAGTCTCATCGTAATCTTTGTATCCCGCTACCAGCTACAAAGATTTGTTGGATAGACAAGTTGAGTGAGTGGGCAAATACATGGCAGATGCAGTATAATGCGGATAAACGTGAAGTTATCCGCTTCGAAAGGAAAAACAGCAAGGCAGATATTATTTAAATTGTGATAGGTTGGGAAATGTTGATGTACAAAGGGACCTGGGTGTCCTTGTGCACCAGTCACTGAAAGTAAACATGCAGGTGCAGCAAGCAGTTAGGAAGGCAAATGGTATGTTGGCCTTCATTGCAAGAGGATTTGAGTACAGGAGCAAGGATGTCTTATTGCAGTTATACAGGGCCTTGGTGAGACCACACCTGGAGTATTGTGTGCAGTTTTGGTCTCTTTACCTAAGAAAGGATATGCTTGCCATAGAGGGAGTGCAGCGAAGGATCACCAGACTGATTCCTGGGATGGCAGGACTGTCGTATTAGGAGAAATTTGGTCGACTCGGCCTGAATTCACTCGAGTTTAGAAGAATGAGAGGGGATCTCATTGAAACATATAAAATTCTGACAGGGCTAGACAGACTGGATGCAGGGAGGATGTTTCCCCTGGCTGAGGGGCGGGGGGGTCCAGAACGAGGAATCACAGTCTCAGGATACGGGGTAGGACATTTAGGACTGAGATGAGGAGAAATTTATTCACTCAGAGGGTGGTGAACCTGTGGAATTCTCTACCACAGAAGGCTGTGGAGGCCAAGTCACTGAATATATTTAAGAAGGAGCTAGATAGATTTCTAGACACAAAAGGCATCAAGGGATATGGGGAGAGAGCAGGAATATGGTATTGACATCGAGGATCATATTGAATGGTGGAACAGGCTCGAATGGCCGAATGGCCTACTCTTGTTCCTATTTTCTATGTTTCTCTGCTTGTATGTTTACAACGTGGCTGCAAACAAAGGTTTCTGCTAAATAACGTCTGATATCTATTGCTTACCTGCATCTTTAAGCATCTTGTCAAGCTCTTGAAATAAATAAAAGCCAGGTGAAAGCTGTTTACAATCGAATTTTTGCAAGCATTGCCTTGAGTTAGATTGGCCTGGATTCGCAAGGGAATACAAATTAATCTGCTGGCCACTTCTGGGAGCAAACCGAGAAAAAATTCGTAGGGGCATTAAAAAAATGAGCTTTTTCCGTTTCCTTTGACATTTCTGGTTATTAGTTATAAAAATATTGGTGATGGGAAAAAAATCTAGTTAAGATTCACCCAATTTGGTAATGAAGATTATTTCTCTTTCCAATTGGTGTGGGTTGGTGGCCATGGGCATGTTTTGCGACCAATGGCGGGAGCGGGGTAGTTGGAGGCAGAACGTCATGTGATGTAACCGAAAGGACGACATTCAACCAGAGTTGCCAATCCGACTTTTTTTCGCAAGGGGCAGCACAATCGATTACATTGGATTCGAGACTGCATCCGAACTGGTAAGTACCAGGGGGCGTGACCGTTGCCAATTCGTTACTACTTTCAAATTGGGCCAGAATTTACAGGAGCGGGACATCTCACGGCGTGCATGTTTGGTTAGTCACGTTCGTGCACCATTCAGCTACAATGCGCGTGGAGGGAACGATGGGTGTGGGGCGAGTAATCTTCCCCCCTGCTCCCTCCCAGCTCACTTTGGTAAGCAGTCTGAGGGGCAGATCAGTATTGTGCCAGGAGCAGGACAGTGAGAAGGTCCTCGTTCAATCAACCGTATCTCTTTCTGGCTTCAGGACTTTGAAATGAAGTCCAGAAAGTTCGCATTTGCATTATTGCCGGGTTCATGCAAGATATTTTTATCTATACCAATTGCCCTTATTTGGAGGCGGTTTTCGATATTGTGGTAGATCTGTATTTCCCGGTATTGTGATATATTCCGAATTTTTAATTCGTTCATGAGATGTTGGCGTCGCTGGCGAGGCCGGCATTTATTGCCCATCCCTAATTGCCCTTGAGAAGGTGGTGGTGAGCCGCCTTACTTTTTGTAAGCGAGATTTTACAACTGAGTGAGCTTGCTCGGCCATTTCAGATGCTCAGAGGGCAATTAAGAATCAACCACATTGCTGTGGGTCTGGAGTCACATGTAGGCCAGAGCGGGTAAGGACGGTAGGTTTCCTTCTCTAAAGGACATTAGTAAACCAGATGGGCTTTTACGACAATCCAGTAGTTTCATGGCCACCATTACTGATACTAGTGTTTTAATTCCAGATTTTATTAATTGAATTTTAAATTCCCCAGTTGCCGTAGCGGGATTGGAACTCATGACTGCTGATTATCAATCCAGGCCTCTGCATTACTAATCCAGTAACATAACCACTATGCTAGCGTACCCCTTATGTGGACTTATTAAATGACATTGTCATCTATCCTTATCACTCTCGCATGGAGGTGTTATAGAATGTTACCTCTAAAAGTTCGAGGACGAGGGAACACTGGAACATCTGGTTAATACTATTCATTAAATCAGCTCAACGAGATAATAAACGTAACCATTTATATAACCATTATAATTATACCATGATAACTCATATTCCAAGGACTCCAAAAGGAGGTTGGACGTATGTCCCAATCACTGCTTACGCTCGCCTCAGCAACTCGAGAATCTAGCTACCAAGGAGCTCCTTACGCCTGGTTAATCGCCCTTAAACGAGTATGCACAATTGATGAACTGGATTCTTTTACCCCTCAGTCTGGTTCAGCAAACACTGAGTCGAATACACCTTTAAAGTTCAATACAACTTTAATAGCAGGACTAAGTCGGCCCCTTCGATTCTGACTCCTGATAGAGTCTGGTCGATTCTGACAGAGTAAGACAAGAAAACATACAGAAGTTCACACCTTTATACAGATCAATAGGGATTGGAACATCGTCAACACAAGGGTCAACACCAATCATAAGCTGGGCATAGGTTGGCCATGCGTGGTTACATGATTGCGGGCCAATCATAGGTCGTCCATGTGCTGATCATGCCGCAATTAGACAGCAGAGGGGATACATCCTTATCTTTTAACTTGGAATGTCATTCGGCCTTGCTAAGCTCGTTACTGCTATTGATCAGCCCGCTGCATGGAGACACCCAGACCAGACCCTGAACCATATTAAAAACTCCTGAATTGATGAGACAATGCAGGCCTGCTGACTACGCAAACATGTGGCCTAGAAGGGGGCCCACGATTCCAACCTCAGCTGCCAACGAATTAACCCTTGCCTAACCGCATTGCATTCTGCTACTTTGCCACGTAGGCATTTTAATACTTTACTGGACATTGACCGCGTAGGGATTCTCACAATGAGATTGGTTTCCTGTTCATTGTCCACCCTATTGAGAAACCGTTGGTATCACGTAAAGCCTTCCGTTCCTTATCTCTTCCCCATCTATAACACACGACTATTTATATCGTTGCTTCCATGTCGCCTCCTTCACTGATTGCTAGTTACCTGGTCATGGGCGTTTAATGAGGTAATGGCTCCACTGTCCCAACATAGCCATTGCAGAATGAGTGTTATTATGTGGATAACCACCTTAAAAGCATAGTAACGCTATTCTGCCTGGTATTCCTCGAGATGCAACTGGCTTTTCTTTAACCTGTTCTACCTGCATCCGGTTATGGAGACTGCAGCAGCGGTACTTCCAACATCGTCTTATCATAAATTGGACGCTGAACTTGTCTGAATGTCCATTTGCTGCGATCTCAATTGATCTTGACATCTTTGGAGTTGCCTTATTAACATCCAAAGCAAGAGACTCCAGGTCAGTCTGCTAATAAAGTCTGAACAGAATGACCCTCAACTATATCAGAACCCGGCGGTAGAATGGACGCAGCTTTCCATCGCTCATTGGTGTACATTCCCCAACATGAGGCGTCGCTGCGTTTACCTTCATTGACTTCGGGTTGTATTTGACCTGAAAGATACAACACAAAAGCCACAATACAGGTAAAGTGATGACTGAAGGTTTATTCCTATCAACAAAATCAAAAAGATGGCTGAAATCTTGAGCAAAATGAAAAAAAGTCACATGATATTCGAGGACAGACCTGCGTGGAACTGGTAGGAATCTTTAGCAAGTAAACTTGAGCACGTCTAAAACTCTGCCGCCCGCATCCTAACGCTCACAAAGTCCTGTTCACTCAACACCAGTGGGTTTTTTTTCGTTCATGGGATGTGGGCGTCGCTGGCGAGGCCGGCATTTATTGCCCATCCCTAATTGCCCTTGAGAAGGTGATGATGAGCCGCCTTCTTGAACCGCTGCAGTCCGTGTGGTGACGGTTCTCTCACAGTGCTGTTAGGAAGGGAGTTCCAGGATTTTGACCCAGCGACGATGAAGGAGCAGCGATATATTTCCAAGTCGGGATGTGTGTTACTTGGAGGGGAAGGTGCAGGTGGTGTTGTTCCCATGTGCTTGCTGCTCGTGTCCTTCTGGGTGGTAGAGGTCGCGGGTTTGGGAGGTGCTGTCGAAGAAGCCTTGGCGAGTTGCTGCAGTGCATCCTGTGGATGGTACACACTGCAGCCACGGTGCGCCGGTTGTGAAGGGAGTGAATGTTTAGTTTGGTGGATGGGCTGCCAATCAAGCGGGCTGCTTTCTCTTGGATGGTGTCGAGCTTCTTGAGTGTTGTTGGAGCTGCACTCTTCCAGGCAAGTGGAGAATATTCCATCACACTCCTGACTTGTGCCTTGTCGATGGTGGAAAGGCTTTGGGGAGTCAGGAGGTGAGTCACTCGCCGCAGAATACCCAGCCTCTGACCTGCTCTCGTAGCCACAGTATTTATATGACTGGTCCAGTTAAGTTTCTGGTCAAGGGTGACTCCCAGGATGTTGATGGTTGGGGATTCGGCGATGGGATTGCCGTTGAATGTCAAGGGGAGGTGGTTCGACTCTCTCTTGTTGGAGATGGTCATTTTCTTGCACTTGTCTGGCGCGAATGTTACTTGCCACTTATGAGCCCAAGCCTGGATGTTGTCCAGGACTTGCTGCATGCGGGCTCGGACTACTTCATTATTTGAGGGGTTGCGAATGGAACTGAACACTGTGCAATCATCACCGAACATCCCCATTTCTGACCTTATGACGGAGGGAAGGTCATTGATGAAGCAGCTGAAGATGGTTGGGCCTAGGACACTGCCCTGAGGAACTCCTGCAGCAATGTCCTGGGGCTGAGATGATTTTAACTATGAGGAAAAAATAAACAGGCTGGGGTCCTTTTCTCCAGAAAAAGAGAAGGTGGCAGGGTGAGCTGGTAGAGTTCTTTAACATTATGCATTGATTTAGTTGGGGAGACGTAGAAAAGCTGTTTCCAATTGTGAGGGATACCAAAACTAGGGGGCATCAATGTGAGATAGTCACTAATAAATCCAATTAAGAATTCAGGAGAAGTTTATTTCCCCAGAGAGCGGTTACAATGTGGAACTCACTGCCATAAGGTGTGGTGAATAGAATAGATGCATTTAAGGGGAAGTTAGATCAACACGTGAGGGAGAACGTCATGCTGGTAGGGTGAAATGAAGAGGGGTGGGAAAATGCTCGTGTGGAGCATAAACACCGGCATTGGCCAGTTGGGCCGAATGGCGTGTTTCTATGCTGTACACTTTAGGTAATTCTATTCTCGTGAGTCTGTGGTACTCCCTTCCCTAGAGAGCGGTGGAGGCAGGGTCATTGAATATTTTTAAGGCTGAGTTAGATAGATTCCTGATTAACAAGGGAGTCAAAGTTTATAGTAGGTAAGCTGGAAAATAGGTTTGAGATCGTTATCAGATCAGCCATGATCTTATCAAATGGCAGAGCAGGCTCGAGGGGCCGAAAGGCCTACTCCTGCTCTTAATTCATATGGTCGTATGTATGTTCATAGTTCGATGCAAGAATTTCTCTATAAGCGAACGGTACAGAACTGCTTGCCAAGTTCTAAGATTTTCTGCAAACTCTAAACATATCGTAGTTTAAATGCTTATGTTCTTATGTTCTTATATTCGTATGCTAGCAAGAGTGTCTGGGGAACTTCATCACTCCCAGGACACCATTCCAGAAAAACAAAGTCTGCTTGTTTCTGCACAGAAACACTCAGAGCGCAAACTTTGGAACGGCATTTGCAGTATCTGATGTTACTCTCAGTGAATTTGCCTTGGAGATCAGGACAAATGGACCCTGTGTTTGGAAACAGTTACTGATGGATCAGTTCCGGAATTAGATTCAGGCAAGTAAGATGTGTGATTACAGGACAACGGAGAGTGACATGGGAGTCAGAAGTGATGCAAAAGAGCCTGTGGTCCATTTGATAAGGTCCACAGGGTAACACACCCCAGTTATGCACTCTGGGGGTTTTGGTCTTTGATAGTGTAAATCGAACCTACCCGTTGTGCACCAGCTCATATCTCTCATGCGTCTCATTTACGTCAACGGAACCGGAAAATGGTAGTGATGTAGTATGGACATCCAACTCACTATACAGAATGGGCAAGTCCGATCAATTTCTGGAGAAGCGGAATATAGTCAGAAACTCACCAGTGCTTTTGTACTTCATTTCCGATTCTAATAAAAAATGATTCATATTTTAGTGAAATTGATCCGAATCAGATGAGGAGTTGTTGCATTAATAGTAACTTTCTTTCAAAACACAACATATTGTAAAGGCAGATTGTTCTCATCCGCTTACCTTTCTTGCACTGACTCAGCCTATAGTCTGAAGAAATGTTGGGAGGGGGAGATGAGGAGATTTTTGGTTTACTCAGCGAGTTGTTATGATCTGGAATGCGCTGCCTGAAAGGGCATTAGAAGTAGATTCAACAATAATTTTCAAAAGCGAATTGGATAAATACTTGAAAAAGAAACAAAATGCGGGGCTGTTGAGAAAAAGCAGTGGAGAGGGACTAATTGGGAAGCTCTTTCAGGGAGCTGGCACGGGCACGATGGGCCGAACGGCCTCCTCGTGTGCAGTATGATTCAATGATTTGAAGAACCGCATAAGCAAAACATTTGGGATGAAATTGGACAGAAATTGGCCAGCAAAGCAAGCGTTATCCATCGCTCGCCCTAAATTCTGTTCAATTGAATTCAATATCAGGCGGGGCCTTTAACGGGCGGTCGATGCGAATCCGTCCGCCCGTTTTGCGCCATCGCCCAAGACGAATATCTACCCCAATGGATTTAAAATTAGACCAAGTATCAGAAATTGGTAAAATAAGAGGTGAAAGTTTGGGCACAGGATGGCGAAATGCGACGCAAAACGGCTATCTGACACCTGTTATAAATCAGGCCCGATGTTAAAATTGCAAGTCAACAGAACTGAATATCAAACGAGACGTATAACGAGCGGTAGATGCGATATCGCCGACTATGCATCCCCACCCAACTAAGAATTCCACCCGAAGACAGTTGCAAATAATGGTGCAGTTACAGTTCATTACAGAACATCTGTCCATGCATTTTTTCTGCATGTTGAGATGCGATTACAATTAAGATTAAGCGAGGTGAATATTTAAACTTCCCTGTGTTTTAACTGATTGAACGATCGTAGTTTTTTTAAAAAGCAATTCAACAACTGTCTTTCTTTCGTCACCTTTATCTTTCAGAAGTTTTCTGAGTTGTTGCAATTCTGAAAGCATAAAAGTCTTCTTAATTTGAAAACATTTTGTTTTAGAAATTGCTACTGCCCACTTTTCCCCATGTTTTAAGGTTGTTCTTCTCACGATGTAGAGAGAATGGATTTGTGATAGCACTTAGTCAGTGAAAATCCCTGTCGCATTATTACATCTCCCTATCACGATTGATTTCTGTGAGCGACACAAGGGGGTAGATTTTCGTCACCAGCGCTAAAGCGATAATCTGGCAGGGTTGGTCCCAGACTCAATTTAGACCCTGATCAACCGTGGAAGAAAAATTAGGTCTGTCTTCATAATGGGCGAGGTAACTGCCCAAGCGGTGCAGATAAAAATCTGATCTAATTTGGTTGATCGGACGTCGGATAGGCTATGGCGAGGAGAATGGCGTCAGTGTTTGGCTGCGGGGCTGGTGAGTGCAGGGATGAGTTCAAAGCGTTGGTGTGTTCGAAATAATTGCGCGTGAGGCTAATTCTGAGGTTACTTCTTGAGTAGTTGCAAATGCACTGTTACCCTGTGTTCAATTTACCCGAGATTCCAAGCCCTGCAAGTCACTATTGTATTGAAGGCATGTTTGGTAATTGATTAATGTGCAATTAACGGCCCAAAGATAAGATTCCAAATTCAACGCTATTGCTTCTGTCCTAAGTGATTTGGAGACTATTTCATAAGGATGATACCACAATTTGGAAGTCATATTATCAGGAAAGATTGAACAGCCTATGGTCCTTTTCTCTAGAAAAAAGAATAGAGGAATAACAGATAATGAAAGTGTTTGAGAGGGTAGACGTAGAGAAGATGTTTCCACTTGTGGCAGAGACCAAAACTAGATGCCATAAATGCAAGATAGTCACTAATAAATCCAATAGGGAAATCAGGAGAACGTCTTCACCCAGAGAGTGATTAGAATGTGGAATTCGCCACCACGTGGAGAAGCGGAGGTGAATAGCCTAGATGCATATAAGGGGAAGTTAAATAAGTACATGAGCGATAAAGCAATGGAAGGTTATGCTGATACGGTGAGATAAAAAGTGGTGGGAGGAGGCTGGTCTGGGGCAAACCACCAGCATGAGTCAGTTCGGCCGAATGGCCTATTTATGAGCTGTACGTTCTATGTAAGTCTTTTCTGGTGATGTTGTAATTGATTAACCTTCCAAAGAACCGGAATGTTAAACCATACAAGGTTATATTTCTGGTTACGATATTGAGGATAGAGAGATAGAGAGACATATGGAGAGGCAGAGAGAGAGAGGGTCAGAGAGAGAGACAGAGAGCGAGACAGGCAGAGAGAGAGAGAGAGAGAGAGAGAGAGAGGCAGAGAGAGAGAGAGAGGGAAAGAGATTGAACCACTGGCGACATCCAAACAAATGTTATTTGTCATTTAAGAGCTTTGGCAATCTGTCCTCGAAGCTTAGAATATACGTTCCCTTTTCAGTGAAAAGTTCTGCCTGAGGCTCGGTGAATATGGGAAAAGAACCAGAGGCAAGATGAGGAGAATTTTTGTTAAGAACCGAGTTGTTATGTTCTGGAATGCACTGCCTGAAAGGGTGGTGGATGCAGATTCAATGATACCTTTCCAAAGGGAATTGGATAAGTACTTGAAAAGGATAACGTTACATGGTTATGGGAAAAGGGCAGGGGAGCAGGACCAATTCGATAGCTCTTTCAAAGTGCCGGGACTGGCACGATGGGCCGAATGGCCTCATTCTGCTTCGTAACATTGTAAGATTCAATGAATATCTACAGTGGGTGCTCAGCATTATTTATCTCTTTGTGTACAGTCGAATAGGAAATAGCCTAGAAACCGACAAACAACATTGGTTAGCAGATTAAGAATTCTCATTCTTTCCGAAATCGATATTTTTTTGGATTCTAACATTTGCTCACAGAATTCTAAATAACTGAAGCGTTGCTTTTAATGAGTTGGTAGAAAAAGGAAAGTTATGAAGGAATTTTTACCCGCATTTGCATCAATCAACCGTTCATCTGTAATAATAACCCAGTAAAAACAAGGGTGAGGTAAGTTCTGCTGCAGGGTTGCACAAAGGTGTCTGCAGAAGTGTAATATTGGAGCCATCTAAATATAGTACCATTGTCCTGCTATGGAGATTGGCAACTTCCTCCTCTTCAACTAATCGCCTACTGTTCCTTGAAACGATTCAATGCTCAGTGGTTCTACTGCCCCCATGTGGCGAAGCAGTGAATGGTCCATGTCGCTGTGAAAATCACATTCCATGTCAGTCTGTCTGGTGATGGTGTAAGTGATTAATTCCATTGTGAAAAAAGCAGATCTGGGGGATAGGGCGGGGGAGTGGGACTAGCTGTATTGCTCTTGCATAGAGCTGGCGCGGGCTTGATGGGCTGAATGGTCTCCATCCGTGCTGTAACCTTTCTATGATTCTAAATATCCTCTAACCTCGCTGCTCATTCTCCAACTTTGGTGGATTGGCGGCTATGTTCACACTGTCCCATTCTGCTTTCCATTGATCTGCTTTCCTGAGGGCCTGGCAGGGTTCAATCAGCTCTCTGGCTATTCATCCAATTAAGCACCGCATTGAACGTGGGTGGAATATAAAACTGTTGTTATTGATTTTAGGATCACCATCCCTCTCAAAAATAGGATTTGCGGCCGAAATAGAATTTCCTGCAAAATAGCTGCTAGTTTAATGTTGTTCACCTTCACTCAAGTGACTTAGGTGTTCAGGTACATAGATCATTGAAGTGTCATGAACAGGTGCAGAAAATAATCAAGAAGGCAAATGGAATGCTGGCCTTTATATCTGGAGGACGAGAGTACAAGGGGGCAGAAGTTATGCTGCAGCTATACAAAACCCTGGTTAGACCGCACCTGGAGTACTGTGAGCAGTTCTGGGCACCGCACCTTCGGAAGGACATATTGGCCTTGGAGGGAGTGCAGCGTAGGTTTACTAGAATGATACCCGGACTTCAAGGGTTAAGTTACGAGGAGAGATTACACAAATTGGGGTTGTATTCTCTCGAGTTTAAAAGGTTAAGGGGTTATCTGTTCGAAGTTTATCAGATATTAAGGGGAACAGATAGGTTGGATAGAGAGAAACTATTTCCGCTGGTTGGGGATTTTAGGAGTCGGGGGCACAGTCTAAAAATTAGAGCCAGACCTTTCAGGAGTGAGATTGGAAAACATTTCTACACACAAAGGGTTGTAGATGTTTGGAACTCTCTTCCGCAAACGGCAATTGATACTAGCTCAATTGCTGAATTGAAATCTGAGATAGAAAGCTTTTTGGCAACCAAAGGTATTAAGAGATATGGGCCAAAGGCAGGTATGTGGAGTTAGATCACAGATCAGCCATGATCTTATCAAATGGCGGAGCAGGCACGAGGGGCTGATTGGCCTACACTGTTACTTTGTTCCTGTGTACCTCTCCCAGCGCCATCCTGCTGAATCTAATTTGTGCAGTCTACTTAAATGTGCGACTGTCTCCATACAAAAGGGCAGTACATGCAAAACTGTCCTTGAGAAGGCTGACGGTGAGTCTAGTTCATGAACCGCTGCAGTCCGTGTGGTGAAGGTGCTCCCACAGTGCTGTTAGGTAGAGAGTTTCTGGATTTTGACCCAGCGACGGTGAAGGAATGGCGGTACATTTCCAAGTCCGGATGGTCAACTCAATCTCTCCTCATACGACAATCCCGCCATCCCAGGCATCAGCCTGGTGAACCTTCGTTGCCCTCCCTCTATCCTTTCTTAGGTAAGGAGACCAAAATTTTGCACAATACTCCAGGTGTGGTCTCATCAAGGCCCTATATAATTGCATTAAGACTTCTTTACTCCTGTACTCAAAAAACCTGTTGTAATAAAGGCCAACATACCATTTGCCTTCCTAATTGCTTGCTGCTCCTGCATGTTAGCTTTCAATGACTCATGTACAAGGACACCCAGGTCCCTTTGAACATTAACATTTCCCAATCTCTTACCATTTAAAAAATACTCTGCATTTCTGTTTTTCCTACCAAAGTGGATAACTTCACACTTTTCCATATTATATTCCATCTGCCATATTCTTGCCCACTCAGGGCTTGATGGCCGGCGCGGACACGATGGGCCGAAGGGCCTCTATCCGTGCTGTATAACTCTATGACTCTATGACTCTATGACCTGGCCTGTCTATATCACCTTGAAGCCTCTTTGCATCCTCTTCATAACTCACATTCCCACCTAAATTTGTGTCATCAGCAAACTTGTAAATATTACATTTTGTTCCCTCATCCAAATCATTGATATATATTGTGAATAGCTGGAGCCCAAGCACCAATCCCTGCTGTACCCTACTAGTCACAGTCTGCCAATCTGGAAAAAGATCCGTTTATTCCTGCTCTCTGTTTCCTCTCTGTTAACTAATTCTCAATCCATGCCAGTATATTATCCTCAATTCCATGACCTCCTGTGTGGGACCTTATCGAAAGCCTTCTCAAAATCCAAATGCGCCACATCCACTGGTTCCCTCTTATCGATTCTACTCGTTACATCCTCAAAGTACGCCAATAGGTTTGTCAAACATGATTTCCCTTTCATAAATTTATGTTGACTGCCAAATCCTATTATTATTTTCTAAGTGTCCTGTTATCAGATCCTTTGTAATAGATTCTAGCATTTTCCTTACTACTGATGTCAGGCTAACAGATCATAGGAACAGGGGAACAGGAGTAGGCCATTCAGCCCCTCGTGCCTGCTCCGCCATTTGAAAAGATCATGGCTGATCTGTGATCTAACTCCATATACCTGCCTTTGGCCCATATCTCTTAATACCTTTGGTTGCCTAAAAGCTATCTATCTCAGATTTAAAATTAGCAACTGAGCTAGGTCTGTAGTTCCCTGTTTTCTCTCTCCCTCCTTTCTTAAATAGTGGGGTTAGATTTGCTACCCTCCAATCTGCAGGAACCGTTCCAGGATCTATAGAATTTTGGAAGATGACAATCAATGCATCCACTATCTCTATAGCCACCTCTTTCAAAACCCTGGGATGTAGATCATCAGGTCCTTGGGATTTATCGACTTTCATTCCCATTAATTTCACCAGCACTATTTTTTTTACTGATACTAATTTCCTTCAGTTCCTCATTCTCGCCAGACCCTTGGATCTCTATTTTTTGTGGGAGGTTCATGGTGTGTGAAATTATCTACCGTTACTCTCAATGAATTTTGTAGCTTGAGGCAGGTTAGGTGTGTAACCACAGGAGGGCAGAGATAGTGACATGAGAATGGAACAGAACACGCAATCCATCTAACGGGGTCCACAGGATAACACGTCCAAGACAGTCACTCACTCACTCATGAAGAAAAGTAATATCCCAATTATTTTTGTAACTCACCATTGGTTTTACACTTTCTTGCCAGTTCTGGAATTAATTTTAATATTGAAGAGAAAGTGATCAGCATAAAATGAACAAATATTGCAATAATGATCTCTTAAAAAAAACTGCGAAGGAAATATGTTTTGGTAAGTTACCTTGTTGGCAAAGACGCAGCTTTTCTCCTGAAACCAAATGATCACGACATGTGAAACGCCACAAAAACATGGGGCAGAACTTCCTCATTCTGGACGCAGTTCCTCAATGGCGTCCTCTTCAACCGCCGGCCAATCCATCGCAGCAATTTCGCTAATATGCACATGAGCAGTAAAGCCCCAGAATTGCGAACTTGCTCCGATTGGTTCACCGGCATTTTGACAAGTTCCGAATTAAAGGGCCACATTCACCAAACAATCGTAAACTTGCACATCTGCCCAGCTGCAACGAAGTTAGTTGCACCACGAGAAGGCACGCTTGAAAATACCAGCCCTGCGCTACTTTTTGAAAATCTAGCGACTTATAATGACAGCAAAAGAACAAAAAAAATTATTTTAGCAATGTGGAATGTCTAATTATTCCTATTTTAATATCTTATGATCATTAATAAAATTGATTATTTTTAAAAAATAAATTCCTCTATGTTTCAGTAAATTATAAATCATTCCTTGCCTTTTTATAATAAGGTATATTATTATGTTAATTTTTTCGACAAACATAGGGAATGTCACTTTAAATGAATATTGCTTCCCTGCTTGTTGGCGGGTCTTCTATTCTCACAGTCTATACCCGCACACGTGGCCTGTGCTGATCTCGGAATGCACCACTGGAGAACATGGGAACATAGGAAAAGGAGTAGGCCATTCAGCCCCTCGTGCCTGCTCAGCCATTTGATAAGATCATGGCTGATCTGTGATCTAACTCCATATACCTGCCTTTGGCCCATATCCCTTACTACCTTTAGTTGCCAAAAAGCTATCTATCTCAGATTTAAATTTAGCAATTGAGCTAGTATCAATTGCCGTTTGCAAAAGAGAGTTCCAAACTTCTACAACCCTTTGTGTGTAGAAATGTTTTCTAATCTCGCTCCTGAAAGGTCTGGCTCTAATTTTTAGACTGTGCCCCCTACTCCTAAAATCCCCAACCAGCAGAAATAGTTTCTCTCTATCCACCCTATCTGTTCCCCTTAATATCTTATAAACTTCGATCAGATCACCCCTTAACCTTCTAAATTCTAGAGAATACAACCCCAATTTGTGTAATCTCTCCTCGTAACTTAACCCTTGAAGTCCGGGTATCATTCTAGAAGATTTCAAAATTACGCAAATGGACGTCGTGGCCTACGCAGTGAGTAAATTCGTATTTTTTATCCGCAGGATGTGCAGCGAGCCATGCCACGCCTGGCGGACAAGTTCCATTTGCTTTAAAATTAGATTAAATATTATCAAACTTGTTTTGGTGAATGTTAGTTATAATCAGAGGAAACAGCTACCTTGTCGATACCAGAATAAATCGATCTTTTCCAACACTGTTTTGGCACGGTGAAATTAGGATTAAATGCTGCCGATGTTAGGCCATCTATGTAATTAACATGGCCAATCTTGATATCGATATTCGACGTTTCATTTTTTTCCTCACCTGCCTCTTCCAGATCTTGCTTCAATTTTGTTACTTCTGAAAAGCAAAGCCCAAACTCTTGAAATCTCTCAGCAGGGAAAGAGGTCGGAGTCAGAAAGAGATTAAAAGACAAATATCAAAGGGAGAAACTGAGAAGCCAAGTAAGATTTGAAACCAGGCCAGTGACAAGATTAACCACCTCGCCTCACTTCTTATATCTGTGATAGATTCCCTGTTGCTAAATGAAACGGCCTGTGAAGAATGTACGCAGGCAGCAGACGTGATTTGCTACATTGCAGGATTAGCAGATCGGAGATATAGAGGGTAAAACTGGACACGGGCGGGGGCCGCAAAACAGCCACATAGTGGGTGTAACTAAGGAACAGGAAGTTTACATGGGAAGGTTGCATTACGAATGTTGACATAGGAATTTAAAATGGAGAAAGCAGTCACAGGATGTTTAAGGGACGATTTAATAGGGGTTTTCAAAATCATGAGGGGTTTTGAGAGAGTAGATCGGGAGTAACTGTTTCCACTGGCAGGAAGGCCGGTAACCAGAGGACAGAGTTTTAAAATAACTGGCTGAAAATCAAGGGGGATGTTACGAAAAAGGTTTTACTCAGCGAGATGTTATGATCTGGAATGCACTGCCTGAAAAGGAGGTGGGAGCAGATTAAATAATAACTTTGAAAAGGGAATTGAATCATTATTTCAAAAAGGAATACGAAATACACGGTGATGGAGAATGGCTCTTTCAGGGAGCTGGCACAGGCACGATGGGCCAAACGGTCTTTTTCTGTGCTGCATGATCTTATGGTTGTAAGTGTGTGCGAATAAAGATGCATGAAGATTCAATCACATACTGGCATAATTGATTTACTAATTTAGTTTGACATTTTCACATGGTGTGATTTCATCTCATGATTTCAAGAGTGTCCAAATCAGTTCATTTCATCACGTGGCATCCTAGGTGGTTTCGTAATTAAAACACATGCGGACAAACAGTTGTGAGATAATTACCGTAATCTTTCTCCAATACTGCTTTAGCTATAAACAAATACACAATTAGTAACACTAATAATAATCAGGCATGTATCTGCGTATTTTGCTGACTATAAGAGAGAAATAATTTGTTTTGGAATGAATCTGACATAAATATTGCGTCATGCGTGCTGCTGGGCCAACACAGAGCAGTCCCATCATTGGTAGGAAACAGCGGTTGAAGGAGGAAATGATCTCGGTATTATTGTGCACTGATCACTGGAGGTCCATGGCCATTGTAGAGAAACTGGAACTAAAGCCAAAAGGGTATTGGGTTGTATTGATAGAAGCATTCGGTATAAATTAAAAGGAACGATTTTGTCCACTTTACGGGTCGCTGGTTAAACCGTTCTGAGAGTACTGTGTCCAGTTTGAGTACCCCCACTAGGTGAGATGTATATTGGCCTTGGAAAAGGTCCAGACCACAGCAGTGGGAATGATTATTTGCCATACTCCCAACACGGCTGTCCAGGTTATTAATAAAGACCGTGAAAAGTCGAGGGCCTCGCACCGATCCAAGGGATAACCACCAGTCACTTCTTGGCTGCGGAATTGATGCAATTCCTAATTCAGGGTTTCAAATTTCTTCTGATACCAGAAGATTCCATCTTGTGAAGTAATCTACTGTGAGGTACCTGAGGTTATTTCAGTGATCCTACGCTGGAATAGATCACTTCAACCGTGAGCATGAAACGTACAGATGGTTCACCGTAAATTCGGAGCAAATCGCACGGAGTTACAATCCTCAAGGTCATTTCAGAATGTCAATCAGTTGCAGCAGCTTTTAATGCTTTCAAAATGAATTATTTAGCAAATGTTCAGTCTAATTTATGTTTTCAGCTCACAGAGACAGGTGCAGTCCATTCAGCCCCTCGAGCCTGTTCCGCCATTCAGTTCGATGATGCATGATCTGAAATTGAACCTGATTTACATGTCTTTGCTCCAAAATCCATGATACCCGCCTTACGAATGAGAAGTTAAACTGAGGCACCGTCTGCCTCTTAGGTGGAGGTAAATGATCACCACAGCACTATTTCGAAGAAGAGCAGGGATGTTCTCCCCACTGTCCTGGCCCATTATTTATCCCTCAACTAATATCACAATAAAAGATTATCTGGTTATTATCACCTTGCTGTTTGTGGGAGCTTGCTGGCGTTTCCTACATTACAACAGTGATCACACGTCAAAAAGTACTGCATTGGCTGTAAAGCGCTTTGGCAGGTCCTGAAGTCATGAAAAACGCCATATAAATGGGAGTCATTACTTTCTTCCTTACAAAAAGCTGTTGATTTCAGTCTTGAAAGCTCCAATTGTCCGAGGTTCCACAGCCTTTTGGGAGAGGGCGTTCCCGATTTCTCCAAGCCCATGTGAGAAAAAGTGCGGTCTGATTTCACCGCTGAATGGCCGAACTCTCATTTTAAGATCATATCCCCTTTGTTTATCATTCCCTCACCAGAGGAAATATTTTCCGCCGTCTCCCAGTCACAACGCCGCTGATTTTGTGCACTGTAAGGCAGTGCCGTGGATACAAATACAATACAGGGTTCCCTGCCAAAGCTGCTTCTCTATATTGCTTACCTGCTGATTTAAGGAGCTTGTCGAGTTCTTTAAAATAAATCAAAATGCGTTGAAACGTATTTGCAATGGAACTGTTGTAGCATGTCATAAGAACATAAGAACATAAGAAATTGGAGCAGGAGTAGGCCAATCGGCCCCTCGAGCCTGCTCCGCCATTCAATAAGATCATGGCTGATCTGATCCCAACCACAAATCTAAAGAACACAAGAAGTCGGAGCAGGACCCGGCCACATAGCCCCTGGGACCTCTCCGCCACCCACAGGGCATTGACCGATCCGAACTCAGCTTCATGTCCAATTTCCTGCCCGCTCCCCATAACCCCTAATTCCCTTTACTTCTAGGAAACTGTCTATTTCTGTTTTAAATTTATCTAATGATGTAGCTTCCACAGCTTCCTGGGGCAGCAAATTCCACAGACCTACCACCCTCTGAGTGAAGAAGTTTCTCCTCATCTCAGTTTTGAAAGAGCAGCCCCTTATTCTAAGATTATGCCCCCTAGTTCTAGTTTCACCCATCTTTGGGAACATCCTTACTGCATCCACCCGATCAAGACCCTTCACAATCTTATATGTTTCAATAAGATCGCCTCTCATTCTTCTGAACTCCAATGAGTAGAGTCCCAATCTACTCAACCTCTCCTCATATGTCCGCCCCCTCATCCCCGGGATTAACCGAGTGAACCTTCTTTGTACTGCCTCGAGAGCAAGTATGTCTTTTCTTAAGTATGGAGACCAAAACTGTATGCAGTATTCCAGGTGCGGTCTCACCAATACCTTATATAACTGCAGCAATACCTCCTTGTTTTTATATTCTATCCCCCTAGCAATAAAAGACAACATTCCGTTGTGCCCGAGTTTCAATGTACTAGAGACTGCGTCGCACTGATTATGAACACAGGAAGCGAGCTTCAATAATCACTGCTACTTTCATATTCATTACATTATATAGAGGTTACGGCACAGAAACAGGCCATTCGGCCCAACAGATCTCTGCCGCTGTTTATGCTCCACACGAGCCTCCTCACTCCCGACTTCATCTCTCCCTAACAGCAAAATCTTCTATTTGTGTCTGCCTCAAGTATTTACCTTAAACGCACCAAGGCTATTCCTCTGACCTATTCCATGTGGCAGCACGTGCCATATTCTAACCACTGTCTGGATAAAGAAGATTGGCCTGAATTTCGTACTGGATTTATTAATGATTACCTTATGTTTATATAGTTTTGGGCTTCACTGAAGTGGATATATCTTTTCCATGTCTCCCCTATCGAACCGCATCAACACGTTACAGGCCTCTATCAGGTCAGCCCTGAGCCTTCTCATTTCTGGATAGGCGTGGAAGTAAAGATGGCAAGATAAGACTGGTGGAGGGGGAGTAATCCGCCCCGAACAGTTCAAAAATCTACGTTTAACAGGTCTCCAAGGCAAACTCATTGGGTCTTCCCAAATATGAAGTAATACCCAGAAGACTAGTATTTGCATTATTAACTGGGTTACTTGTTCAACATGTAGCCGCTTCTCGAGACGATGGCAGTTGTTTGCTGAATATCTTATGCATCACTGTGGCCCTGATATTTACGGGGAGGCCGAAACTTTTCTTAAGGGGTCGGATACAGCACACCTACACATCCTGGCCCACAAGGATTGCAGGAGGCAGCACTCACTTTGTGGAGCAGGCCTCACTTTTGCTGCCGGATTCCCCGAGGGCCGGGAAACCCATGCATCAACAGTCAATTTAAATATGTTAATTAATTGTTCTACCTCTCCACGCCGGAACATTGCAAGCACTGATATCCGCCGCAAAAAAAGGCGGCGGTGTTGGATTGCGTTCCACCCTCTCCCTCCCGTCGTAGAGGGTGGGGGTTGAGGGTAATATCGAGGCCTGTGTATTTGAATATCCAATCTCTGCTTGTAAGCTGCCCTTAACCCGTATTAAGTTTTTACATTACCAGCGAATGCAAGAGGCCCATTTTGTTAAAATGTCTGAACTTAATGACTCTCAACTTTAGGGGTTATGGGGAGCGGGCAGGAAATTGGACATGAAGCTGAGTTCGGATCGGTCAATGCCCTGTGGGTGGCGGAGAGGGCCCAGGGGCTGTGTGGCCGGGTCCTGCTCCTACTTCTTGTGTTCTTTAGATTTGTGGTTGGGATCAGATCAGCCATGATCTTATTGAATGGCGGAGCAGGCTCGAGGGGCCGATTGGCCTACTCCTGCTCCAATTTCTTATGTTCTTATGTTCAACTATGTCAGAACCGTGCTATCGATTACACGCATTGTTCCATTGCCCATTGCTGGGCCTTCCCCAACCTGAGGCATCTCCGTATTTACCTGTATTCGACGTTGAAAGCTTCCCTCCTTTAAGACATAACACAAACGTTATAGTTATCGCAAAGTCGTGGCTGAAGCGTTATTCATCAGGCACTTGAAATGTCTCTGCGCCCCTTCCTTGAGGCCTGTGCCTTACTCAAATCCTTTCTTTCAGTATCCAGCTGATGCGACTTAACTTGAACATTTTTTTATTCCTTCATGGGATGTGGGCGTCGCTGGCGAGGCCGGCATTTATTGCCCATCCCTAATTGCCCTTGAGAAGGTGGTGGTGAGCCGCCTTCTTGAACCGCTGCAGTCCGTGTGGTGAAGGTTCTCCCACAGTGCTGTTAGGAAGGGAGCTCCAGGATTTTGACCCAGCGACGATGAAGGAACGGCGATATATTTCCAAGTGGGATGGTGTGTCTCCTATAAATTTGTCACATCACTACCCCATAGAAGAAATGTAAGGAATCTTACAACACCAGGTTATAGTCCAACAGTTTTATTTGAAAATCACAAGCTTTCGGAGGCTTTCTCCTTCGTCAGGTGAGCCTCCGAAAGCTTGTGATTTTCAAATAAAACTGTTCGACTGTAACCTGGTGTTGTAAGATTTCTTACATTTGTCCACCCCAGTCCATCACCGGCATCTCCACACCATACAAGAAAGAAATAACTTGCATTTATATAGCCCCGAGAAGTCCCAAAGAACTTTACAGCCAATGAAGTACTTCTGAAGTGCAGTCCCCTTTGTAATGTCGGGAAGGCGGCAGCCAAATTGCGCACAGCAAGATCCCAGTGGAACAATGAGATAAATTACCAGATCATCTGCTTTTTAAGTGTTGTTGCTTGTGGGATAAATATCGGCCTAGGTAGCCCTCGCCTGCTCTTCTTCGAAATAGTGCTTATGGCATAATTTACGTCCAGCTGGGAGGGAAGAGGAGGCCTCGATTTAATGCCTCATCCAAAAGTGCGCACTACGAGTTTCAGCCTGAATTACATGCCTCAGTCTCTGGAACGTGATGTAGAACCCACGATCTTCTGACTCAAGAGGACAGAGTGTTACCCACTAAACCAAAGCCAACAGCGAAGACTCTTCCACAAGTGGAAATGATTCTCCAAATCTAACCCACCAAACGTTTTCATATCCTTAAAAGACATCCATTAAGTCACGACTTTTGTCTGCTCTTTTCCAGGGAAAAATGCCCCAGCCTGTACAGTCTTCTTGATAGTTATAACTTCTCAGTTCTGGTATTATAGAGTCATAGAGTCATACAGCACGGATAGAGGCCCTTCGGCCCATCGTGTCCGCGCCGGCCATCAAGCCCTGTCTACTCTAATCCCATATTCCAGCATTTGGTCCGTAGCCTTGTATGCTATGGCATTTCAAGTGCTCATCCAAATGCTTCTTGAATGTTGTGAGGGTTCCTGCCTCCACAACCCTTTCAGGCAGTGAGTTCCAGACTCCAACCACCCTCTGGGTGAAAAAGTTCTTTCTCAAATCCCCTCTAAACCTCCCGCCTTTTACCTTGAATCTATGTCCCCTTGTTATGGTACCCTCAACGAAGGGAAAAAGCTCCTTAGTATCCATCCTATCTGTGCCCCTCATAATTTTGTACACCTCAATCATGTCCCCCCTCAGCCTCCTCTGCTCCAAGGAAAACAAACCCAATCTTCCCAGTCTCTCTTCATAGCTGAAGCGCTCCAGCCCTGGTAACATCCTGGTGAATCTCCTCTGCACCCTCTCCAAAGCGATCACATCCTTCCTGTAGTGTGGCGACCAGAACTGCACACAGTACTCCAGCTGTGGCCTAACCAGTGTTTTATACAGCTCCATCATAACCTCCTTGCTCTTATATTCTATGCCTCGGCTAATAAAGGCAAGTATCCCATATGCCTTCTTTACCACCTTATCTACCTGTTCCGCCGCCTTCAGGGATCTGTGAACTTGCACACCAAGATCCCTCTGACCCTCTGTCTTGCCTTTGATCCTCCCATTCTTGTAAATCTTTTTTTACACCTGCTCCACTGCCTCTATACCTTTGTTTTTACATATGGAGACCAGGACTGTGTATTAGAAAAAGAATAATGGAATACAGATGGTGACTTGGCCAGCATTTATACCTCAACCAGCATCACTAAAACCGATTACCTGGTTATTTATCCCATTGCTGTTTGCGGGACCTTGCTGCGAGCGAATTGGCTGCCACGTTTCCTACATTAGAGCAGTGACTACTTTTCTAAAGTGCTTCATTGGTTGTGAAGCGCTGGGCCAATGGGAGGTGGCGTTAGATCCCATATTTTGGTAAACGTTTTCCTTCGTACTAACCTTCGAAGGTAGACCTTCCTTCCAGTTCTAAAAAAAGATTGCCAATAGTAAACATCATTAAAATGGCAGCAATAAGAACACAAGAATACACTGATGAATATTGCAAAGCGTAGCGTATTTTACCTTTCTGGCACTTCCTCAGATTTTCCTCTAAAACAAGATAGCAACGTATAAGGATCATAGGTATGTGATAATCACGTTTAAGCAAGTCTCAGACTGAATCGCTGACATTTCATTGGAAGAAGTTGTAGAGGAGATTTATTGCAATTCTACCAGGGATGAGGGACGTCAGTTATGTGCAGAGACTGAAGAAGCTGGGATTGTTCTCTTTAGAGCAGAGAAGGTTAAGAGGAGATTTGACAGAGGTGCTCAAAATCATGACTTTTGATAGGGTAAATAGGGAGCAATCGCTCCCATTGGCAGGAGGGTCGGTAGCCAGAGGATGCAGATTTAAGATAATTGGCAAAATAACCAGAGGGCTATGGCGAAAGACAAGGGGAGTGGGACTAATTGGATATATCTGTCAAAGGGCTGGCACAAGCAAGATGGGCCGAACGGCCTCCTTCTCCGCTGTAAGATTCGTTGATACAATGAAGCTATGATTGACCTGTCCTCACTACTGTCCGTTGAGCTGTGCAGAATTAAACCAGCTCTCTCATTCAATAAATACGAGTGCAGCCTCTGCATTTAAAGAGTTTCGACTCTTGTGTCGAACAATTAAATCAAGGAAAGATCGGGCGGAGTGTAAAGCAGGCCGCTGATTTGCTATCGCTCGTTTCGCGCTACTGACAATGGTCAGCCATGATCTTATTGAATGGCGGAGCAGGCTCGAGGGGCCGATTGGCCTACTCCTGCTCCTATTTCTTATGTTCTTATAACTTCAGCTTTAATATTTTGCACTTATCATACAACGCAAAAGAAGGCCAGTCGGCCCATCGTGCTTATGCTGACTCTTTGGTCAAGCTGTCCAGTTAGTTCCATTCGCATGATCTTTCCCCATAGCTCTGTAACATTTTACCCTTCAAGTATTTACTCAATTCCCCTTTGAAAGTTATTATTGCTTGCACCGCCCTTTCAGGCAGTGATTTCCAGATCACAACAACTCGCTGCAAGAAAAAAAAATCCACATTTCGCCTGTGCTTTTTTTTTACCAAGCACCTTAATCTGTGTCATCTTGTTACTGACACTTCTGCCACTGGCAAGAGTTTCTCCTTATGTACTCTTTCAAATCAGTTCATGGATTTGAACACTTCTATCACATCTCTCCTTCTCCTTCTCTGCCCTGAGGAGAACAACCCCAGCTTCTGCAGTCTCTCCACAAATGAAGTCCCTCATCCCTGATAGCATTCTGGTAAATCTGTTCTGCACCCTCTGTAAGGCCTTGACATCCTTCCTAAAGTGTGGTGCACAGAATTGAAAACAATACTTCAGTTAAGCCCTAACCAGTGTTTTATAAAGGTTTAACATAACTTCCTTGCTTTTGTACTCTATGCCTCTATTAATAAAGCCCAGGATCCAAAATGCTTTTTAACAGCCTTCTCAGCTTGTCCAGCCACCTTCAAATATTTGTGTACATATCCTCCACCCACCCCGGTCTCTCTGATCCTGCACCCCCTTTAAAATTGTACCATTTAGTTTATATTGCCTCTCCTCATTCTTCTGACCAAAATGTATCACTTCACACTTCTCTGCGTTAAATTTCATCTGCCATGTGTCTGCCCATTTCACCAATCTGTCTATTTCCTCCTGATGTGTGATACTATCCTCCTCATTGTTTACTACATTTCCCAATTACGTTTCATCTATAAACTTTGAAGTTATGCCCTGTATACCCAAGTCCATATCAGTAACATATATCAAAAAGAGCAGTGGTTCTAACACCGACCCTTGGGGAGCACCACTGTATACTTCCCTTTCGTCTGCAAAACAACCGTTCACCACTACTCTCTGCTTTCTGTCTCGAAGCCAATTTTCTATCCACGCTGCCATTTTCCCTCTAATCCAATGGGTTTTATTTTTTTTAAAAGTCTATTATGTGGTGGTTTACCTGCATGTTTTAGACTGTTTCTCAAGTTTTCCACCTCTGAAATCAAAGTAAAACAGCTTGTAGCGTAATTGTCTTAAAGTTTCATTCAGGTTGACTGCCTCAACTATGCCTTATGGTAACGATTTCCACATTCTAACCACTATCTGGGTGATTTCCCCTAAAATCTCTGTTGGATTTATGAATGACTATCTTCTCGACGCCTACTCTCTCAAACCCTTTCATAACCTTACAGACCTCCACCAGCTCACCCTACAGCTTTCACTTTTCTCGAAAAAGCGCCTCAACCTGTTCTGTGTTTCCTGATAGTTATAACCTCTCAGTTCTGGTATCATCCTTGTAAATCTTGTCTGCTCCTTCGCCAGTGACTGTATTTATAATATGGTGACCAGAACTGTTCACAGTGCTCCAAGTTTGGTCTAATCAAGGTTCGAGACAAGTTTAACATAACTTCTCTGGTTTTGAATTCTATCCCTCTAAAAATTAGGGGAGACGGGAATTAGGGCTTATGGGGAGCGGGCAGGAAATTGGACACGAATTTAGATTTGAGGTTAGCATCAGATCAGCCATGATCTTATTGAATGGCGGAGCAGGCTCGAGGGGCCGATTGGCCTACTCCTGCTCCTATTTCTTATGTTCTTATGTTCTTAAAATTACCCCCAATGGTTGGTTTGTTTGTCCTTAGTTAACCTGTGTCATTACTTTTAGTGATTCTGCCCGCAATGAATTCCAGCTCACCATATCTCAGCGGCCGATTTACATTTTATGCACATTTAATGTTCGGGCATATTCGAATGATTCACAAGAAATGTGGGCATTACTTCACATCAACCAAGGGGTTATGGGAATGGGCGCACTTTCGGGACTTACTTCTGGGTTGTGTGCAAAGAATGAATCCCAAACTAACTAAGGACTGTATGGCATCTGTATAGCACCAGCAGAATAAGGCCACGTGGAAAATGGGCAGACTGATTGGTACAGGCACGGAGTGACAAAGTGATGATGGAATCCTCATGCACAGCGGGCAATTTTAACCAACCCGCCCGTCGGGATACTGGTGGGATTGTACGCAGTCAGTGGAAGTGAATACCAAGCGGGGAATATAATGGCGGCGGGTACGAACCCAACTGTTTGGCGGCCTATCATTCTTTCCATAAATATATTTTTTTCGATGTTGATGTTTGCACACAGAATTCTGAATAATTGAGGCATTGATTTTAATAATTTGCTGGTAAAAGATGTCATGAATTATTTTTTTACCGGATTGAGAAACGGGCAGCCGTTCAACTGTAATATTAAACAAAGTACAACTTAGTAGAGATGAGGAGAAATTTCTTACTCACTCACTCACACTTTCACGCACTCCCTCACTCCCTCCCTCACTCTCACTCATACCTTCACTCACTCACTCCTTCACATACGAAAGTAGGATCGTACGAATTAAGAGCAGGGGTAGGCCATTCGGCCCCTCAAGTCTGCTCTGCCATTTGATAAAATCTTGGCTGATCTGATTGTGACCTCAACCCTACTTTCCCGTCTACCTAATATAACCTTTGACTCCCTTGTTAATCAGGAATCAATCGAACTCACCCTTAAAAATATTCAATGGCCCTGTCCCCACCACTCTCTGAGGAAGGGAGTTCCACAGACTCACGACCCTCTGAGAGAAAACAAGTTCTCCTCATCTCCGACTTAAATGGGAGACCCCTTATTTTTAAACTGTGGCCCCTAGTTCTAGTCTGTCCCACAAAGGGGAAACATCCTCTCAGCATCTACCCCTTCAAGTCCCCTCGAGATCTGATGTTTCAATAAGATCACCTCTCATTCTTCTAAACTCGAGTGTATACAGGCCCAACTTGTCCAACCTTTCCTCTTAAGATAAAAACAGGGAGGTATTGCTTCAGTTATATAAGGTATTGGTGAGACCACACCTGGAATACTGCATACAGATTTGGTGTCCATACTTAAGAAAATACATACTTGTTCTCGAGGCAGTACAAAGAAGGTTCACTCGGTTAATCCCGGGGATGAGGGGGTGGACATATGAGGAGAGGTTGAGTAGATTGGGACTCTACTCATTGGAGTTCATAAGAATGCGAGGCGATCTTATTGAAACATATAAGATTGTGAAGGGGCTTGATCGGGTGGATGCGGTCAGGATGTTCCCAAGGATGGGTGAAACTAGAACTAGGGGGAATAATCTTAGAATAAGGGGGTGCTCTTTCAAAACTGAGATGAGGAGAAACTTCTTCACTCAGAGGGTAGTAGGTCTGTGGAATTTGCTGCCCCAGGAAGCTGTGGAAGCTGCATCATTAAATAAATTTAAAACAGGAATAGAGAGTTTCGTAGAAGTAAAGGGAATGAGGGGTTACGGGGAGCGGGCAGGAAATTGGACATGAATTTAGATTTGAGGTTAGGATCAGATCAGCCAACTTCCTGGCACCACGGGTAGCTCTGCTGCACAGGCTGGGAGGAAAAAGAGTGGCAGAGCTGTAGTGATAGGGGACTCAATTGTAAGGGGAATAGACAGGCGTTTCTGCGGCCGCAACCGAGACTCCAGGATGGTGTGTTGCCTCCCTGGTGCAAGGATCAAGGATGTCTCGGAGCGGCTACAGAACATTTTGGAGGGGGAGGGCGAACAGCCAGCTGTCGTGGTGCACATAGGCACCAACGATATAGGTAAAAAAGGGGATGAGGTCCTAAAAGCAGAATATAGGGAGTTAGGAGGTAAATTAAAAAATAGGACCTCAAAGGTAGTAATCTCAGGATTGCTGCCAGTGCCACGTGCTAGTCAGAGTAGAAATAGGAGGATATTTCAAATGAATACGTGGCTAGAGGAATGGTGCAAGGGGGAGGGATTCAAATTCCTGGGACACTGGAAACGGTTCTGGGGGAGGTGGGACCAGTACAAACCGGACGGTCTGCACCTGGGCAGGGCCGGGACCGCTGTCCTAGGAGGAGTGTTTGCTAGTGCTGTTGGGGAGGGTTTAAACTAAAGTGGCAGGGGGTTGGGAACCTGAGCAGGGAGAGAGAGGAAAGCGTAACAGGAAGGGACAGAAGGTATGGAGTAATAGGTAAAGTGTTAAAAAAGGAAAAAGCAGGAACTAAGCGTCACAAAACAGATTTGAAAGTTCTTTATCTGAATGCACGTAGCATTCGTAATAAAATGGACGAGTTAACGGCACAAATAACTACGTATGGGTATGATCTTGTGGCCATTACAGAAACATGGCTGCAGGGTGACAACGACTGGGAATTAAATATGCCAGGGTATTTAACAATCAGGAAGGACAGGCAGGAAGGAAGGGGAGGTGGGGTGGCTATGTTAATAAAGGAAGGAATCACTGTAATACAGAGAAATGATATTGGGACAAAGCATCAAGATAATGAAACAGTTTGGGTGGAGATAAGGAATAATAAGGGAAAAAAAACATTAGTGGGCGTAGTATATAGGCCTCCTAATAGTTGCAACTCTGCTGGAAGAAGTATTAATCAGGAGATAGTCGGGGCATGTAATAAGGGAACAGCCATAATTATGGGGGATTTTAATTATCATATTAACTGGACAAATCAAATTGGGCAGAGCAGCCTTGAGGACGAGTTCATTGAGTGCATCAGGGATGGATTTCTTGAGCAGCATGTAACTGATCCTACAAGGGGGCAGGCAACCTTGGACCTGGTCCTGTGCAATGAGTCAGGATTAATTAATAATGTCCTAGTTAAGGATCCCCTTGGAACGAGCGACCACAACATGGTTGAATTCCATATCCAATTAGAGGGTGAGAAGGTTGATTCTCAAACAAGCGTACTGAGCTTGAATAAAGGAGACTATGATGGTATGAGAGCGGAATTGATTAAAGTGGACTGGGAAAATAGATTAAAGGGTAAGACGGTACATGAGCAGTGGTGTTCATTTAGGGAGTTATTTTACAACTTTCAAAATAAATATATTCCACTGAGGAAAAAAGGGTGTAAAAGAAATGACAGCCACCCGTGGCTAAGTAAAGAAATCAAGGATAGTATCCGACTAAAAACAAGGACATATAAGGTAGCCAAACTTAGTGGGAGGATAGAAGATTGGGAATTCTTCAAAAGACAGCAAAAAGTAACTAAAGGATTGATTAAGAAAGGGAAGTTAGATTATGAAAAGAAATTAGCAAAAAATATAAAAACAGATAGCAAGAGTTTCTATAGTTATATAAAAAGAAAAAGGGTGGCTAAGGCAAACATAGGTCCCTTAGAGGATGAGACCGGGAAATTAATGGTGGGAAACATGGAGATGGCAAAAATGCTGAACAAATATTTTGTTTCAGTCTTTACAGTAGAGGACACTAAGAATATCCCAACACTGGACAAACAGGGGACTCTCGGGGGGGAGGAGCTAAATACGATTAAAATCACTCAGGAGATGGTACTCAGTAAAATAATGGGACTCAAGGCGGATAAATCCCCTGGACCTGATGGCTTCCATCCTAGGGTCTTGAGGGAAGTGGCAGTAGGGATTGTGGATGCTTTGGTGATAGTTTTCCAAAATTCCCTGGACTCAGGAGAGGTCCCGGCAGATTGGAAAACTGCTAATGTAACACCGTTATTTAAAAAGGGTAGTAGGCAGAAGGCTGGAAATTATAGGCCAGTTAGCTTAACATCTGTGGTGGGTAAAATTTTGGAGT